>NC_140589.1:1901788816-1902166316 GCF_964204655.1 Triturus cristatus
GAAGGAAGCATTTATCCTCTGCTTTTAAGATTTTTGGGAGTTCCCCCTAGGGTTGTTGGAGAGAAGCATTGGCTGCACTCTTGTGATGCACACGCAAGCTTCCTGTGCGGTCTCCCCATTACCGGAATGAATATAACCAGTTGTATCTCCAAGCCCAGGGGATAGTACTCCACCTGACGTGAGTAAGAAATTTAAAGGGGGATTAGTTTTTTTCCTCAATGAGGTCCTGACGAAAGCCATCGAACCGGCAAGGGCGCATGCAGGTTGAAACATGTTGGAAAAGTGATGTGACGGACATATTGCACGTCCCATATTTCACATCCACTGTTTTTAATCTTACCCTATAATTTTTTAGAATAAATTGCACCACATGATAAAAAGGTAATTTTAAATTTTCTATTCTGCACAAACTAGATCCTAACCGGTTTTTGAGGATCTCCTCCTGGTGAAGGCCAACAAAAGACCCAGTGATGATGCTATCAGCCAAGATTACGCCAATGGCAACAGACATACCAATGGCGGATAATGGCTGTTGAGGGTCTTCTACATATTTGTGCCAGATCCTTCGAGGCCTCTTGGCTCCACTCCTTTTTGATTTAGTGATATATATCCGGAAGCTGAGTGGGGCCCCCAGAACGCTTCTACTCCCCCCCCCCTTTTTGATATATAAGCAGTATTATCACAGCCAAATTTGCATGACCGTTGAAACGAGGGTCTTAGTCGGCCCCACTGGTGTTCGAACCATTTGACCTCTGAAGTGTGCTCTGTTCTCTGAAGTGGGCTCTTATACCTTACTCGTTTGTTAAAAACTCAACTTTTTAAAATGAACCTTCTGTAGAGTTGTCATATGCTAAATCCCTTCCAGTTCCAGGAGTCGGGTACTTTTCTATAAGTGGAGAGCCATGTGACACTTGAGGAAGGAATAACCAGCACTCTTGACAGGCAGCTTGCCTTCTCAAAATGCTTGTATTTATAATAAGACAATAATCTAGTCATGCAATACATATCAATAACACATGCCTTCCTAGTTGGAGCATTTTTTTAATTTTTTTATAAATGTGAGTTTAATTTTGGATATGATTATTAGCATCAAAAAGATGCCTGCTCTTCTTGTGGAGGCATAGTGATAATGCTTTCTAATTGTTCATAAATTAGGGTCATCCAACGAAGGTTGACGAGGGCCAGACTGCACACCCATTCTGGTTCCCATTTTCATTAGCGCATGTAAATAAGATTCAGGTGGATATTGTGAAATCCTGACATGGCTCCACCCTCAAAGGCTTTACTGACTAGGGAGGTTTACATGATGACTCCATGTCATTGGGAATGCAATTCACCAGCGCTGGGTTTTTCTTTTACAATGTCCTTCCTTTGAAGCAATCCCCACTGCCCCTTCTCCCCGGAGCATTTTCTTTGTCTCATTCACCCAAAGCACTCTGCTTGCCTAGCCTTTCCTTCCTCTCGGGCACTAGCCTTTGCCCCCTCTCCTAGGACCACCAAGGCACTCTGCATCTATCACCAAGGGTGACCAACTGGCATTGGTGTAAATTTAGGACGATGAGAGTAAAAATTCAGGACACTTCTTTGCTACATCCTAATGGATTCACGCAGAGATACATCACTTTGTTTTTTCCGCAGGTGTATGTGCTCACTGTATCCCTGCCTCCCTGCAATATGCTAGCTCTCACCAGTCATCTTCGCTTCTACTGTGTCCATTGCATACACCCATAGTCTCTGTGCTTTGACGGGTGTTCATCCTCCTCTTCTTACCTTATGCCTGGTTGATACCCCGTGCTCCAATGTGTGTCCACCCCCCAAATGCACCCCCTTTGGTTTATGTATCGCTGCCTTCATAACCTGTAATTCCTGTGTCTGCTTCAGCTCACATTGTCTCACTGTAGCCCTGCTCATCGTGTCTCTGCTCCCCAGGCCTATGCATCCAGTCTGTCTCCATGCAAATCCTATAAGTACAGCCTCCGGCTATGTTTCATTAGTCTGTGCAGAAACCTACTAGTTACAACCTGGAATTTTCTCTTTATTCTGCTCGTTGTGGGCCCCTAGGGATAATCGCATCACATTCATAGCAGCCATCCAATGGGGTGTTAAAAACCAGGTAAAATTAGCACCATCATTGTGCTTAACGTTATTAAATACCCACAAATAAAATAATCAGGTGACTCTTATTCTCTTGGGTTCAATATGTCCATATTATGTCCATTTATGTATTAAAGCATTCTTGTTGTGTCCTTAAAAACTGCATAGTATTCATTTGCTAAAACAAATCCAGGATTGCTTGATACTGTATCCCAGTAAGCACTATACACCAGAAACACAATCGATACGCTTGCTTATAAATTAATTGTATAACACACAATTGCCATCAGATCCAGCCACTACTAAACGCATAAGTAAAAAATATTTATATTTACACTAATAGCTCCAACTCTAACAAATGCGAGACCTATTGCGTTGCAAATGCTTGTTCTTTCTTGATGTTGTGCAGAATTGGGAAAGCCTATATGTCTAAAAGGTGAGACTTCTTGACTTTGCCACTGTGTGTTTACTGTGGTTGTAAACCTCCTTTTTCTTGTGTAGCTCTGGTCAGAGCCTCTGATCTCTGGAGTTACACTATGTGAAAGATGCTCAGGTTATTGCCTGGGTCCTATCACGGGCTCTCTGATAGTATAAAGGACTCCCTTGCAGCAATTGATTATATTTCCCGCCATTATTGTGATGCTCTTTGTTGTGTGGTCCATTCACTGGAAAAGGCTCGTAGACCTGACAGCCTTAGGGTGGTCTTTCCCCAACTTTTTACCTGCCTCCCTCCATTTTCTGGGCTTGTTTTTGCTGGCTTTGGGACTCTGCAACCGTTACCACTGCTAATCAGTGCTAAAGTGTTTTTGCTCTCTCCCCTGAACATGGTAACATGGGCTTATAGGGTTCCTACTCAGTTGGCATATTTAGTTTGCTTTAAGACCCTAGTAAAGTGCACTACATGTGCCCAGGGCCTGCAAATTATTTGCTACTAGTGGGCTGCAGCACTGACCGTGCCACCCACTTATGCAGCCTGAAACTGTCTCAGGCCTGCCACTGCAGTGCCTATGTGTGAAGTTTACTGCCACATCGAGTTGGCATTTAAAGCTACTTGCCAAGCCTAAAACTTCCCTTTTATTACATATAAGTCACCCCTAAGGAAGGCCCTTGGTAACCCAAAGGGCAGGACTCTATGTGAGTAAAAGGCAGAACATATACTTCTATGTTTTACATGTCCTGGTAGTGACAAACAGTTTAAATACTTTTTCACTGCTGTAAGGCCTACTCCTCTCGTTGGCTGGAACCGGGAAATCAGTAGAATACCTTTTAAGCTGTAATTCCTGATTGGAAAGGAGTAGCCTTTTCATGTTTCATATCTTTGCAATGGTAATGATAAATCCTCTTTACTGGTAAAGTCGGATTTAACATTACTATTTTTGAAAAGCTACTTTTAGAAAGTGGACTTTTCTCTGCTTGTACTGCTCTTTGTGCCTTACAGCCTGTCTCTAATACACGTCTGGGCTAGGTGACCGACCCCTTTGTGTATTCCTTCTAGAGAGCTACAGACCCTGCAAGTGTTGGGTGTGATTTAGCTCTTATCTGCATCCCGATGGGTTTTTCGGGGCAGATGGGAGGAAGGGGCCCACACATTGAAAGTGTAATCTAGAATTTCTTTAGCGCACGTGTCTATGTGGTCAATTAAATGTCTCATTAAATGACAATAGCTTTTCGTGATAGACCCACCATTTAAACTTATCCAGTGGTTTTTTTTTCCTTCTTTTCCAACAGGTGCAATAAATGCAGTAATGAACAAAAAAGATGAAGGCATTAATCACTTGTGTAGAAAGTGATGTAAAAACAATACACCTTGAAATTTCTTCCCTTGAAGGTTAATGCCTCGCCAAAGTCTTTTTCTACAGCAGAAAACCCAAACTGCCCAATGTGGTCTGAACTTGGCTCTTAGCGATCACCTGATATACATTGATGAAATAACACACTGACATACTGAAGCAAGTCTGATAAGGTTCTCATTACAAAGGAAGAGCTAACCTGGATCAGAAAGAACACACAGAAGAGAAACCGTATGAATATCTAGAAACACATTTATTAGAGAAAGAGCAAGTGCAACATCAGAAAATCATACTGAAGAAGAACCATATTGATTGACTGACTGTGGAAAAGTTTTCTTTGCAATGAAAGACCTAATGCAGTATCAGAGTGTCTACGTAGAGGAGAAACCATATAAATGTACAGAGTGTAATAAAGTATTCCATAGGAAGAAGAATCTAAGGCAGCATCAACAAACACAGACCGGGGAGAAGCCGTATCAATGTACAGAATGTTACAAAGCATTTATAACAATTGGACAGCTAAAACGACATCTGGAACTCCACAATAGGGAGAAATTGTATAAATGTACAGAATGTGACCAAGCATTTATAACAAATGGACAGCTGAAGCGACATCAAAATATCCACTCTGGGGAGAAACCAGATCATTGTACTGAATGTGAAAAAGCATGTATAACAAATGTAGACCTAAAACTACACTATAAAATCCACACTGGAGAGAAACCATATAAATGCACAGAATGTGATAAAGCATTTATAACAAATGGAGACCTATATCTACATCATAAAATCCACACTGGGGAGAAACCATACCAATGTACAGAATGTGACAAGGCATTCATTAGAAAATCACATCTAACGGAACATCAGAAAGTACACACTGGGGAGAAACCATATAAATGTACAGAATGTCACAAAGCATTTATAAGAAATGGAACGCTAAAGCGACATCATAAAATCCACACTGGGGAGAAACCATACCAATGTACAGAATGTGACAAGGCATTCATTAGAAAGTCCCATCTAATGGAACATCAGAAAGTACACACTGGGGAGAAACCATATAAATGTACAGAATGTCACAAAGCATTTGTAACAAATGGACAGCTAAAACAACATCACAAAATCCACACTGGGGAGAAACCATATAAATGTTCAGAATGTGATAAGGCATTTATAAAAAATGGAGCGCTAAAGCGACATCATAAAATCCACACTGGGGAGAAACCATACCAATGTACAGAATGTGACAAGGCATTCATTACAAAGTCACAGCTAATAGAACATCAGAAAGTCCACACTGGGGAGAAACCATATCAATGTACAGAATGTGACAAGGCATTCATTACAAAGTCACAGCTAATAGAACATCAGAAAGTCCACACTGGGGAGAAACCATATCAATGTACAGAATGTGACAAAGCATTTATAGCAAATGGACAGCTGATGCGACATCAAAATATCCATTCTGAGGAGAAACCATATAAATGTACAGAATGTGACAAAACATTTGTAACAAATGGACAGCTAAAACGACATCACAAAATCCACACTGGGGAGAAACCATATAAATGTACAGAATGTGATAAGGCATTTATAACACTTGGAGAGCTAAAGCAACACCAGAAAACCCACACTGGAGAGAGATCATATCAATGTACAGAATGTGACCAATCTTTTATAACAAATGGAGACCTAAAGCTACATCATAAAATCCACACTGGGGAGAAACCATATAAATGTACAGAATGTGACAAAGCATTTATAAAAAATGGAGCGCTAAAGCGACATCATAAAATCCACACTGGGGAGAAACCATACCAATGTACAGAATGTGACAAGGCATTCATTACAAAGTTACAGCTAATAGAACATCAGAAAGTCCACACTGGGGAGAAACCATATCAATGTACAGAATGTGACAAAGCATTTATAACAAATGGAGAGCTGAAGCGACATCAAAATATCCACTCTGGGGAGAAACCATATCAATGTACAGAATGTGAAAAAGCATTTATAACAAATGGAGTGCTAACGCGACATCAGAAAATCCACACTGGGGAGAAACCATATCAATGTACAGAATGTGAAAAAGCATTTACAACAAAGGGAGAGCTAACGCGACATCAGAAATCTACACTGGGGAGAAATAATATCAATGTACAGAATGTGGCAAAGCATTTATCAAATAAAGACAGCTAAAGGAACATCAGAGTTCACACTGGGGAGAAATCGTACGAATGCACTGAATGTGACAATGCATTTATAACCAATGGAGAGCTGAAGCAACATTTAGAAAATCCCCACTGGAGAGAGACCATTCAACTGCACTGAATGTGAGAAGTCATTTATTAGAAAGTCGCATCTTATGTAACATCAGATAGTCCACGTAGGAGAGAAACCCTATGAATGTACAAAATGCAACAAGACATTTATTACTAGGCAAAGATAAATACTAGATCAGAAATTCTACACTGGTGAGAAACTATATGGCTGTACTGAATGTGACTTAGCAGTTATTACAAAGCAAAGTTTAAAAATACATCAGAATGTTCACACATGAAAGAAACCATATAATTGTACAAAATGTGACCACACCTTTATTCCAAATGGAGGGTGACCATTCAACTGCACCGCATGTGACAAGGTATTTATTATAAAGGGAGAGTTAAAGCAATATCAGTGTCTACACTGGGGGGAAACCACACAAATGTGACAAGGGATTTATTACAAAGCAAAATGTAATACAAGATCAACAAGTTCACGCAGGGGAGAAAACATATGTATGTACTGAATACCTCAAAGCATTCATAATAAATGGAAAACTGAAGTGACATCCGAAAATCTACATGGCAAGAAATCCAATGTATGTACAGAGTTTAATAAAGTCTTCCACAGGAAGAATAAGCTAATGCAGTATAAACAAATCTACACTAGGGAGAAACCCTATTAACCCCTTCGCTGCCAGGCCTTTCCCCCCCTCCTGTGCCAGGCCTTTTTTTGGCTATTCGGGGTAGTGCGCGCTTAGGCCCCTGTAACTTTTTGACCGCATTAGGTAGCCACGCCAAATTGGCGTCCTTTTCTTCCAACATCATGGGGATTCTAAAGGTACTCAGGGTTTGTGGATTCCCCTGGAGGGGTCACAGAAAAGAGCCAAAATACAGCAAAATGTTGGTTTTTTTTGGAAAAATTGGAAAAACGGGCTGCAAATGAAAGCACCTGGGTTTTTCCCTGCAAATGTTATCAAAAAAGGGTTTGTGGGGTTGAAATCACCATTTTCCCAGCTTTTCGGGGATACTTGACTTTTGTCAGAAAACCAACATTTTTTACACAGTTTTGGCATTTTTCTGGGACATAGCCTATTTTTGCTATTTTTTGTGCTTTTGACCTCCTTCCAGTTAGTGGCAGAAATAGGTACAAAAGCAATAGTGGATCCTGGAAAGCTATACATTTTCAAAAAGAAGACAACATTCTGAATTCAGCAAGGGGTCATTTGTGTAGATCCATCAAGGTTTTTTTATAGAAACAAACAGTTAAATGTAGGATAAATTGAAATGTAGTTGAAAAAAACAGCCTTTTGTGTCAGCGTTTTCACCTGTAACTTCTTCTAATTATGACAGCTCTTTGAAAGCAATATACCGTTGCATCCGCTGGACATTACTGGTTGTGGGGATATATAGGACTTGTAGGTTCACCAAGAACCCGACGAACCCAGAGCCAAAAACTGAGTAGTAACTTGCAATGGTTTTTTATTATGTACCGGGTATATAGTAATTATTCTGTAAAAAAGTGTACATGGAAAAATCGGTATGAAAGACACCTATGTATTTCTGAAATGGGAACAAAATATAGAGTTTAGAAACAGTAGATATTTGCACATTTCTCAAATTGGGAATACTCATACTAGCATGAGAATTATCAGTCATTTTTTAGAATGACTTCTTTTTTACACAATATCTTTCATTTGGAAAGCAGAAATGCATGGAAAGTCAATAGATAATAACAGTTCCTTTACAAATCTGAATTACCCTAAGTCTCCCGATAAAAATGGTACCTCACTTGTGTGGGTAGGCATAGTGCCCACGACAGGAAACGGCGCAAAACGCAACGTGGTCACACCACATTTTCACAATGCAAAATTACCATTTTTTTGTAAAGTGCCTAGCTCTAGTTTTTGAACCCTAGCTCTGCGGGCACCTTGGAAAACCTAGCAAACCTATACATTTTTGAAAACTAGACACCCAGGGGAATCCAGGATGGGGTGACTTGACTGCCTCCCACCAGGGTCTGTTACCCAGAATCCCTTGCAAACCTAAAAAATTGTCAAAAAAACCACATTTTCCCCACATTTCTGTCGTGGAAAGTTCCGGAATCTGCGTGGATCCACAAATTTCCACCCACCCCGCGTTCCCCAAAGTCTTACGAGAAAAACTGTACCTCACTTGTGTGGGTCGGCCTAGTGCCCGCGACAGGAAACGGCGCAAAACGCAACCTGGTCACACCTCAATTTCGCAGTGAAAAATGACCCTTTTTTGGAAAAATGACTAGCTGTAGTTTTTGAACCCTACCTCTGCGGGCACCTTGGGAAACCTAGCAAACCTATACATTTTTGAAAAGTAGACACCCAGGGGAATCCAGGATGGGGTGACTTGACTGCCTCCCACCAGGGTCTGTTACCCAGAATCCCTTGCAAACCTAAAAAATTGTCAAAAAAAACACATTTTCCCCACATTTCTGTCGTGGAATGTTCCGGAATCTGCGTGGATCCACACATTTCCACCCACCCCGCGTTCCCCAAAGTCTTACGAGAAAAACGGTACCTCACTTGTGTGGATCGGCCTAGTGCCCGCGACAGGAAACGGCGCAAAACGCAACCTGGTCACACCTCAATTTCGCAGTGAAAAATGACCCTTTTTTGGAAAAATGACTAGCTGTAGTTTTTGAACCCTACCTCTGCGGGCACCTTGGGAAACCTAGCAAACCTATACATTTTTGAAAAGTAGACACCCAGGGGAATCCAGGATGGGGTGACTTGACTGCCTCCCACCAGGGTCTGTTACCCAGAATCCCTTGCAAACCTAAAAAATTGTAAAAAAAAACACATTTTCCCCACATTTCTGTCGCGGAAAGTTCCGGAATCTGCGTGGATCCACAAATTTCCACCCACCCCGCGTTCCCCAAAGTCTTACGAGAAAAACGGTACCTCACTTGTGTGGGTCGGCCTAGTGCCCGCGACAGGAAACGGCGCAAAACGCAACCTGGTCACACCTCAATTTCGCAGTGAAAAATTACCCTTTTTTGGAAAAATGACTAGCTGTAGTTTTTGAACCCTACCTCTGCGGGCACCTTGGGAAACCTAGCAAACCTATACATTTTTGAAAAGTAGACACCCAGGGGAATCCAGGATGGGGTGACTTGACTGCCTCCCACCAGGGTCTGTTACCCAGAATCCCTTGCAAACCTAAAAAATTGTCAAAAAAAACACATTTTCCCCACATTTCTGTTGTGGAAAGTTCCGGAATCTGCGTGGATCCACAAATTTCCACCCACCCCGCGTTCCCCAAAGTCTTACGAGAAAAACGGTACCTCACTTGTGTGGGTCGGCCTAGTGCCCGCGACAGGAAACTGCGCAAAACGCAACCTGGTCACACCTCAATTTCGCAGTGAAAAATGACCCTTTTTTGGCAAAATGACTAGCTGTAGTTTTTGAACCCTACCTCTGCGGGCACCTTGGGAAACCTAGCAAACCTATACATTTTTGAAAACTAGACACCCAGGGGAATCCAGGATGGGGTGACTTGACTGCCTCCCACCAGGGTCTGTTACCCAGAATCCCTTGCAAACCTAAAAAATTGTCAAAAAAAACACATTTTCCCCACATTTCTGTTGTGGAAAGTTCCGGAATCTGCATGGATCCACAACTTTCCACCCACCCCGCGTTCCCCAAAGTCTTACGAGAAAAACGGTACCTCACTTGTGTGTGTCGGCCTAGTGCCCGCGACAGGAAACAGCGCAAAACGCAACCTGGTCACACCTCAATTTCGCAGTGAAAAATGACCCTTTTTTGGAAAAATGACTAGCTGTTGTTTTTGAACCCTAGCTCTGTGGGCACAGTGGGAAACCTAGCAAACCTATACATTTTTGAAAACTAGACACCCAGGGGAATCCAGGATGGGGTGACTTGACTGCCTCCCACCAGGGACTGTTACCCAGAATCCCTTGCAAACCTAAAAAATTGTCCAAAAAAACACATTTTCCCCACATTTCTGTCGTGGAAAGTTCCGGAATCTGCGTGGGTCCACAAATTTCCACTCACCCCGCGTTCCCCAAAGTCTTACGAGAAAAACGGTACCTTACTTGTGTGTGTTGGCCTAGTGCCCGCAAAAGGAAACGGCGCAAAACATAGTGAGGTGACATCAAAATTGCCTATCTCAAAACCACCTGGTTTTGCAAGGGGGGTCTCTTGGGTTTTTGGCCCGGTGCACGGCGGCCATCTAGGGAAACCTACCAAACCCATACATTTCTGAAAAGTAGACACCCGGGGGCTTCCAGGGAGGTATGGCTTGCGTGGATCCCCCAACGTTTCCTTACCCAGAATCCCCTGCAAACCTCAATAGTGATGCGACATTTGGGATAGGCAATGTTGATGTCGCATCACTACGTTTTGGGCCCTTGCCTGTCGCGGGTACTTGGGCCTCCCACACAAGTGAGGCACCATTTTTACCGGGAGACCCAGGGGAACGCTGGGAGGTGTGAAATTTGAGTGAGCCCGGTGATGCCACAAGTTTCCCACACAAAAAAGTGTGAAAAGAGTGATTTTTTCAGCTAAAATTGAGGTTTGCAGGGGATTCTGGGTAAGGAACGTTGGAGGATCCACGCAAGCCATACCTCCCTGGAAGCCCCCGGGTGTCTAGTTTTCAGAAATGTATGGGTTTGGTAGGTTTCCCTAGATGGCCGCCGAGCACGGGCCAAAAAGACAGTTGACCCCTTGCAAAACCAGAACGTTTTGACATTGTTTCTACAACGTGAGAATTTCGGCACAATATTGCATGGACAATGTGACAGATATTTTGAGGTTTGCAGGACATTGAGGATAAAAAACCTTTTTGGAATTCACAAGAGAGACATCACCATGAACTCCCATGGGTTTACGACAATATCTACAGTTGGTGGGTTATTTTTACATGGAACATACACCTTGGCAGAGAAACTAAAAAGACAAAGAATCCTGCACAGCCACCTATTCCTCAAACGCACACACATACTGGTTGGATTTGGCACGAGGGCGAGTGATGGTTCAGTATATGAAATTTTATTAACAAGAGATTTCACAAAAATGAAATGCACTGTCAATAATTCAATGGAGAAAAAACTGAACCAATGACTCGCAGCTCGTGAGCTGTAAAGCCACGGCAAGGCACCAACCGCTTTACAGGCCATTCACACGCCTTTCATACGTGATACACACAAGACCATTCGCACCACCAGGCACAAAAACAACACATTACAAAATTCACAAAAGGGACAAGGTACACCCTGCTTCAGAAAGGCAAATATTACTGCACAGCCATCTAATCCTCAAGCACACACACATACTGGTTGGATTTGGCACGAGGGTGAGTGATGGTTCAGAATATACAATTGTATTAGCACGTGATCTCACAAAAATGAAATGCACTGTTAATAATTGAAAGGGCGAGAAACTGAACCATTGACTCACAGCTCGTGAGCTGTAAAGCCACGACAAGGCACCAACCTCTTTACAGGCCATTCATACACCTTTCATACGTGTGAGACATACAAAACCATTCACACCGCCAGCCGCGGGCCCATCACATAACAAAACTCACACCAGCACACAGCGCCATTCAAGGGCCCATCACTTTCACACGCCCACATTCCTGACACAGCAACTACACAAGCAGATGGATTGCGTGGAGTGGCACTCAGCTAGCAGTGTGTGTAGTGACCAGCAGCAAGTCACTACTCACACACAGCCAGCCGAGCGCCAGTCCACGCACACCGCTAGCCGAGCACCAGTCCACGCACACCGCTAGCTAAACACCAGTCCACGCACACCGCTAGCCAAGCGCCAGTCCAGGCACACCACCAGCCAATCGCCAGTCCACGCACACTGCCAGCCAAGCACCAGTCCACACACACCACCAGCCAAGCACCAGTCCACGCACACCGCCAGCCAAGCACCAGTCCACGCACACCACCAGCCAAGCACCAGTCCATGCACACCGCCAGCCAAGCACCAGTCCACGCACACCGCCAGCCAAGCACCAGTCCACGCACACCGCCAGCCAAGCACCAGTCCACGCACACCACCAGCCAAGCACCAGTCCATGCACACCGCCAGCCAAGCACCATTCCACGTACACCGCCAAAGAAGTGCCAGTCCACACACACTGCCAACACATTTAGGATTTTTTTAGACAAAAATAAAAACACAAACAAATCACAAATAGATACAAATCTACAAACACAAAATCAGAAACTAAACACATTGCACTAACGGCAACCTTGAAACAGAATCAAATTTTTCAAAGAATACAAACCAATCAGTTAACTTTACCACTCATGAATGCTCCCAAAAATTATTTTGCGTATGGTACGCTCTAAAACAAGCAGGGACACACAGCCCAGGTTTAGATGGACAGTCGGGGCAATACATACGAATATCCTTCCGCGTACCTCTTCGCCAACAGACTCTGCATCTCCTAGTGGGAAAATCTTATGCCGGTGTGGGAGGGATGAAATCAGGAAAGTGGCGATCTTTCAATCGAACCACATCCTCCACCACTCCAAATCTAGGAACACTTGCCTGTTCCACAACAACAAGGCTAGCTATCACAGAGTGCTGAAACTGAAGAAATGTCAACTTTGACGCAGGAGAACACTCCTTGAACACAATAAAAGCATTGAACATTGCTAATTCGAAGAAATGGATGGACAACTTCTTTTACCAAACATAAGCCTTCCGAATAGCAGAGTAAGGTTCCAACCTCTGATCTACTCTGTCAACACCACCCATGTGCTTATTGTAGTCTAGAATGCACACAGGTTTGCGCACTTCAGCAACCTGACCCCAAACAGCCACAGGTGAAGTACTCTCATCATGGATGGTAGTCAGCATGTACACATCCCTCCTGTCCACAAATTTTACAGCTAGTAGTTCATCACTACGCAAGGAACTGCACTGCCCCCTCTGAAGTTTTTTGCAAACAAGCTCTTTCGGATAAGCTTTACGGTTAGAGCGGATTGTGCCACATGCAAAAGTGTCCACTTTATACAATTCCTTAAATAATTGCACAGCAGTGTAGAAGTTATCAAGGTACAAATGGTGGCCTCTGTTAAACAGTGTTCTAGCAAGATCCCACACAATTTTCTCTGACACTCCAAAAGTGGACGGACAACCTGGGGGGTCAATAGTAGAATCTCTACCAGTGTACACACGAAAATTAAAAACATATCCTGTCCTACTCTCAGACAACATATACAGCTTAATTCCATAGCGTGCCCTCTTGCTAGGGATGTACTGCCTAAAAACCAAACGGCCCTTGAACAAGACCAAAGACTCATCAATAGATATTTCTTTCCCTGGAGTATAGATCTCAGAAAATCGATCCACAAAGTGATCAAGAACGGGCCGAATCTTAAAAAGACGGTCACAGTCAGGGTGATCTCGTGGCAACACCATAGAATTATCAACAAAATGCAGCATACGTAGCAAAATTAAATACCGATTACGAGTCATAACTGCAGGAAATATGGCAGTTGCCAACAAGGGGCTAGTAGACCAATATGAAGCCAAGGTTGGCTTCCTTACCACACCCATCAATAAAGTCAAACCCAAAAACTTCTTAATCTCTTCCAGATATGTGGGAGTCCACCGGGTAGCTCTAGACTGGGGCCTAAGTTTGTCGCTGTTGTTCCTCAAAAACTGTTCAGCATACAAATTCGTCTGCTCAACAATCTCACCCAAAAATACATCATCCATAAACAACTGAAAAAACTGTATAGGCAAAAAGTTTTCACAATTCACTGTACACCCTGCATCACCGCTAAAGGCAGGCAACACCGGCTGCACCATGTTTGGATCAACCCAAAGTCCAGCACTTCCAGTAGGAAGCCTAGCAGCCTCAGACTGCAATCCAGATGCCTCTTGCACCATCGGCACAGCAGTTTCCTCCTCTAAGACAGGCACTTCATCCGCACTGAGAGTTGCTTCATCCACACCAAGAGTACCTTCATCTGCACTGAGAGTACCTTCATCATCCGATGATTCCATGTTGAGTGAAAACTAACTGCCAGAATCTTCCCCTCCCTCCTCTCCCTCAGACGCACTGTCAGTCTCATAATCATGCTCAGAGGAAGATTCAAGAAGCATACCGACCACCTGTTGAGCAGTCATTCTACGGCTAGCCATATTGCTTACTAATAAAGGTAACTTGTCAAACAAGTCAACAACAACAAACTCTTTGTAAAATAAGTAATAAACAAAAAGCCCCTTTATCAAAAACTCAAATATACTCCAAAACAATACCACTCACTTGCCAGAGGCAGCTAAACTACTCACCACCACCAACTCTGTACAGACACAGTATGGATCAACAATATCCCTCTAAAAAAGAAAGAGAAAAGCAATTACACATAAGACTATGCAAAACACATTGCAAAGAATTTCATGCTCAAACCACTAACTAAATATGCCGCCATTATGACATCACTTACAAAAATATTCATTCAGACATTATATTATTACTCATTTGGTGTAAATACAACAACAAAAAATTTCTTACCAACACAATGCAACTACACAAAACTGCAGAACAGCCGCCGTCGAAAAGCTTTAGACTAGAATAAAAAGAAGAAAAAAAACTTTATTGTAACATATGCATATAATGCTCTAGACCATCACGTACTGCGCAAAATGTATTGCTTGAACCTCCCACTTTCAAAAAGGAAAGATCGATGGCCCAATCCTTTACAAGCAACGCGGCGAGAATCTGGAACTGAGCCTCAGCTCCGGACCACCCCCTCCCTCTTCCCAGTCCTTCAAAACTAACCTCAAAGTTCTCCTCCTGCAAAGACACTTCCAAACTTAATTCACACCCTCTCTATTGTGTGAAGGAAGTCTTTACATTATAGGAAATTCTGTTCTCCATGCCCGTAGAAGTGCCTACCCAGTGTGTTCCTGTGTTTTGCGTGTCTGCCATTTATTGCACTTTTATACCTCTACTTGTACTTTGTACTCTTTTGTAAGTTGACACCACTACAGTACACCTGCTTGTGCTAAGACATCAAGCCTTCTAAGGTCTAGTGGGGCCTTCTACGGTGTAGCATGGGAATGTGCTCCCTCAGTACAGTGGTGTGGTGGACTGGTCATGAATGCTGAACCCGGTTCCCCATTTCCAAATTCAACAGCTCCGGCCATAGTGCCACATCCCCACTGAACGCCATACTTGCCCACTGAGAGAAACTCACACTGCCTTCAGCTATAACCTAATTGTGCCCGCTATAAACACTTGGATGTGGCTCAATTCAAATTATGCACTTGATAAGAGTAATACGCTGCCTAAAAAAAAACAAAAAACTCCTAGGGAATGCAAAGCATGTGAAATGTAATTAGAAACAACATGGTTACCTAAACGATCTCTCACTAACTATTCAGAAATCAGCGAGTGGTTTCACCTGAAAAGTTATGGACATGACTAGAGGGCCCTGAAGGGAACCGTTTCACTGTCCATTGCTTACATCCTTACAAAACATAAGCAGTATGGTAGACCACATCCATAAACACAGAACCATGGTGCACATTGTGTTTTCCAATTCACCCATCAACCAGGTATTGCAGTACCTCCAGAAATGGTACACTCTCCCACCCTGGAAACAACAATGCTGTTCAAAGGAAGACGAGAAAACGAAAGTAGCACTACACTGGCAAACTCTGATGCTGGTGTACTTGGATGCAAATGAAATCAATCTGGCCACTTTGCAACCCCTCTGTCTTACTTTATTTCGCCCCCCCTGGGAACAACAATGCTGTTCAAAGTTAGACGAGAAAACAAAAGAAGCACTTCACTGGCAAACTCTGATGCTGGTGTACTTGGATGCAAATAAAAACAATCTGGCCACTTGGCAACCCCTCTGTCTTACTTTATTTCGCCCCCCCTGGGAACAACAATGCTGTTCAAAGTTAGACGAGAAAACGAAAGTAGCACTTCACTGGCAAACTCAGATGCTGGTGTACTTGGATGCAAATAAAATCAATCTAGCCACTTTGCAACCCCTCTGTCTTACTTTATTTCGCCCCCCCTGGGAACAACAATACTGTTCAAAGGAAGACGAGAAAACGAAAGTAGCACTTCACTGGCAAACTCTGATGCTGGTGTACTTGGATGCAAATAAAATCAATCTGGCCACTTTGCAACCCCTCTGTCTTACTTTATTTCGCCCCCCCCTGGGAACAACAATACTGTTCAAAGGAAGACGAGAAAACAAAAGTAGCACTTCACTGGCAAACTCTGATGCTGGTGTACTTGGATGCAAATAAAATCAATCTGGCCACTTTGCAACCCCTCAGTCTTACTTTATTACGCCCCCCCTGGGAACAACAATACTGTTCAAAGGAAGACGAGAAAACGAAAGTAGCACTTCACTGGCAAACTCTGATGCTGGTGTACTTGGATGCAAATAAAATCAATCTGGCCACTTTGCAACCCCTCTGTCTTACTTTATTTCGCCCCCCACTGGGAACAACAATGCTGTTCAAAGTTAGACGAGAAAACGAAAGTAGCACTTCACAGGCAAACTCTGATGCTGGTGTACTTGGATGCAAATAAAATCAATCTGGCCACTTTGCAACCCCTCTGTCTTTCTTTATTTCGCCCCCCCCCCTGGGAACAACAATACTGTTTAAAGGAAGACGAGAAAACGAAAGTAGCACTTCACTGGCAAACTGATGCTGGTGTACTTGGATGCAAATAAAATCAATCTGGCCACTTTGCAACCCCTCTGTCTTACTTTCTTTCGCCCCCCCCCCCTTGGTACAACAATGCTGTTCAAAGTTAGACGAGAAAACGAAAGTCGCACTGCACTGGCAAACTCTGATGCTGGTGTACTTGGATGCAAATAAAATCAATCTGGCCACTTTGCAACCCCTCTGTCTTACTTTATTTCGCCCCCCCTGGGAACAACAATGCTGTTCAAAGTTAGACGAGAAAACGAAAGTACCACTTCACTGGCAAACTCTGATGCTGGTGTACTTGGATGCTATAAAATCAATCTGGCCACTTTGCAACCCCTCTGTCTTACTTCATTTCGCCCCCCCTGGGAACAACAATACTGTTCAAAGGAAGACGAGAAAACGAAAGTAGCACTTCACTGGCAATCTCTGATGCTGGTGTACTTGGATGCAAATAAAATCAATCTGGCCACTTTGCAACCCCTCTGTCTTACTTTCTTTCGCCCCCCCCCCCCTTGGTACAACAATGCTGTTCAAAGTTAGACGAGAAAACGAAAGTCGCACTGCACTGGCAAACTCTGATGCTGGTGTACTTGGATGCAAATAAAATCAATCTGGCCACTTTGCAACCCCTCTGTCTTACTTTATTTCGCCCCCCCTGGGAACAACAATACTGTTCAAAGGAAGACAAAAAAACGAAAGTAGCACTTCACTGGCAAACTCTGATGCTGGTGTACTAGGAAGCAAATAAAATCAATCTGGCCACTTTGCAACCCCTCTGTCTTACTTTATTTCGCCCCCCCTGGGAACAACAATGCTGTTCAAAGTTAGACGAGTAAACAAAAGTAGCACTTCACTGGCAAACTCTGATGCTGGTGTACTTGGAAGCAAGTAAAATCAATCTGGCCACTTTGCAACCCCTCTGTCTCACTTTATTTGGCCCCCCCTGGGAACAACAATGCTCTTCAACGTTACACGAGTAAACGAAAGTAGCATTTCACTGGCAAACTCTGTGTATTTTTATACTAAAAAAAAAGATCAGGGCACTTTGCAACCCCTCTCACTTATTTCGATTCACCCCCCACCCCCCTACGCTACCAGCACCCACCGATCACAACATAGCCCCCCTCCCCAGCCCCGAAACTGACCTTTACTCTCCGACGCGCAGGAAGCAAATGGCTTCCTGCACCTCGGAGAGCAAAGGGGAAGCCTCCGATGACGTCAGCGCGCCTTGCGCGCTGACGTCATTGACGACGCAGGCGGGGGGGGCGGGGGGAGGCAGGGGAAGGTCTTCCCCTGCCTCCCCAGCAAAAAAAAAAAAGATCGACGAATCACGGGGGGAGCGCCAGCGCTTTCCCCAAGGGTGGGTCCCATGACGAAATGGTCTCGTCATGGGCACAGCGCGACTGTGCTCCATGATGAGACCATCTCGTCATGGGCACAGAAGGGGTTAATGAATTGAATGTGACAAGGGATCGATAACAAAATATATATCAGAATGTTCCCACAGGAGAGAAACTCTATAAATGTATTGAATGTGGCCATGCATTCATAAATGGAGAGCTAACTCAACATCAAAAATCAACCCTGAAGACCGCACTGAATTTAGCAAGGCATTTATTGGCAAGGGAGAGTTAAAACCGCATCAGAAAGTCCCCTCTGAGAAAAATCTGTATGAATGTACAGAATCAATCAATGGGTATTAAGCATGGCAAATCATCAGTGAGGTTCTCAAGGCGCTGGGTGAGGAGTTGTTGTCCAGAGGGGCCTATCAGTTGAACAGGGGCACCTGTTTTAGGATCTCTAGGATATTCCTGAGTAGGCCAACCTATTGTAATTTTACATTCTGCCCATAGATCTGCTGGCACAATTATGTCAAATAGACTGTTCAAATCAATCCACAGTACTTTTGATAATTTGACAAACCTATCTACCTGCCAATACCATTCCACCGGCTTCTCACGAAGACGGGGGAAGTCATTTGTAAATGATAAAATGTCTTGTCTGGTCCAGGGAACATGCACGTAGCCTCCTCCTGGGATCTCTCTCATGGGACACTCAGTTACCACTTTCTCCTTTTCTCTTACTGGGAAAGCCGCTGGAAGGGTAACGATAACAAACGACGATGTTACCAATTCGAACTCAGACAATGCGTCGTGCGATTCCAATCGTCGCACGTTTTCCCCGTGTACCTACAGGGCAACAGACAATACACTGTGCAACTTCACTTGCCACACGTTTTCCCCGTGTACCTACAGGGCATCCAACTTCCTACATCCCAGAAGTCTTCAAAAACAACATAGAATGCAACGTAACTCAATATAGAATGTTAGAACATAAATCATTAATTATCCAAACATCCATCAATAACCAATAAACTGAAATCAATATCAATAAGCAATAATCACCAAACCAATGCAATAAAACCATCAATCTGCTACCAGAAAAACTGATCCAGTGGAAAGGGGCAAGGGCGGGCAAGCAATTTTACCAATTCTCCCTACGTCACAGATTCGTCAACCGCACTTATTCATTCACACACGCATTCATTGGTGGGGCCCATGACACCAACACTCACACGTTTCTTACACTAAATCTGCACGCAGGAGGACGATGTATCTGCTGGACATGTGGGGAGGTACCTTATTACCTATAGGGAAAGAAAATTTATTACAGAATATACATTTTTACATCAACACCTATAGGATCCTAACTTTATCATCAAGGCACTCCATCACTTGGTTGAATGGACCAATTAGTTCGACTGGTTGATGGTGATTTAGAACCAGCTAAAACACAATAAAGCTTCCAAATCCTTTTAGCAACCTACTTGAAGAACCACAAACTCATTTTCTGTTAATCAATATTTAGTTTATCTAATTTCTTACACGCAATTATATAATTAGCATTTCGGTCAATCAAGTTTGAATTTCAATCAACACAAATTGCATGACATTTTATATTTACCTATTATTGCTATAGGGGTTCTTTTCTAATTCAATTGGCTCTGCCTAACTCAAATTCTTTGCTCAATCGTCCCAATCGAAAGCAGGACCCGATTCAATAAGTCCGAAAAGTTCTCTTGCTCAGCACGGTACAGTCCCAAAGATATCCAAAGGACCAAGCAATCGTGCAAGAGAATTGATCACGCAAGTACTGGACACTCTCCTTCGGACACAATCTCTCTAAGGTGGCCCTTTCAAACGACTAACGACGAGCACCCCACACCTGTATCCCTCCCCTCATTAAGCCACCCCTCCCTATTCTACTACGCTTTTTATAATAAAATTCTGGGTAACATGAAACATTTATTGAACTAAGAAGAAATGTGATTGGTCCATTTTGCAAAAATTGTTATATGGTCCAGGTTTCTCACTGTCTTGGGTTCTCAGAGAACTTGCTTGGTCACATCCTCAGTCTATGTCATGCTCATGTAACATTGTTGATTCTTGATTATAGGTGACTATTGTTTTCTCCGGGTAATTTCACTGACTGAAATCTGGCAGTCCTCCATGCTCTTATCCTTGAGCAGGAACACTGTTCTCTGAATTGAGGATGCCTGGAGATCTTCGGAGCCATCCGAGTCTGCGCAGAAGACATCGTGCTCACAAGACGGTGGCCACTTCCGAACTCCATTTTGAATGTCATGGCTTGGTAGGCCCGAATGCCAACTTAAGCAAAAAAAACCACAAAAGAATAATTAATATGCGGAAATGAAGATTCTAATGTTAAACCCACACTGTTCCCTTTATGTATTAGTATTTTCCTGGCGTTTAGCGACATTTAAAGCAATAATACTCACCATTCGGTATCCACAGGAACGCAAAAGTCACTAAAGCAACATAAATCATGCAATATTCGATCACCACACATACTACTATTAATAGGTGTACCACAGTTAGTTATTAGAGTTATTCTGCTATGCAAATAGCAATGAGTCCCGCGTGTGATTTGTGTTTACCAAAAATGCATGTTGTTGGTTAATATATCGCAGCACACAGTTAATTCAAATTAATATATAAATTGATTAAGTCATTAGTATTTTCATGCAAAATAGAGAAGGTATACAAAATTTTGCTTTACCTGCTCCATAGAGGGGATTGCTCCCGACTGGATCACATCCTTCCTACAAAACAGAAATAATGTCATCCACACCCCTCTTTCTCATCCAAGCCTTACTTCACAAAAGCAGGTGTCCCTCAAGGCTCTATCATCTCACCCATGCTTTTCAGCATCTACATGAAGTCATAACCAGCACTGATCAATGAGTGTCACCTCACATGCTATAACTATGCAGATAACACACAAATACTCCCTGAAATGGAAAGCCCAAGACATTGAAGCTCACAAATTTTCGGCTGCTTCAGAGCCATTGATCAATTTATGAAATGGCACCATCTCAAATTGAATGCTCCCAAAACAGAAATACTCACATGTGGCAATAAAAAATATGATGACCTACTCGCCTCCTGGCCTGACGATTTGAGAACACAGCTTTAAGTATCTAAGGAAGTAAGAAACCTCAAAATGATCATGTACTCCAAGTTATCAATGAATACCCAAGTGGACAAACTAGCAATATCAAGCTTCATTACTATAAAAACTCTGTAACACATATTTCCCCAGTTGGGATTTCCACACAAGGTCCAGGCCACTATCTCTCTTGTACTGTCTAAACAGGATTACACCAATAGCCTCTAACACAGATCATTTTTAACAACAATGAAAAGATTACAACGGATTCAGAACTCTGCTGCTAGACTCCGCCTGCGTGTAAAGCCACAAGCCCACAACTCCCCTGCCTTGAGCGCCCTAAATTGGTTGGATCCAACCACAAACTTTTCCACTTGAAAAATTATGCAATTTGGACTGAATTAGACTGTTTCCCTGAAGAAGAATTCAGAAAACGACTCTCCTGCATAAAGCTGACATTGCACATCTCCAACCACCTCCCTACGGCACAAAAGTCTTAGCTACATCATCTCCCCCGTATGGACCAAAATCATCAACAGTTTCTCAATGTCAGCCTCACCTTAAACCTGGACAAATCACCCCATCATCAAAAAAACAGATGTCACCCTGAAAGACATTAACATTTACAGACAACTAACCTCCCTCTGCTTGGCAAAGCCATCGGAAAATTTGTGTTTGCACAACTAAACAACCACATTGAAAAAATACAACTTTCCAATCCAGATTCAGGAGAGGTTGAAGGACAGAGACTGCAATACTGAACATCACAGATGGCCTTCACAGATCTCTGGATGATGGACAGGCGTGCCTCCTAGTCCTCCTGGATCTCACGGTGGCCTTTAATACTGTCAACCATGGTATCCTCCTGAACACCCTCTCAATGTGCAGGCATCACTGGAACTGTCCTTCGGTGGTTTGCTTCTTTCCTGGACCAGTGTTCACAGCTAATCGAGCTAAACAGTTACACCTCCAAACAACACCACTCTCACATGAACTCCCCCAAGGATCATATCTGTCTTCTGCACTATTCAATCTCTACATGGAACCCCTCATTATGGTCCTCAAATAAGCCAGAATTGGGTATCATCTGTATGCAAATGACGCCCAACTCTACATTACAATCTCCTCAATTAAAGACATCCATTGCTTAAACTTTACTCTCTCAATGGTTCAATCCTGACTAACCAGTACCATCTCAAGCTCAACCCCAACAAAACCAAACTCCTCCTCATCCAATGGAAAGAAAGTCCTTTCCCGCAGCTATTTAGCTCGACAACCTCACTGCATTAAACTGCAAACTATCCGTCTCTAACTCAATCAAATCGTTGGGGATTACACTTGACACAAAATTGAACATCAAAGAGCATATTAATGCCTCAGCCTAAAGTGTGTTCTACATGCTGAAACACCTTAAAAAAGCAAACCCTTGGTCCCCATCAAGGACCTAAAGACAGTGGTGCAGTCCTTATTCCTCTCCAGGCTGGACTACGGTAACGCAACAGTCACGGGCACCACAAAAACACACTTCACCTCTATGACAGGTACACTCAACTGAGCAGCCAGACTACTTTCGGGGGAGAGTCGCTTTGACTACATCACTTACACTCAAGAAACTCAACTGGCTACCAATAGAGTCAAGATGTATACTCAAAACTGTCTGCATAACACACAAAACTCTCTACAGGGAAAAAACGCTCTACCACACAAGCAAACTTTCCAAAGCCGGCCTAAAGAGACCTCTTCATAGCTCAAGCAGCCTACTCTTGATTCTACTCAAACTGAACAAAGAAAAATCTTGCACCAGCTTCTTCTCCCAGAAATGCTCCAAGACTATGGAACTCGCTGCCACAGGATCTATGTGACATTCCAACACTTCAAGAAGAATCTTAAACTTTTACTTCTCAACAAGTTCCTAAACCTCGCCCCCCCCCCCCCCCGCCAAGCCACCAGACCCTCTAAATAAATCTGAACTTGACTACCTACTACCTCAGGAAAAACTGTACCTCCACTCCCAACCTTCACTATACTCTACCAGAACTACCTCAGAACTGTTTTGTTCAACAGGCCTGTGAAATTCCACTCATCAGGCGTTAAACTAATGCATTCCAGTGTGGTGGTCCGCATCACCGTACTGAAATGCATTGTCACTCCTGATAGCGCCTACTCAGATTTCCAGCCGGAGAGCTGCTTAAGTACTACGGACTGGTAACTTGGTTTTAGCTGACAGCGCATTGCTGCGGCAGGCTTTGTGGCTTGGAGGTTTGGTTCAGGCAACTCGCTCTGGCCAGTCAGGGTTGGCTACAATGGGCGTCAGTCACTCTGCGGCTAAAGTCAGTGACTTGACATCAAGTCTTGTGACTTAACTTGGCCAATCTACAGCCGAGGCCCGAGCCGTGCGCAGATTCAGTTTGCAAAGCCAGGAGCTTGCAGGTGCTGCTGAGCTCACAGGGCCCGATTCACAGAACTAACTTAAGACAAAACCCTAAACTTACTACCATTTTGGTATTCACAGAAGGCACTTACTCATTTTGGTATTCACAGAAGGCACTTACTTACTCATTTTGGTATTAAGAGGTGTGGTGCAGCGGCCTGGGCAGTTAACTTCGGAGCACAGGATTCACGGTTCGATCCTGCCTCCGGCGGCAGCTCAGATCAGCACCATGTGACTCTGGGCAATAGCTCACTTAATTTCCACGACGGCCCCAGCTCCTTGAGACCCATAAAGGTGAGTAGTTGGCGCTTTACAAATACGGATTTACATACGGATTTTGAGTAACTTACTCATTTTGAGAAACTTTCTCATTTTGGTATTCATAGAAGGCACTTACTCGTTCATTAGTAAGTGCCTTCTGTGAATACCAAAATGAGTAAGTTACTCAAAATGAGTAAGTTACTCATTTTGGTATTTTCAGAAGGTACTTACTCATCAATGAGTGACTGCCTTCTGTGAATACCAAAATGAGTAAGTTACTCAAAATGAGTAAGTGCCTTCTGTGAATACCAAAATGAGTAAGTGCCTTTCTGTGAATACCAAAATGGTAATAAGTTTAGGATTTTGTTTTAAGTTAGTTCTGTGAATCGGGCCCACTGAGCGGCCCCCATGATATCATTAGGACCTGCGCAGCCATTGAGGGAGAGTCAGTGGTGCAGCCATGAATGCAGTCGGAGTGCGACCGCTGTCGCTGCTCAGAACGGCGGACCGGACGCAACGGGCAGCGCTTGCTGAGAGTCTCGAGTGAGTGTCACTGTGTCGATTGGGCTGCTGAGATCAGAAGCTGAGGCCAAGTATTCCAGTATTCTCAGACTTTGAAAGAGACAAGCTGCTGCTTGTCGTGTTGCTTCTCTGAATTTCCTGCAGCGATAAGGAGGAACCTGCGCCCCTCTGCACTTAGCTGCAGTGGTGCAGAAGATGCCCTTTGCTGAGCCACAATGCGCTTGGATGCTGGTGCCTAGAACTTGAGACCCCGTACCCTGTTCTCCGGGTGTGCTTCTCAACTCTGTAACTGCCTCAGAAATGGTATGGTCTATAACCCTTTGCTGCTGTCTTCAGCAAGTTACGTTTACTTTAAATATGCATGAAAGGCCCTTTTCCCCCCACTCTGTTACATGCAGGCTGCAGCCACATGAACGTAAGCATTCCCGGGCCCATAGGTGTTGACTGGCAGGGCTGCAGTCTATTGGGCATGATTAGAACGTTGCATGTTGTGTGCTTGCTGAGCAATTTGAAAGCCCCATCATCCGTCCTCTCTCCATTCCTGCACCAATGTCCTTGAAAGTCCATGCTGGCTGTATGAAAAGAGGCATTTAAAAGTGCTGCCAGCCCAAGGCCTCAGAACCTGAAGTAGCGATGGATCGCCCAACTGGCCGAAGCAAGGTAGGTAATGTACACTGCAGTCATCACTGCAGAGCACCGCCTGTCCAATCAGCCCTGTCCGCCCCAATGAAGAGCCCCTGGCTCCCATCCTGGCAGTAAATCATTGGGCAGCACTTGTCCCTGGTGAGTTGTGCTGTGAATGGGTCAAGGTGGAGTGGGATAGGCCAGTAGCCGCGCCACATTTCCAAGTAAATTAGGTTGTAAAATGTTTTAAAGACCCGCACATGATAACGTGGAGTTCATACAAGATAATCTGTATTCATTTTTAACACTGCTTTGGTTCATTTGTTTACTTTATCAGCCAGGGACCATTAAAACAGCTATGTAACACATTTTATGGAAAAATTATCTTTAGTTAGATCTGTTAAGCTTCGACACAGCTCACGCCTACAACCGTTGGCCGGCAGCGTCTGACATGAGTGAAGTAGTAAACAGTCTTATGCCTACAACCCTGGGGCAGGTGGCGTGTCTCCCAGTTATGCGTTTTATATATCTGAGATAACAACTAGGAAGTGAACCAATGGCACAGAGAGGCCAAATATGTCAGTAAGTGGAAAGTCACAACAAAGGGATGAACACCCACCCCAATCTCCTCTGCACCTTAGTGGCTTCATCCCAGTGTTTGCCGGGACATACAGGCTTGTATCAAAAATAAGGATATTGTTCGTTCAGACAGCGGCCTAAGTGAACTCCCTTACCTTTTGTGACTCCAATCGCAGGATTTGCAGGTATTATGGCCAGGTCACCTCTCTGAATTCCTTCGATAAGATCGTAATGAACAGGGACCATAATTCTGGATATTCATCTGTCGTATTATCTATCATCATTGGCATGCACTCCATCGCCAGCACCACCCACAGTTTTCTTAACCATGCGGAATGATCAGGCATCACCTTTGTGCCCCAGCATGCTGGACTGACTTTTCATGCTGTGTTTAGAGCAAGAGCTATTTGTCTGCCCCTAACTAATCACACGGGGAAGGTTAGGGGGTTGGAGAGACCCAAGATTGTGTATGCAGGAAAGGGGGGGATGGCCATGTTAAAAGCTTGATCGCTATTATTCCGGATCTGCTCCCAATAACGGACTAGCTTGGGACACTTCCAGAGAAGATGAAGAAGTGAGCCCATTTGCCCACATCCCCGCTAGCAAAGTGCTGAGCGATTCCTGTTCCAACTATGGACTCGAGCAGGTATTAGGTACCAATAAGAGGCAACTTTATAAGCCAACTCCGCGCCCGCCATATTATGTGCTGCGTGTTGGGGTCTGAAATGGACGTCCTGCCATTCTTTGCTGGAAAGTGAACACCCCAGTTCCTCCTGTGTGTGAAAAAAACCCATAGATTTAGGAAGCAATATTTATTTTTCAGTAAGCAGACCCCGTATTAATTTATCGCTGTTACGCGATTAGTTACACCTTTCAGTTAGCATCATTTTCATCATTTCTTTCATTCTGTCTCTGTTCTAGACATCCCTTTATTTAAAAAAAAACGAGCATCACGGAGAATCTCTTTGGCCACAGTCTATAGTACTGAAGCTCCGTGCCTTCATAAAACGGGTAAGCCCATATTGGTTTATTACCTCAGCCTTCTCTATATTAGTAGTTATGTAACACCATCACTGCTATTACAAAGTTCGTTTTTTGAGGCTTTTTGTCCTTAATTCACAGATATTCCTCAAACGTAAATCACCGTCTCAGAATATCTATTTCCTTGACCCTCCGGACCACGCTGAAAGAACCTTAGTACCGAGCCACGATAATAATAAGGTCGGTCGTATTATACTGAAATACAGACCTGAGCTCTATACAGGCATTTGGAATTATCAAAAGTACATAGCAACCTAATGAAGGCCTATTCTTTACTTATATTGATGTAATTTGTCCAAAATATCCTTCTTAGGTTATGAAATTTTATCTACATATATGCAGTTGTAAATCACCACAAAAGCTGGAATACTGAACAAACCTCTGAATCATCTACCTGTAGTTCATCTTGTAATCCACACACAGGTATTTAAGAATCAGATTAGCGATTCTGAATATTTTTGTCTCTTTTCCCCCCCTTTCATCCCCCCCCTCTTCCTTCACATATTAGAACACCATCTTAGGTTTACAAATTTCAATCGTTGTCATTTCCCTTCTTTCTTTTTATATTCGAACATCATCCTAGGTTCACATATTCCAATCGTTGCCATCTCTTATAGAAAGCTGCTAGCATCTCTATATTCACCAACATTGGCTTAAATCTGTTCCTTCTTAAACAAAAGCATGTAATTTCAAACAAATGCTAGGATGTATTATATAAAAATGTGTTCATATTTTTTCTAAATTCACGACTGGTGAAGGAAATTCTATGGTGTTAGATTATAAGATCCACTTTCTTTCTAAAATTAAGGAATTGTAGACTAGTGATTTTAAATGTTTTTATTATAAAATGCCACATACTTTGTGTTTTGTATGGGCTTGTAATCTTTTGATTCGTATGGATTGAACAACATGGCATGATCTTGATAGTTATTTGTATTTCATTTAGATTTTGATGAACTACCTTATGGCCCCCTGATGAAGGCATATAGCCGAAACGCGCGTAGGATTTTGGAAATATCCTAAGGCCGTATTACTTACATATTTGGTGGATTCTGAAAAATATTCCAAACTTGATCATCATTGGGTCATTATTACACTTTCATGTTTTGTGATTATTATTGTAATGTATGAATTAAGATTATTTTAGTCACAGTAATGAAACATTGCCAATCATGTGCATATGTAGGATTCAAAATTAATTTTATTTTCTATATAAAAATTAAAATTTTGTTATATAAAGAATTATTATCTTTGTATTATTTTGAATATCACTGCTGTTTTCAAGATTTATGCCTTTTTGTTGTCTAGGTATATCCAAGACACCCCAGTTCCTCCTGCCACCTAAGCTGACCCTTGGACCTGTGAAGAACCAGAACCTTATGGGCCTGGCGGCGCAGGGTACGCCTTAATCTCCTGGATTCACCTGCCACAACTAACAGAGACATGGGACACTCTGTCAGGCGTAAAAGATCAGATTTATTAGCTGCAGCTAGTACAGTTGTCCTAGAAGTACACAAGGTATATTCTCAGGAGACTGCCACTTTACTCTGTGGCGCACAATCTTATATACCATATATGAAAACTTATTTATTAACTACATACACACCCAGAACATATAGAAAAGAGCCAATAAGAAATGTTGGAAAACAGGACAGCACCAATAGGAAGAATTTGAAAACAAAGTATCGAGTAACTTGAAGATGCCTCTTCTCCAGCTGTGTTTGTCACCCCTCCCTTAAACTAATTCATTAACCGATCCACAACGAAGTTGCAGGTGACGAGATATGTTTGTGTGTGTTGGAGGACAGTTGTGAAATGAGAGAATACGAGCAAGGGACAGCGAAGGCCAGACGATAAGATAAAATCAGAGGAGAATAGTGTGAGCCAATAGATAGTTGAGACAAGGATTAGCAAAACCAGACAGGGATTAGTGTACTCGGTCAGACCTTAATACCAGCTTTGTAAAATAGAGGCAGAAGATTGTTTTAAACACAATATTGCAGAAAAGGCAGAAAAAGCAGAATGGACTTCGTTCGCTGTGCTGCCTGAGTGAAGGCAACCTAAAATGGCGGCAGAGCACAAAATGGCAGGTCGATACGATCGTAATTAAAAATCGAGTTTCCTCAGACCCTCCTTTTGCCAGAACTCAGGCAAGATACATAAACTCATGTTAATCTGAGTCAATGTCTATGGCCATGAGGTCATCGAGCTGTTGCTGTACCATCATTCTAATATTCTCTGTTCTTTGAGATTTTGGTTTCGGGATACATACAGTAGCACAAAGGTCGCAGATAACAGGACCACAGTGCATGCAGAGACAACAAGAGAATATGATGGTTAGAACTATTCCAAGGAACGTTAATGCTTTGCAACCCCATTTGGACAGTAGTCCCCAAAACCATCCCAATAATGATCCATCTTCTTCAGCCTGATGAATCGACTCAGAGATCATATGTAACTTAGAGATGGCTTGGTATACTGTCGGAGCGTCATCAGGTATGAAAATACAGCAACTTGACCCGATCAATTTACATACTCCACCACGGTCCGCAAGAACAAAGTCTAAGGCAACACGGTTCTGTAAGGTCATAAAACGATCCGCCTGTAGTTCAGCTGTAATATTACTCAAAGCTCCTACAGTGATGTCTATGGTGGTTTCTACGACACAAACCAATTGCCTTATATTTCTGCTGTTGGCCATTGGACCCCAAAAGGGAAGAAATCCTTTGAGGAAATCTCCTCCCTCTTGTCCTGCTGTATCTTTTGAATCAATAATTCCTCTGCCATATCTATTTATATGATGGTTTGCAGGAGCGGTGTAGGTAGGGGGAAGAAGAAAGGCTATATAACAAGTACCAGAGAAATCAGCTGGCAACCACGTATAAGCCCTATCGTGGCAAATAAAATATGTGCCTTGAGATGGTACTAACGGTAGCGAATTCAGGGATGAATAAACATATGTATGAGAACAAAAACTTTCTCTTTGTTCGGTGTCAGGAGTTCTACCATTTATTTGCAGACAGAAATTTCCTTGTTGGGGTATGACCCGTATCGGAGGAGATTTTCCTTGCTTAACTTTATCATTAAGGCTGGAAATGTAATTAGTTATATTCCAATTGGTATATGCTTTTCTCTCATCCATGGAAGTTTTACTTTTTTCCATGATTTTAGCCATAGTTACCATCCCCTTTATCAGTAAACTATGACTGAAATCTGAACCATCACCATGTGAACTGACGGGTTGTTTAATTTTGCTTTGGTATGCGTTATTAAAGATGACAAAATAAGCCCAAGCGGAACCTTCATAGGAGAATGGGAAAACTAAATACGGCATTCCTTTTTCTGTGGTATGTGGTATGAGACCACACACCCAGCAGTCAGTTGTATTGATTACTAACTGATGTTGATGTAACAACTGGATGAAGGAATTGTTGAAATATTCAATTCTTCTAATGAGTTCATGTTGAGGAAGAGTGTGAAAAATATGCGGAGAGACAGTAGAAGAAAACACAGAGGTAGGAGGAGAGACAACTTTTTACTGCAGAGCAATAACTGTCCAGTTTATACTCGCCAAAAGAATACACAACAATATAATGATACATAAAGCAATACTACAACGACTACATATTTCTTTACAATGATTCTTTACATCTTTACTTTCTCTTTTGCCTAATGTAGTCTCCATCTTTCTAAGTGGATGCTCATGGCAATCTTCCTCAATCACTTTAGTCACGATTGTCTACCGTCCTATGACACTGTGAGGTCCTGCAGGCCTATTGCCACTTACTCAGGTCGCAACTAAGACTCCTACCGTGACCCTGCAACCGGGACAGAGTACTACATAGGAGAGAAAAGAATCTTAAATGTTCTGTTGTCTAGGTCTCAAATTATAATGTTCTTTTCCAGACGCAGTCTGATTTTGGAACAATGTTCGAGGATTAGTCGTGTTCAAGCGACAATGTGATGGTATTGCTTCTTGAAGAATGTCGTTGTCCTCTTTCTCAGACAATGTTCCATTTAGGCGCGCATCACTGAAAGGTACAAATCGTGGAACTTTCTCACTCTCAGAGTCACTGATGCCTCTACGCACCCATTGATCGAAGGGCAGAGGCAAAGGTACCTTCTTACAATGCACGCCGTGAATCCAATTTTTCTTCCCTTCGACTTTTAGTGCTGTACGAGTCACCAACAGCACCTGCCTGGGCTCTCGCCAACGAGGTTCCAGATTCCTTTTCTTTTGAAAATTCTTGGTGCAGACCCAGTCGCCTGGTCGGATGGAATGACCTGGGTCTGTGGAAGCCTCCGGCAAAGCACTCTGAACCTGTTGATAGAGAACACGCAATTTAGTCGTAAGGTCATGCAAATAGTCGATCAACATTGGATATGGCAAGTCTGAGTATTTCTTAGGGCGAGGGATTCCCCATATATTAGCTGGGCGTCCAAAAACCACTTCGTAAGGGCTAAGTCCCAAACGAGAGTGCACTGCTGTTCTGGTGGATAGAAGAGCCAATAGTAAAGCGTCAGGCCAATTAAGTCCTGTACTCGCTTGTACTTTTGCTATCTTAAGCTTTAAAGTTCCATTATAGCATTCTACTAATCCAGCCGACTGTGGGTGGTTTGCCGCATGGAACTTCTGTTTTATGCCAAGACCTGCACAAACTTTTTGCATGACCTGACCCACAAATTCGCTCCCATTGTCACTCCAGACAATGCGCGGCAAACCAAACCTGGGGAAGAATTCCTTTAAAAGTATTTTGGCAGTTGATAAAGCAGTATTGTCTTTCAGAGGGTAGGCTTCTACCCATCTAGAAAAAACACATACTACCACCAGAACATATTTGAGGTTTTTGCATCGTTCCATGTGAATATAATCGATCTGTAACACCTCAAACGGATATGTTGGAGGAGCAAAATGACCTGCTGGAGTTGGGGTTCCTTTTCCCGGATTGTACATCAAGCAAACAATACAATGTTTTACTACATTATCTGCACACTTTGGAATTCTCTCATTCTGCCACACTGGAGCCAGAAGTTTATATATTCCTTTTGCGCTTAGGTGAGCTGGACCATGTGCCATAGTAACTACAGGTAGTACATAGGCATCCGGTAACAGCCAACGTTGGTGCTCTGATAATTCAACCCAACATCCCATCTCATCTAACATTCCTGTACTCTCTTTCCACTTACTCCACTCTTTCTCTGTAGCCTCTTCTTGAATTGATCTTACACTCTCTACTGTATCCTCACACATTCCCTTTTCTCTGACACAGTTTGCGGGACCTGCAACATACATTCGACTTGTAGCATCTCTGGCTGTCCTTTTTGCTACTTCATCTGCGAATGCATTCCCTCGACCAACATCGTCTACAATCCTTTTGTGTGCACTACACTTCACAATCGCTATCTGAGTAGGCATTGTAAGTGACTCACGAAGGTCAGTCACTAATTGACCATGTTGTATTTTAGTGCCATGGGAAGTAAAGAATCCTCTTTCTTTCCATAAGCGTCCAAAATTAAACGCCACACCAAAAGCGTATTGGCTATCAGTGTATACGTTCACTCTTTTTCCTTTGGATAATACACACGCTCTAGTCAAGGCTATCAGTTCAGCTGCCTGAGCTGAATTATGTCTAATGCGTGCTGTCTCCACAATCGTATGCAAGGTAGTAATTGCATAGGCTGAAACTGTATCTCCATTAGGGAGCTTGAAACAAGAACCATCCACCCATAGTGTTCCATCTGGATTTACTAATGGCGTGTCTTTCAGGTCAATTCTACCCTTTGTCTCTTCTTCAGTACGGAGAAAACAATCATGTTGTTCAGAGACATCTCTCTCTTCTGGAAGAGGCAACAAAGTAGCTGGATTCAGGGTATTACATCGTTTGATGTGTATGTGACTAGCCAAGAGTGTCAGCTCATATCCGGACAACCGAGCACTCGTAAGATGCTGCGTTTTTGTCCTATTTAGTAAAGTATCCACTGCATGTGGCACCATAACAATAAGAGTATTATCTAGCACTACTCCAGCAGACTGTCGAATAGAAATTGCTGCTGCTGCTGTCGCTTTAAGACAACTAGGCAATGCTTTAGCTACTGGATCTAATGTAGCTTAGAAATATGCGCATGGTCGCTGTTTATCTCCAAAACGCTGCGTTAAGACTGACAACGCACAACCCTCTCTTTCGTGGACATAGAGCGTAAAGGGCTTACTGTAATCAGGAGTACCCAATACAGGAGCAGAACATAGAGCAGTACGTAAATCAGTAAAACTCTTCTGACATTCATTAGTCCATGGAAGGGGCTGAGGCGTATCTTTTAAAGTTAGTGCCAACAGAGGTTTAGCCAATAAAGAGAAATTCGGGATCCACTGCCTACAATAAGAAGTAATGCCCAAAAAGGCACGTATCTCTCTTTGTGTGGATGGCACTGACATTTGTGCAATTGCCTGAATTCGTTCTGGGGTTAATCGTCGTCCCTCCTTTGACAAGAGATGACCCAAATAAGTAACCTCTCGACAGACATATTGTAGCTTAGAAGGAGAAACCTTATGATTCAGATCAAACAAATGACGCAACAGTGCAACAGTCACATTCTTGCAAATATCCTCTGAATCAGCGGCAACTAACAAGTCTTCCATGTACTGAATGAGAGCAGCACCGGACGGTAAAGGAAATGCATCAAGATGACATTTTAAAGCTTGACTGTAAATAGAGGGACTTTCACAATAGCCCTGAGGTGCGCGCTTGAACCGGAAGCTTCGGCCTCCAAGGGCTTAGCCCATATTGTTTGAGGAACTACATTACCCATCAACATGTCAATATCAGCTAGGTTCATAATACATGCATCAACAGTTTGTGACAGTTCTTTATAGTACCCAGCAGGATTCTTTCGTGGATCTGGTAGTAACTGTTTAAGTGCTAAAACTTCAGCACTTTTCCAGTGGACATGTACCCATATACGCTGGAAGTGCGCAGGAACAGCTGGATTAACACCTGCTGCTGCAACTTCTTCCTTTCATACTGGAGAAACCTCTCTCATTGGATAGTTTTTCAGTGTTAACCTAACTGAAGGATCGGAGTCAGGAAAAGTCTGTGAGAACAATAGGGATCTAGAGGAAATAAGTGTTCTTACAGCGTTTTCAACCTTAGGACCCACAATAAGTCCTTTGTCAAAGTCAGCCTGAACATCTAACAGATCCTGTGGGACCGAACCCAAATTCATATCCTCCCATTCTTTAACGAGAGTATCGCACATAACATTAAAAACATATCTCTGCGTAGGTGCATTCCATTGCAGAAAGGTGGACATAATATCAGGCATACTATATTGGGGACCCTTCTTGATCCATCTACGAGCAAGTGAGTCAATTTTTTCTCGCTCTTCGGAGTCTGGGAATTGACTACGAGGCTGTCTTCGGGAAAAAGCTGGAGATACATTTAAAGCTTCAAAGAAAGGAGATAGCAGACCAGAGACGGTATCTGCAAGCCGCTTACGCATAGATGGAGAATTAGACATAAGGATGGGGGACAAGGTATTGGGCGAATTAACAAAGGGAGCACTAGTTATTGCCGAAGGAGCAGAAGGCGAAGGAGTTAAAGGTAAAGCTGGTGGAGGCAATGCTTGAGGAGGCAAATGTGGAAGAGCCGGAGCAGGCGGAAGCACAACTAGCGGCTGAACAGGCTGTAACATCGGGGGTGCATTAGCACCTTGTACATAGGGAGGAGGCAACTTCAATAAGTGGGACATTAAGGGATCTTCTTCCAAATCTTTTCTTTTATCAAGGGGAGAAACAGGCAACGCCGGATAGCATTTATCTATCGCCATTCGATGCTGTCTGTCTGAAATTTCCATCGCATTGTCTATCTCATCATTTTTAATTTGCTGAGCAGCCTGTATAATCGTCATTCCCTGTACTTTCCTATCTCGTTTTGCTTGTTTAATTTCTCTCTGTTTGGCTTCCTTACGCCAAAGGCGTAAAGAGTCAAACCTTGCCGGCCGGGCTTTTCTTTTGAACAACGTTGCTTCTAAATTATCTAACACTTCAGTTTCGAAACTACCATTTTCTGGCCATTTTAAAACACCATCTTTCCTCGTATATCGGGTCCATGTCTTGTTAAAGGCAATGGGACCGACACCATGTTTAGAATAGAGCTCATATGTGGGAGTTTCAACCGAAGGAATCGGACAGGAGTCCTCAAGCCGGGAGTCCCTATTACAACCAAAACAACAAAGTTTTCCAAACTTAGTCAGACCAGACATCTCACGATTTTTACTGGCTGTTCACAAACATCAAGGAGGTAAAAACTTCAGTTTACACAGCACAAATGTACTTACCCCTCGGCTTTGGCCACTGCAATGGCCAAATCTAAGAACCTAAGGACAAAAACAAAGAAACAAAGGACCAAAATTTGAGAGCGCGACTCACCAAATACTTAACTAAGGATGTCTTCTTACGCCAACAGAGACCCGTCTATCGTCTCGCTTTACCATACATCATCAAAGAAAGGGCCAAGGCAGGGCGGAAGTCAGGGCAGCAGTCATCAGTAGCCGTCAGGAAAGAGTAACCGCGCTGTAAAAGACCTTCGGACCACTTCAACATACAGGGGTCGCTTGACGTGGCTCGCGATTCCTCCAGAATTTTCTGCGGGGTTCCTCACAACCTTCAGGCAGAACCACTACCTCTGAAGCCGCCCCAGGTTGGGCGCCAGTTGAAGAACCAGAACCTTATGGGCCTGGCGGCGCAGGGTACGCCTTAATCTCCTGGATTCACCTGCCACAACTAACAGAGACACGGGACACTCTGTCAGGCGTAAAAGATCAGATTTATTAGCTGCAGCTAGTACAGTTGTCCTAGAAGTACACAAGGTATATTCTCAGGAGACTGCCACTTTACTCTGTGGCGCACAATCTTATATACCATATATGAAAACTTATTTATTAACTAGATACACACCCAGAACATATAGAAAAGAGCCAATAAGAAATGTTGGAAAACAGGACAGCACCAATAGGAAGAATTTGAAAACAAAGTATCGAGTAACTTGAAGATGCCTCTTCCCCAGCTGTGTTTGTCACCCCTCCTTTAAACTAATTCATTAACCGATCTACAACGAAGTTGCAGGTGACGAGATACGTTTGTGTGTGTTGGAGGACAGTTGTGAAATGAGAGAATACGAGCAAGGGACAGCGAAGGCCAGACGATAAGATAAAATCAGAGGAGAATAGTGTGAGCCAATAGATAGTTGAGACAAGGATTAGCAAAACCAGACAGGGATTAGTGTACTCGGTCAGACCTTAATACCAGCTTTGTAAAATAGAGGCAGAAGGTTGTTTTAAACACAATATTGCAGAAAAGGCAGAAAAAGCACAATGGACTTCGTTCGCTGTGCTGCCTGAGTGAAGGCAACCTAAAATGGCGGCAGAGCACAAAATGGGGGGTCGATACGATCGTAATTAAAAATCGAGTTTCCTCACCTGGAGGGTTTGGAGTCTGCCGATGTGAAGGCATAAAGCTCAGAGATAATACGTTTGTCCCCCTCTTTGGATATGACCCATTTTTCAAAATGGATCATAGGGCAAGATGCCCCGGGTCCAATGCCAGGGGAGGACACCCAGTGTCTCACCTGCGTGTATGGGAACAAGTCCGTTGCTAGTAGCGAGTAGTATGGTCACAGCTGATCGAAGGGAATGATCTCATTGGGGTCAAATAGCGAGCCCACCCGTATGCAGCCTATTTCACGCCAGTGCTGAAAGACCTCTGATCTACACCCCAAGGGGAAGTCCAGATTGTCAACTATTGGTGTCATCGGCGAGGGAAGTGTTGTGAGGTTGTGCCAAAGAGCTACAGCATCCTAGATCTTCAGAGTCGAAGCAGTCACCTGTGAGGAGTAGAGCTCCTACACCCTATGCTTGCAAAGTAGCCATATCTTCCGCCAGACATTGATTCCCGCAATAGTGTGATCCATAAAGGACCAATGCTTTTCTGATAATGGGCGGTTTAATTCCACAATAAAGCATAAGTGCGTGCCCTGAAAATACCTTGAGATCAGGGGTAGCCCCATACCACCTTCCACTTTAGGTTAAGTGATGAGCTGTTGACTAAGGTGCGGTTGTTTGCTGCTTCAGACTAACCAATTAATGGCAAGTTGTATGTTATGTAGGATCGATGGAGGCAATGTCAGAGGTATGGTCTGAAACATTTAGAGGCTACGCGGTAGAACCATAATTTTGATGGCTGCGATACGGCCAGCCCATGACAAGCTGGCGCGATTCCAGGTAGCTTGCGTCTTGGTGGTCTGATCTAAGAGGGGGCTATAGTAGAGCCACCATCGTCCTCGCTGGCGTGGAGGCCAAAAGGATATCCAGATATGGGATCGTGTATGTTGCCCACTTAAAGGGGAACTCTGATCGCAGTTCAGCAATTAGGGCTGGAGTGACTGAGAGGTTCATGATCTGAGATTTGGGGAGGGTCACCTTGAACCCGGAGATGACACTGAATTCCACAAATTCCTCCATGAAAGATGAAAGTGAGGTTATTGGGTTTGTCAGGGACAGAACATTGTCTGCATACATGCTAATCGTGTGCGTGTCTGCTCCAAGCTGTATCCCTGAGACCCACAGATTGTCCCGTACCTTTTGCGCCATGGGCTCAATTTAAAGCGGGAAGAGGAGCAGGGAAAGGGGGCAGCCCTGGTGAGTCCCCCATGCTATGGGGAAAGACGCAGACCCTAACTGTCACCCTGGGAGGGCTGTAGATGCAGAGCATCCAGGAGATGAACCTATCCCCAAACCCAAACGGACAGAGCGTAGCACACAGATACGGCCAATGGACCCTGTTGAACGCCTTTTCAGCCTCGAAGGAGAAGAGAATGGGTTCTCTCTGCGATCGCTGGAGGAGGCACTTCCTATTGTCTCCTCAATAACAACGGACGCCTCACTAGAAGGCTGGGGAGCAGTCTTACAAGACCTTCAGGTAAGCAGCCGCTGGCTGCCCCAGCATCGCCTACTCCACATCAATCTGTTGGAGCTCAGGGCGATTCGTCAAGCCTTACAGGCCTTCCTTCTGCGAATACAACGATCCTCTGTCCTGGTCCGTACGGACAACATGACAGCCATGCATTACGTAAACAAGCAGGGAGGTACAAGGTCTCGTCGACTATCCAAAGAGGCTCAGGAAATTTGGGAATGGGCAATGCAGCACTAGATATCTCTCTCAGCGGAACACCTTCCAGGTGCCCTCAACAAGTGGGAATTAGACCACGACACTCTGGAGGAGATTTTCAGTCTCTGGGGCACTCCGCCTATAGATCTCTTTGCCACTCCAGAGAATAAAAAATGCTGACTCTACCCAAGCAGGCATCACCATCCGAGATCGTTGGGGAATGCGCTTTCGATGGCCTGGTCAGGCGCCTTTGTTTACGCTTTTCCTCTGATCCCACTAATTCCAAGACATCTCCGGAAACTCAAGGCGGAACCCTGCAGAATGATTCTGGTGGCCCTGGCGTGGCACTGCCACTTTTGGTTTACGGAGCGTCTTCTACTCTCCCTGGACCGTCCAGTTCATCTGCGCCCAATTCCTTCCCTGCGGACGATGTCCCAGGGCCAGGGCCACGTGGTACACCCAGATCCGAGCTCTCTTCAGTTATCAGCGTGGCTCCTGAGCACCGAGAATTTCAGGATCCGAATATCTCAGCAGAGAGGTCCTTGCTCAAGCTCGAGTACAAATAAGACATATCGCTTAAAATGGAAGCGTTTCTGCCTTTGGTGCCGGCAAGAAAAGATTCATCCTTACTCTTCTGCTCCTCATCAGATTTTGCCGTACATTCTGGCACTGGCTAAATCAGGTCTCGATCATTCTTCTATCATTGGCACCTTGCGACCATCTCTAGATTCAGACGGACTTCTTCTGGACCTTCCCTCTGGTTGGCAAGGATTGTAAGCAATTTCTTAAAGGACTTTTTAGAGTTTTCCCACAAGTTAGGCCTCCACCGCCTCTGTGGCAGCTTAACTTAGTTCTTACTCAACTCATGAGGCCGCCTTTTGAACCAATTCATAGGGCGGACCTTAAAATCCTCTCATGGAAAGTGGCTCTCCTTCTCGCCTTAACATCTGCCAGAAGGATAGGGGATTTACACGCTTTCACTATTCAAGAACCGTTCTTAGAGTTTAAAAGAGAGACTTTGATTCTGAGAACTAATCCCAAATTTATCCCGAAGGTGCCTTCAGACTTTCATTTGAATGAACCAGTTATTCTCAAATCCTTTTTTCCTCGACCCACTACTCCAGCGGAGAGGGCTCTCCACTCTCTGGATGTTCAAAGATGTCTGAAATTTTATCTTCAACGTACCAAAGACTTCAGAAGATCAACACAGCTCTTTGTCGCTTTCAGTCGCTTTCAGTGCTCCTTGCAAGGGCTTCCCTCTTTCAAAGCAGGGTATTGCTCGATGGATTGCCAGCGCGATCCAATATTGTCACCAAGTACGGGCGCACTCTACGAGAGCTATGTCTTCAGTTGCTGTCTTCGCCGGAGTGCCTCTCAAGGACATTTGCAGAGCAGCGACATGGAGCAGTGCCCATACCTTCACAAGGCATTACTGCTTGGACACCTCCACGCGTAGTGTCGCTGCAGTGGGACAGGCAGTCCTGAGAACGTCTTTCAATGAGTGGTGAGCTTTCCTTTCTAACCCTCCTTCCATTTTATTGGTTATTCGCACATTTTGTAACTCTAGATGCTTTTACTATTTCTTCTTTCCAAGTGAACGGGGCATGGGGGATACCATCTTCAGTCTCGTAGTACCCCATGGCCGCTTCTATGACCACCGCTGGACCTTCTCCTGTGACTAGCCTCAGCAGGGCTGTCGAAGCTTCATGATGCCTCTGAAAGGGCAGATTCCCTTGATAGTGCATGGAGCACTGCTTGTCTCTCCTTGTACATGGTGTCTGGATCTGGCTATGTTCGGATTGCCATCACCCTTGCTGTTTCAGCCTTTTGTTGCTAGGGCAAAGGGACTAATCCTGTGGTCCCCCGGGCGATTCCACTTGGAGCAGGGTGTAAGCTTCCTTGAAGGATCATATTTGGTATAGGGTTCCTTCGAGATGAAAATTATACGAAGTGGGAGGCCTCATGAGTACGGAAGGTTGGTTTTCCACAGGCGTTCTGTCACTGGCAAAATTCCCTGCATTTCTGTAGAGTGATCCAGGAGAGATCCTATTACAGCACCGGAGAGTGACCTCAGAATTGAAGTGGTTGCACCTCCCAGCTTTTCTGAGAAACGTCATCCTTTGTTTGGAAATCGTGCACAAACACCAGGATGTCAATGGGGGAATTGTTTTACGTCTGGGGGGTCCGATCCGATGGACCCGGTCTAGTTGCAGGGTAGCCTCAAAGTCCCGGAGGTTAGATCCCTCCGCTTTCTACAGCACACCCCTGATACAAATTTTGTTCCTAGGGGGGTGATTCTCCAAATCCTCATCATGCCCCTGGAGATCTATGTGTTGTTCCTTGAGTCGCAGTACCTCTAGCTGCAGCCACTCCAAATATACTTCTCAGCTTGTTTTCCTGTCCTCCAGAGCGGCTACCCTGTCGCCAAACTCCTCGATATCGCACCGGACCTCCTGGAGGTCGGTTTCTAGCTACGCTTTCATAGCCTGGAGGACTCCCCGTAGGAAGCAAAAAGGGATTCTAGGAAGGACTTAGTTACTGGGCCATCCCTGTCATCAGAATCTGCTCGGTCGCCTCCGTCTCTGCTTCTTTATCCTCTGGTGCTGTGCCTCCCTGCATTCCAAACATGTCCTTTGACGAGCAGTCTTTTTTTGCTCTATCCACTGTCATTTTACTGCTCCATAGGAAGGCTCTGCAGGAGGGGCCACACTTGCTGCGGGAGCCGGATTAGTGGTCCCTACCGTATCCTTAACTTCACCTTATTTATGGGGGCCCAAGTGTGGAGCAGATCGGGGCTTTCGAGCTCCAGTACCAGCAGTGTTGCCCTCACCGAGGCAGAGCCCCAAGTGGGGAGCAGTACAGTCACCCCTGTGTTTCATTCTCTTCAGCCCTATCGGTCCGGGCCAGGGCTTTGCAGGTGTCGGCAGGAGGGCCTCGCAGACCTGTTAATGCTGATCTCCTTGGCGGGGAACTGCCTGCCTGGCTTACTCTTTGTTCCTCGGTGGGGGTGTAGGGCCTGGATGTTCTCCTCTCACTCTTCCTGTGGCCCCTCTGTACTCCCAGGATGTGCCTACGCTGTCTGAGTGATGATTTGATTTGATATAATTTGTGCATTTATAAAGCACACGAATGCCTGGGGGCGTCTAGGCGCTGATACCAGAGAGTCCAGTAAGGTTGCCAATGTGAAAGTAGATGACATGTTAGCTGGCAAAGAGCCAGGTTTCTATCGATTTCCTGAAAGATAGCAGCGTAGGGCTGTTCTTTATGCTGACCGGGAGCGAGTTCCGTGTCTTGGATGTCCTTAACAGAAAGCGTCTTCAGCCCCAACGAGCATTCTTGAACCTGGGCGTTTGTAGAAGTTTACTATGTGCAGATCTTAGACTTCTGGAAGGCACGTACCAGTTCAGATGTTTCTTCAGGAATTGATGACCAGCACCATGCAGCGCTTTGAAAGCCATGCATTGGGATTTAAATTTGATCCTCTTGTCCACTGGGAGCCAGTGCAGGGCTCATGGCTGGCAGGGGGATAGAGGGGAGAAGAGGGGAGGGGAGGTTCAATAATAATAAAATAAAAAATAAAATACCTTTCTGCCGGCCCGGGTCCCGCGTCTTCACTGCTCGGTCTGCTCCTGCTTTCCTGCCTCCAGGAACAGGTAGCAGGCAGCCTCCCTCCCCTCCCCTAAGCCAATCACAACACTCCAGTGGAGCGTTGGGATTGGTTGGGAGACCGCTTAGCCAGGGGCTGTAGGGGATTGCATGTTCTCCATGTAGGTTGCAATGCAGCCTGCATTGAGAAGTGCAGAGTACGCATGACTGGTTTGGGCGGCCCGAGAGGCAAACCACTCCTGCCCTGCCCGCCCGCAATGCGGAAAGAAACATAAAATGGTAATAACCAAAAATTATTACCATTTTATGTTTTGGCCTTCTCGCCCTGTGAGAAAGCAGTGGGCCGACACTCCTCTGCCCTAGTGGAGGAGCTGCCCCTGGTGGAAGACAGGCTGGGACCTAGGAATATCCAGCAGTAATCTAGCTGCCGCATTTTGAAGATGCTGCAACTTCTGTAGATGCTGCGATTGGATGCCCATGTACAAAGCGTTACCGTAGTCCAATCTGGACACGGCCAATGCAGTTACCAGGGTTTGTAGGGAATCTAAGGAGATCAGCATTAACAGGTCTGCGAGGTCCTCCTGCCGACACCTGCAAAGCCCTGGCCCGGACCGAGAGGGCTGAAGAGAATGAAACACAGGGGTGACTATATTGCTCCCCACTTGGGGCTCTGCCTCGGCGAGGGCAACACTGCTGGTACTGGAGCTCGAAAGCCCCGATCTGCTCCACACTTGGGCCCCCATAAATAAGGTGAAGTTAAGGATACGGTAGGGACCACTAATCCGGCACCCGCAGCAAGTGTGGCCCCTCCTGCAGAGCCTTCCTATGGAGCAGTAAAATGACAGTGGATAGAGCAAAAAAAGACTGCTCGTCAAAGGACATGTTTGGAATGCATGGAGGCACAGCACCAGAGGATAAAGAAGCAGAGACGGAGGCGACAGAGCAGATTCGGATGACAGGGATGGCCCAGTAACTAAATCCTTCCTAGATTCCCTTTTTGCTTCCCTACGGGGAGTCCTCCAGGCTATGAAAGCGTAGCTAGCAACGGACCTCCAGGAGGTCTGGCGCAATATCGAGGAGTTTGGCGACAGGGTAGCCGCTCTGGAGGACAGGGAAACAAGCTGAGAAGTATATTTGGAGTGGCTGCAGCTAGAGGTACTGCGACTCAAGGAACAACACATAGATCTCCAGGGGCATGATGAGGATTTGGAGAATCACCCCCCTAGGAACAAAATTTGTATCAGGGGTGTGCTGTAGAAAGCGGAGGGATCTAACCTCCAGGACTATGTCACAGATCTCTTCCGCTACATCCTGGGACAAGCAAGTGAGGCTACCCTGCAACTAGACCGGGTCCATCGGATCGGACCCCCCCAGACGTAAAACAACTCCCCCATTGACATCCTGGTGTTTGTGCACGATTTCCAAACAAAGGATGACTTTCTCAGAAAAGCTGGGAGGCGCAACCACTTCAATTCCGAGGTCACTCTCCGGTGCTGTAATAGGATCTCTCCTGGATCACTCTACAGAAATGCAGGGAATTTTGCCAGTGACAGAACGCCTGTGGAAAACCAACCTTCCGTACTCCTGAGGCCTCCCACTTCGTATAATTTTCATCTCGAAGGAACCCTATACCAAATATGATCCTTCAAGGAAGCTTACACCCTGCTCCAAGTGGAATCGCCCGGGGGACCACAGGATTAGTCCCTTTGCCCTAGCAACAAAAGGCTGAAACAGCAAGGGTGATGGCAATCCGAACATAGCCAGATCCAGACACCATGTACAAGGAGAGACAAGCAGTGCTCCATGCACTATCAGGGGAATCTGCCCTTTCAGAGGCATCATGAAGCCTCGACAGCCCTGCTGAGGCTAGTCACAAGAGAAGGTCTAGCGGTGCTCATAGAAGCGGCCATGGGGTACTACGAGACTGAAGATGGTATCCCCCATGCCCCGTTCACTTGGAAAGAAGAAATAGTAAAAGCATCTAGAGTTACAAAATGTGCGAATAACCAATAAAATGGAAGGAGGGTTAGAAAGGAAAGCTCACCACTCATTGAAAGACGTCCTCAGGACTGCCTGTCCCACTGCAGCGTCACTACGCGTGGAGGTGTCCAAGCAGTAATGCCTTGTGAAGGTATGGGCACTGCTCCATGTCGCTGCTCTGCAAATGTCCTTGAGAGGCACTCCGGCGAAGACAGCAACTGAAGACATAGCTCTCGTAGCACGGAAGCACCACCAACTGAAAACTGCATTCAAGGACCGGCTGGACAACAACGCACACAACTGCAAGGAACTCTTCAACATCGTGAAAGAGCTCTCCAACCCCAACGCCGGAAACAACGACATCACCCCTTCGCAAGACCTCTGCAACTCCCTCGCCTCCTACTTCCACAACAAGATCGCGGACATACACAACAGCTTCAGCACTCAACCGACGCACGCCACGACCACAGCAACGCCGCCCACCACCACCCTCCGAACCTGGACTCCGATCAGCACCGAAGACACCATCCGCATGATGAACTCCGTCCACTCCGGATCTCCGACCGACCCCTGCCCTCACCACGTCTTCAACAAGGCCGACGCTGTCATCGCACCCCACCTGCGGGACATTATCAACACCTCCTTCAACACCGCCACCTTCCCCGAGAGCTGGAAGCACGCCGAACTCAGCGCTCTACTCAAGAAACCTACAGCAGACCCCACCGAACTCAAGAATTACCGCCCCATCTCGCTACTCCCGTTTCCAGCCAAAGTCATCGAGAAGACCGTCAACAAACAGCTGGCCGCCTTCCTCGAGACGAACGGATCCCTCGACCCCTCACAGTCCGGCTTCCGGGCCAACCACAGCACCGAGACCGCCCTCATCGCCGCCACCGACGACATCCGAGCCCTGATGGACAACGGAGAAACAGCGGCCCTCATCCTCTTAGACCTCTCCGCGGCCTTCGACACTGTCTGCCACCGCACCCTAGTGCAGCGCCTCAGCAATGTCGGAATCCAGGAGAAGGCACTGGAATGGATCGTCTCCTTCCTCGACGGAAGAACACAGAGAGTCCGCCTACCACCGTACAAGTCAGAGGCCACCGAAGTCATCTGCGGCGTCCCTCAAGGATCCTCGCTGAGCCCTACCCTCTTCAACGTCTACATGAGCCCCCTCGCGGCCATCGCACGCCAACACAACCTCAACATAATCTCCTACGCCGACGACACCCAGCTGATCCTCTCCCTGACCAACGACCCCGCCACCGCCAGAGCCAACCTGCACGAAGGGATGAAGGATGTAGCCGAGTGGATGACGACCAGCCGCCTGAAACTGAACTCAGACAAGACGGAGGTCCTCATCCTGGGCTCCTCGCCCACCGCCTGGGACGACTCCTGGTGGCCCCCCGCCCTGGGCACCGCACCCAAACCGACGAACCACGCGCGCAACCTGGGCTTCATCCTGGAATCCTCCCTCTCCATGACCAGACAAGTCAACGCCGTCTCCTCGTCGTGCTTCAACATTCTGCGCATGCTACGGAAGATCTTCTGGTGGATCCCCACGGAGACCAGGAAGACCGTCACCCAGGCCCTCGTCACCAGCCGACTGGACTACGGCAACGCCCTCTACGCCGGAACCACCGCCAAGCTCCAGAAGAGACTCCAGCGGATCCAGAACACCTCAGCCAGACTCATCCTCGACATCCCACGAAACAGCCACATCTCCGGACACCTGAGAGACCTGCATTGGCTCCCCTTCAACAAAAGAATCACCTTCCGTCTCCTCACCCACGCACACAAAGCCCTACACGATCAAGGCCCGAGCTACCTCAACAACCGAATCAACTTCTACGCTCCCAAACGCCACCTCCGATCAGCCAGCCACGCCCTCGCCGCCGTCCCACGCATCCGTAGAGCGACAACAGGAGGAAGGTCCTTCTCCTACCTGGCCGCCAAGACCTGGAACTCCCTCCCGGCCGACCTGCGCCTGACCCAAGACCACCTCTCCTTCAGGAAGAAGCTCAAGACCTGGCTGTTCGAGCAGTAACGGCACCCCCCCCCCCCTTAGCGCCTTGAGACCCTACGGGTGAGTAGTGCGCTCTATAAATGTCTTTGATTGATTGATTGATTGATTGCGTCCGTACTTGGTGACAATATTGGATCGCGCTGGCAATCCATCGAGCAATACCCTGCTTTGAAAGAGGGAAACCCTTGCGAGGAGCACTGAAAGCGACTGAAAGCGACAAAGAGCTGTGTTGATCTTCTGAAGTCTTTGGTACGTTGAAGATAAAATTTCAGACATCTTTGAACATCCAGAGAGTGGAGAGCCCTCTCCGCTGGAGTAGTGGGTCGAGGAAAAAAGGATTTGAGAATAACTGGTTCATTCAAATGAAAGTCTGAAGGCACCTTCGGGATAAATTTGGGATTAGTTCTCAGAATCAAAGTCTCTCTTTTAAACTGTAAGAACGGTTCTTGAATAGTGAAAGCGTGCAGTTCCCCTACTCTTCTGGCAGATGTTAAGGCGAGAAGGAGAGCCACTTTCCATGAGAGGATTTTAAGGTCCGCCCTATGAATTGGTTCAAAAGGCGGCCTCATGAGTTGAGTAAGAACTAAGTTAAGCTGCCACAGAGGCGGTGGAGGCCTAACTTGTGGGAAAACTCTAAAAAGTCCTTTAAGAAATTGCTTTACAATCCTTGCCAACCAGAGGGAAGGTCCAGAAGAAGTCCATCTGAATCTAGAGATGGCCGCAAGGTGCACTTTGATAGAAGAATGAGCGAGACCTGATTTAGCCAATGCCAGAATGTACGGCAAAATCTGATGAGGAGCAGAAGAGTAAGGATGAATCTTTTCTTGCCGGCACCAAAGGCAGAAACGCTTCCATTTTAAGCGATATGTCTTATTTGTGCTCGAGCTTGAGCAAGCACCTTTCTGCACTCTGCTGAGATATTCGGATCCTGAAATTCTCGGTGCTCAGGAGCCACGCTGATAACTGAAGAGAGCTTGGATCCGGGTGTACCACCTGGCCCTGGGACATCGTCAGCAGGGAAGGAATTGGGCACAGATGAACTGGACGGTCCAGGGAGAGTAGAAGAAGCTCCGTAAACCAAAACTGGCGGTGCCACGCCAGGGCCACCAGAATCATTCTGCAGGGTTCCGCCTTGAGCTTCCGGAGAAGTCTTGGAATTAGTGGGATCAGAGGAAAAGCGTAAACAAAGGCGCCTGACCAGGCCATCGAAAGCGCATTCCCCAACGATCCCAGATGGTGATGCCTGCTTGGGTAGAGTCAGCATTTTTTGTTCTCTGGAGTGGCAAAGAGATCTATGGGCCCCAGAGACTGAAAATCTCCTCCAGAGTGTCGTGGTCTAATTCCCACTTGTGGCTCACTGATTTCAGGCGACTGAGCATGTCCGCTGTTTTGTTCAGGGCACCTGGAAGGTGTTCCGCTGAGAGCGATATCTCGTGCTGTATTGCCCATTCCCAAATTTCCTGAGCCTCTTTGGATAGTCGACGAGACCTTGTACCTCCCTGCTTGTTTACGTAATGCATGGCTGTCACGTTGTCCGTACGGACCAGGACAGAGGATCGTTGAATCCACAGAAGGAAGGCCTGTAAGGCTAGATGAATCACCCTGAGCTCCAACAGGTTGATGTGGAGTAGGCGATGCTGTGGCAGCCAGCGGCTGCTTACCTGAAGGTCGTGTAAGACTGCTCCCCAGCCTTCTAGTGAGGCGTCCATTGTTTTTGAGGAGACAATAGGAAGCGCCTCATCCACCTCACGGACCTCATCCAGCGATCGCAGAGAGAACCCATTCTCTTCTCCTTCGAGGCTGAAACAGGGTCCATTGGCCGTATCTGTGTGCTACGCTCTGTCCGTTTGGGTTTGGGGATAGGTTCATCTCCTGGATGCTATGCATCTACAGCCCTCCCAGGGTGACAGTTAGGGTCTGCGTCTTTCACCATAGCATGTGGGACTCGCCAGGGCTGCCCCCTTTCCCTGCTTCTCTTCCCGCTTTAAATAGAGCCCATGGCGCAAAAGGTACGGGACAATCTGTGGGTCTCAGGGATACAGCTTGGAGCAGACACGCACACAATTAGCATGTATGCAGACAATGTTGTTCTGTCCCTGACAAACCCAATGACCTCACTTTCATCTCTCATGGAGTAATTTGTGAAATTTAGTTTCATCTCCGGGTTCAAGGTGACCCTACCCAAATCTCAGATCATGAACGTCTCAGTCACTCCAGCCCTAATTGCTGCACTGCGATCAGAGTTCCCCTTTAAGTGGGCAATAGACACGATCCCATATCTGGATATCCTTTTGGCCTCCACGCCAGCGAGGACAATGGTGGCTCTACTATACCCCCCTCTTAGATCAGACCACCAAGACGCTAGCTACCTGGAAACGCGCCAGCCTGTCATGAGCTGGCCGTATCACAGCCATCAAAATTATGGTTCTGCCGCGTAACCTCTACATTTTTCAGACCATACCTCTGACATTGCCTCCATCGATCCTATGTAACATACAACTTGCCATTAATCGGTTTGTCTGAAGCGGCAAACAACTGCACCTTAGTCAACAGCTCATCACTTAACCTAAAGCGGAGGGTGACATGGGGCCACCCCTGATCTCAAGGTATTTTCAGGGCACACACTTATGCTTTATTGTGGAATTAAACCACCCGTTATCAGAAAAGCATTGGTCCTTTATGGATCACACTATTGTGGGAATCAATGTCTGGAGGAAGATATGGCTACTTTGCAAGCATAGGGGGTAGGAGCTCTACTCCTCACAGGTGACTGCCTCGACTCTGAAGATCTAGGATGCTGTAGCTCTTCGGCACAACCTCACAACACTTCCCTCACCGATGACACCAATAGTTAACAATCTGGACTTCCCCTTGGGGTGTAGATCAGAGATCTTTCAGCTCTGGCGTGAAATAGGCTGCATACGAGTGGGCTCGCTATTCGACCCCAAAGGGATCATTCCCTTCGATCAGCTGCGACCGTACTACTCGCTACTAGCAACGGACTTGTTCCCATACACGCAGGTGAGACACTGGGTGTCCTCCCCTGGCATTGGACCCGGGACATCTTGCCCAATGATCCATTTTGAAAAATGGGTCATATCCAAAGAGGGGGACAAACGTATTATCTCTGAGCTTTATGCCTTCACATCGGCAGACTCCAAACCCTCCAGGTTCAAGGGTCAGTTTAGGTGGCAGGAGGAACTGGAGTGTTCACTTTCCAGCAAAGAATGGCAGGACTTTCATTTCAGACCCCAACACACAGCACACAATATGGTGGGCGCGGAGTTGGCTTATAAAATTGCCTTTTATTGGTACCTAATACCTGCTCGAGTCCATAGTTGGAACAGGAATCGCTCAGCACTTTGCTAGCAGGGATGTGGGCAAACGGGCTCACTTCTTCATCTTCTCTGGAAGTGTTCCAAGCTAGTCCGTTATTGGGAGCAGATCCGGAATAATAACGATCAAGCTTTTAACATGGCCATCCCCCTCTTTCCTGCATACACAATCTTGGGTCTCTCCAACCCCCTAACCTTCCCCGTGTGATTAGTTAGGGGCAGACAAATAGCTCTTGCTCTAAATACCGCATGAAAGGTCAGTCCAGCATGCTGGGGCGCAAAGGTGATGCCTGAATATTCCGCATGGTTAAGAAAACTGTGGGTGGTGCTGGCGATGGAGTGCATGTCAATGATGATAGATAATATGACAGATGAATATCCAGAATTATGGGCCCTGTTTATTACGATCTTATCAAAGGAATTCAGAGAAGTGACCTGCCCATAATACCTGCAAATCCTGCGATTGGAGTCACAAAAGGTAAGGGAGTCCACTTAGGCCGCTGTCTGAACGAACAATATCCTTATTTTTGATACAAGCCCGTATGTCCCGGCAAAGACTGGGATGAAGCCACTAAGGTGCAGAGGAGATTGGGGTGGGTGTTCATCCCTTTGTTGTGACTTTCCACTTACTGACATATTTGGCCTCTCTGTGCCATTGGTTCACTTCCTAGTTGCTATCTCATATATAAAACGCAAACGCATAACTGGGAGACACGCCGCCTGCCCCAGGGTTGTAGGCATAAGACTGTTTACTACTTCACTCATGTCAGACGCTGCCGGCCAACGGTTGTAGGCGTGAGCTGTGTCGAAGCTTAACAGATCTAACAAAGATAATTTTTCCATAAAATGTGTTTCAATGGTCCCTGGCTGATAAAGTAAACAAATGAAGCAAAGCATTGGTAAAAATGAATACAGATTATCTTGTATGAACTCCACGTTATCATGTGCTGGTCTTTAAAACATTTTACAACCTAATTTACTGGGAAATGTGGCGCGGCTACTGGCCTATCCCACTCCACCTTGAACCTTTCACAGCACAACTCACCAGGGACAAGTGCTGCCCAATGATTTACTGCCAGGATGGGAGCCAGGGGCTCTTCATTGGGGCGGACAGGGCTGATTGGACAGGCGGTGCTCTGCAGTGATGACTGCAGTGTGCATTACCTACCTTGCTTCGGCCAGTTGGGCAATCCATCGCTGCTGCAGGTTCAGAGGCCTTGGGCTGGCAGCACTTTTAAATGCCTCTTTTCATACAGCCAGCATGGACGTTCAATGACATTGGTGCAGGAATGGAGAGAGGACAGATGATGGGCTTTCAAATTGCTCAGCAAGCACACAACATGCAACGTTCTAATCATGCCCAATAGACTGCAGCCCTGCCAGTCAACACCTATGGGCCCGGGAATGCTTACGTTCATGTGGCTGCAGCCTGCACGTAACAGAGTAAGGGGGAAAGGGCCTTTCATGCATATATAAAGTAAACGTAGCTTGCTGCAGACAGCAGCAAAGTGTTATAGACCATTTCTGAGGCAGTTATTGAGTTGAGAAGCACACCCGGAGAACAGGGTAGGGGTTCTCAAGTTCTGGGCACCAGTATCCAAGCGCATTGTGGCTCAGAAAAGGGCATCTTCTGCACCACTGCAGCTAAGTGCAGAGGGGCGCCGGTTCCTCCTTATCGCTGCAGGAAATTCAGAGACGCAACATGACAAGCAGCAGCTTGTCTCTTTCAAAGTCAGAGAATACTGGGATACTTGGCCTCAGCTTCTGATCTCAGCAGCCCAATCGACACAGTGACACTCACTCGAGACTCTCAGCAAGCGCTGCCCGTTGCGTCCGGTCCACCGGTCTGAGCAGCGACAGCGGTCGCACTCCGACTGCATTCATGACTGCACCACTGACTCTCCCTCAATGGCTGCGCAGGTCCTAATGATCTTATGGGGGCCGCACAGTGTGACCGATTCACAGAACTAACTTAAGACAAAATCCTAAACTTATTACCATTTTGGTATTCACAGAAGGCACTTACTCATTTTGGTATTCACAGAAGGCACTTACTTACTCATTTTGAGTAAATAACTCATTTTGGTATTCATAGAAGGCACTTACTCATTGATGAGTAAGTACCTTCTGAAAATACCAAAATGAGTAACTTACTCATTTTGAGTAACTTACTCATTTTGGTATTCACAGAAGGCACTTACTCATCAATGAGTAAGTGCCTTCTATGAATACCAAAATGAGTAGGTTACTCAAAATGAGTAAGTTACTCAAAATCCGTATGTAAAGCCGTATTTGTAAAACGCCAACTACTCACCTTTATGGGTCAAGGCGCTGGGGGCCGTCATGGAAATTAAGTGAGCTATTGGCCAGAGTCACAAGGTGCTGATCTGAGCTGCCGCCGGAGGCAGGATCGAACCGTGAATCCTGTGCTCCGAAGTTAGCTGCCCTGGCCGCTACACCACACCTCTTAATACCAAAATGAGTAAGTTAGTTCTGCGAATCGGGCCCTGTGAGCTCAGCTCAGCAGCACCTGCAAGCTCCTGGCTTTGCAAACTGAATCTGCGCACGACTCGGGCCTCGGCTGTTGATTGGCCAAATTAAGTGACAAGACTTGATGTCAAGTCACTGACTTTAGCCGCAGAGTGACTGACGCACATTGTAGCCAACCCTGACTGGACAGAGCGAGTTGCCTGAACCAAACCCCCAAGCCACAAAGCCTGCCGCAGCAATGCGCTGTCAGCTAAAGCCAAATTACCAGTCAGTAGTACTTAAGCAGCTCTCTGGCTGGGAATCTGAGTAGGCGCTATCAGGCGTGACAATCTATTTCAGTACGGTGATGCGGACCACCACACTGGAATGCATTAGTTTAACGCCTGATGAGTGGAACTTCACAGGCCTGTTGAACAAGACAGTTCTGAGGTAGTTCTGGTAGAGTATAGTGAAGGTTGGGAGTGGAGGTACAGTTTTTCCTGAGGTAGTAGGTAGTCAAGTTCAGATTTATTTAGAGGGTCCGGTGGCTTGCGGGGGGGGCGAGGTTTAGGAACTTGTTGAGAAGTAAAAGTTTAAGATTCTTCTTGAAGTGTTGGAATGTTTGAATGTCACACAGATCCTGTGGCAGCGAGTTCCATAGTCTTGGAGCATTTCCGGGAGAAGAAGCTGGTGCAAGGTTTTTCTTTCTTCAGTTTGGGTGGAATCAAGAGTAGGCTGCTTGAGCTATGAAGAGGTCTCTTTAGGCCGGCTTTGGAAAGTTTGTTTGTGTGGTAGAGCGTTTGTTCCCTGTAGAGAGTTTTGTGTGTTATGCAGACAGTTTTGAGTATACATCTTGACTCTATTGGTAGCCAGTTGAGTTTCTTGAGTGTAAGTGATGTAGTCAAAGCGACTCTCCCCCGAAAGTAGCCTGGCTGCTCAGTAGAGTGTACCAGTCATAGTTGCGAAGTGTGTTTTTGTGGTGCCTGTGAGATGTTGAGTTACCGTAGTCCAGCCTGGAGAGGAATAAGGACTGCACCACTGTCTTTAGGTCCTTGATGGGGATGAAGGGTTTGACTTTTTTAAGGTGTTTCAGCATGTAGAACACACTTTTGGTTGAGGCATTAATATACTCTTTCATGTTCAAGTTTGTGTCAAGTGTAATCCCCAACGATTTAATTGAGTTAGAGACTGATAGTTTGCAGTTTAATGCAGTGAGGTTGTCGAGCTAAATAGCTGCGGAAAAGAACTTGTCTTTCCATTGGATGAGGAGGAGTTTGGTTTTGTTGGGTTTGAGCTTAAGATGGTACTGGTTAGTCAGGATTGAACCATTGAGAGAGTAAAGTCTAAGCAATGGCTGTCTTTAATTGAGGAGATTCTAATGTAGAGTTGGGCGTCATTTGCATACAGATGATACCCAATTCTGGCTTATTTGAGGACCATAATGAGGGGTTCCATGTAGAGATTGAATAGTGCAGAAGACAGAACTGATCCTTGGGGGAGTTCATGTGAGAGTGGTGTTGTTTGGAGGTGTAACTGTTTAGCTTGATTAGCTGTGAACACTGGTCCAGGAAAGAAGCAAACCACCGAAGGACAGTTCCAGTGATGCCTGCACGCTTAGAGGGTGTTCAGGAGGATACCATGGTTGACAGTATTAAAGGCCACCGTGAGATCCAGGAGGACTAGGAGGCACGCCTGTCCATCATCCAGAGATCTGTGAAGGCCATCTGTGATGTTCAGTATTGCAGTCTCTGTACTTCAACCTCTCCTGAATCTGGATTGGAAAGTTGTATTTTTTCAATGTGGTTGTTTAGTTGTGCAAACACAAATTTTTTAATGGCTTTGCCAAGCAGAGGGAGGTTAGTTATCTGTCTGTAAATATTAAGGTCTTTCAGGTTGACATCTGGTTTTTTGATGATGGGGTGATTTGTCCAGCTTTAAGGTGAGGCTGACATTGAGAAACTCAACAGGGTGGAGTTGATGATTTTGGTCCATACGGGGGAGATGATGTAGCTAAAACTTTTGAGAAGTGCAGTAGGGAGGTGGTTGGAGATGTGCAATGTTAGGTTCGTGCAGGAGAGTCGTTTTTTGAATTCTTCTTCAGGGAAACAGTCTAATTCAGTCCAAATTGCATAATTTTTCAGTTGTAAAAGGTTGTGGTTGGCGTTCTGGATTGCTGATGGGCAGAGATTGGGGAGACAGCGGTTGTTTAGATGTAGGGCCTTAGGTGGATCCTCAGTGTTCTGCGGGTAATCATGGTGCAGGGCAGGAGGGAGGGTGGCAGAAGAGTGAGTTCAATGTTAGATATTTTTTAAGAGAAGAATGTTGCAGATTGTTCGCAGCACTTGGTAGAATCATTGCATGAGTGTTGACGGAGAGAGGAGACTTGCTACTTCATGACGTTGAAGAGGTCTTTGGTATTGATGATTTTATTCCTGAAGAGCGGCCTTGTTTCACGTATCGCCTTCTGGGTGATAAAAAGCAGCTTGAATGTGGATCCAACCAATGTAGGGCCCGCAAGGCAGGGGAGTTGTGGGCTTGTGGCTTTACATGCAGGCGGAGTCTAGCAGCAGAGTTCTGAATCCGTTGTAATCTTTTCATTGTTGTTAATAATGATCCGTGTTAGAGGCTATTGGAGTAATCCTGTTTAGACAGTACAAGAGAGATAGTGGCCTGGACCCTGTGTGGAAATCCCAACTGGGGAAAGATGTGTTACAGAGTTTTTATAGTAATGAAGCTTGATATTGCTAGTTTGTCCACTTGGGTATTCATTGATAACTTCGAGTAAATGGTAATTTTGAGGTTTCTTACTTCCGTAGATACTTAAAGCTGTGTTCCCAAATTTTCAGGCCAGGAGGCGAGTAGGTCATCATATTTTTAATTGCCACATGTGAGTATTTCTGTTTTGGAAGCATTCAATTTGAGATGGTGCCATTTCATAAATTGATCAATGGCTCTGAAGCAGCTGAAAATTTGTGAGCTTCAATGTCTTGGGCTGTCCAGTTCAAGGAGTATTTGTGTGATATCTGCATAGTTATAGCATGTGAGGTGAAACTCATTGATCAGTGCTGGTTATGACTTCATGTAGATGCTGAAAAGCATGGGTGAGATGATAGAGCCTTGAGGGACCCCTGCTTTTGTGAAGTAAGGCTTGGATGAGAAAGGGGGGAGTGGATTACATTATTTCTGTTTTGTAGGAAGGATGTGATCCAGTCGCGAGCAATCCCCTCTATGCCGGTGATGGAGCAGGTAAAGCAAAATTTTGTATACCTTCTCTATTTTACATGAAAATACTAATGACGTAATCAATTTATATATTAATTTGAATTAACTGTGTGCTGTGATATATTAACCAACAACGTTCATTTTTGGTAAACACAAATTACATGCAGGACTCATTGCTATTTGCATAGCACAATTACTCTAATAACTAATTGTGGTAAGCCTATTAATAGTAGTATGTGTGGTGATAGAATATTGCATGATTTATGTTGCTTTAGTGACGTTTGCGTTCCTGTTGATGCCGAATGGTGAGTATTATTGCTTTAAATGTCGCTATACGCCAGGAAAATACTAATACATAAAGGGATTAGTGTGGGTTTAATATTAGAGTCTTCATTTCCGCATATTAATTATTGTGAGAAGTTGGCCTGATGTATGATGTCACTAATTCTAGTGCACACCTTATATCAGTCCAAACAATCCTTATGGTGATGATTGTAAAGTCAACCTTATAGACCAGCTATCCTAGTGGTAGCATGGACAAGAGCAGTCTTAGGCTAAACTCTGTATGGCATGTGAAGCCAGCTGTTATACCATTTGTAACCCCTTGAATACCAAATGAAAGGACACCACAACAGATATATATATATAAATTAAAGTGTATTTATTCTAAGCAAACCCTCAGCACTCTTTATGAGATTCGAGGTAAGTACAACACAGTCTTATTTAAGCATACATTAAGTCACACAGGTAAGTAATACAGTTAGGCCCTAGGGGCCACGCAAACCATATACTAAGTAAGTGGTATAAGGACCACTGTCACGGAAATAGGATAGGCCTAGGGAATCGCTGGGGCTACACTAAACTACCAAAGGTTAGGAAGTGGGAGGCCCACGGGATTCAGGTGCAGAGTGGAAACACTCACGCGTAATGCGTATAATCGATAGAAATAGTATAGTTCGGAAATAAAGAGATTAAGGACACTTCTGGTATAGCTAGGAGGTTGAGACTTGAAACTTAGACACTAGGATAGTCACTACCCTGATGAGCACCGGAGTACCCAAGTTACCTAGCCCACAGGCTGCGGGTGCATAGATGTGAAGTTGCGTCGGGTTTCGTCGTCGACTCCTATGGATGCCTGAAGAAAAGTTGCTGACAGGCGGTCAGTGAAGAGTGTCCGGTGGATCCCAAGCCTGGGATCAAGAAGGAAGGATACCTGCAAGCAGAAGGGACAGAGTCTGGGTCACTAGCCAGTGACCACGTGGAACCAGGAAGGAACCAGGCGATGTCGTGAAGCTGCAGGTGAAGATGTGAAGCTTGTCTCAGCAGCCACGGGGACCAGGAAGCGGTGAAGGCGACCCGGACCAGGAAGTGAGCTGTCCCATGAAGGCTCTTGCTGTCGGCGGCGTCGAAGTTGGACTAGGACTCACCACGCCTTGGCAAGCTGAACCCACGCAGGATGAAGGACTTGCTTCTGGTGCAGACCAGGAAGGTCTGGGATGCTTCTCTTTTTCAGAAGAGCAGGAGCCAGTCTGGAGGAGCCAAACCAGTGGTGAAGATTTAAAGATGCGTCGTCACAAAGGCCACTAGCCAGCGGGCAAGCAACCGGACTCACGCGGCAAGCGGAAAATGCAGAAGGGCCCCACGCAGAACTCGTGGAGTGTGGGGGGCTGATCTTCAGTGCAGATGGTGCTTGGGGTTGGGGCTTCTCAATCCCCGGTGCACAACTTCGAGGGTGCCTCAGAAGCTGCGCTGGAAGATACTCGCCACTTTTCCCAGGTAGCCGGTCCCACGTCGCTCGTCGCCTCCACGGATCTCAGCTTAGCTGTGGATGTGGATCAGGGTCGGAGAAGTCTGGAAGTCAAGGCTCTGGTCAGGCTCTGCAGTCGGTCCCTCGTAGAACTTCAGCAAAGCAAAGGGTAGTCTCTTGATGGTGCCTGGTTGCCCAGGGTAGCCACTCCTTGGCCACAAGGGAGATTCTTCAGTCTTCTTCTTTCGTCGAATGTCGAAGGTCCAGAGTTTCTGTTCAAGTTGCAGGTTCAGGATAATCTAAAGTCCTGGAGCCCCAGCTCCCACTCTTATACTAATCTGGGGGGCTGGGATACCTGCTAGGTCACGCCTTATGGGTGGGACCTGGGAGGGGGGTGGTTACACCCCCTTCCCTTTGTCCAGTTTCGCGCCAGGACTGGGGCTGGAGTGCCCCAGCACCGGTTTGAACTGGACTATGCATGGGACACATTGTGTGCCCCAGGCATGTCTCATTCCTTTCAGCCCACCCTGCCCCAATACACTAAAGGCTGTCTGGGGAGGTGCTAGCACCTCCCCAAGCAGGAAACCTATTGTCCAAGCCTCCCTGGCCGGGATCACTCCCAGCAGCAGGAGGTCAGACTTGTGTCGTGGCAGCAGCATCCATTTTGTGATGCTGAGGCTTTGGTCAGAGGCTAACAGCAAAGTAGGATTTTAACATGTCTCTCCCTCTAGAAGGGAGGAATAATATCCTCATCACCTGAAATGGTATGGGGGTATTATTCCAAAGTGTTAGACACCTTACACGACATGTTTTGATAAAGCCAAACCATAGTTACCATAACCGTTTAAGATTATAAGACACTTTAAGAGTATATGGTAGGCTATATCATAGAACAGCTATAAGGACATGGTTCCGAAAGCTGCAGACAGGCTCAGCTCATGCTAGAGCACCATCTCACATGTTACCAAGCACTCTGCCTCCAGGATTGTTAAGGCCTGCCATAGGAGTGGCTGATAGGTACACATGTGTCTATATATAAGGTAGGTATAGGAATACTACACCTAAGCAAGGGGTGTTTACACGACCTTGCCCCAGCTGAATGATCAGCCAGTTGTGTCATAATGGAAGGCCAGGCCAGGGGTGGCATAATACATGCTGCAGCCCCTGGTAGGCCTAGGGTACACCTATGCCCTGGGTACCTAGGGACACTGTACAGGGTCCAATAAGGTGATCCTTACCAATTGTGTATGTACCTAGGGTACATGGAGTCCATTTAAAAGAGAGAGCAGACAGCCTGAGACTCTGAATGGCAGGATCTCAGGCCAACTAAGTCGAAAAACCAGCTAGACACTAGGCAAAAAGTTGGGGGTAACCATAGTCAGATATCCACCTTCCTACACAACCCCCCCCCCCCAAACGAAGGGAGATAAGGCTGTCCTTGACCAGGTAAGCCTATATTGCCTAAGTGGCCATATAAGGAAGAACCAGCACTGGCATGGTTACCCCCTGTCTCATGGTCCACTAAGCAATCCCTCATTCTAAAGGTATCATAGGGTCTCCACCATAGGGAATCTCTACCTTGGGTGTGTCTTTGCAAAGTAAAAGGCTGGTGTTGAGATGGAGTACTGAAGTGAGTGTCCTCAAAGTGAGGCCTCAGCTTCCTCCAATCATCCTCCACCATGGATGCCTTTCTTTCTTTAACTGAGTTGCACTGTGCTCTCAGGGTCAGCCTCTGGCTACCTAAAGCTGGAGGCTGGGTCCCTTTTGTGGGCTTACTGGAGGGACAGGTCAGGTTTGGGGCCCTAAGGTCCCAGGTTTGCCTGTGCCCAACAGAATCCCTCTGGGGGAGGTCCCTAACTACCTGTAAAGGAGATCCCTCAGGACTGTTTTTAACCATCACCTGGCTAGGGCTACTAGCCAGGCAATCCTCATTCTTTTGATGGGGGGGTTCTTGTGGACAGGGGCCCTCTTGGGGTCCACTGGCCTCCCTGACCTCTGCAGCCCTGGGCTGACTGAGGCAGGGTAGAGAGAGGCAGGCTACCTGCACCAGACTGGGTCCCACCTTGGAAGGGGCCACTGACATCAGAGGCTCTGCCAGGCCAGGCCTGGCTACCTCTGGGGCAGTTCCTTCACAAGGGGTGAGGTCAGTTCCCTGAGGAGGCTGACCTTTTCCTAATGTCTGGGGAGAGGGAGACTTTTCTTCCTGTCCACTACTCTCTGTTTGTGTGGAGTGATCCATAGTTTCAGGCTTCACTACACCTATGTCAGTCTGAGTATAGGCTGAGACCATTACAGCCTTGCCAACCTTTTCAGGGAGGCACTCAGTTTGGGTTTGAGCTGTGACTGTCACAGCTCTGCCAGTCTCTACAGGGAAGTCTGTCTTTTCCTGGGCTGTGGCTACCACCGCCCTTCCAACCTTTTCAGGGAGGAAATCTACTTGGACAGGGGTTGTGGCTGGCACAACCCCACTACCCTTTTGTGAAAGGCCTACCATTTTAGAATGGGTGTCTTGTTCAACTCCAGCCCAAGCTGAGAGTTCCAAGTCATTCCCCAGTAAGCAGTCTACAGGCAAGGTTGGGGACACTGCCACCCTCTTAGGGCCAGTGACACCTCCCCAGCTGAGACATACCTCTGCCATGGGATGACTGTTCTGTCTGCCATCAATGTTAGTGACCTGGTATGAGAAACCAGGCAAAAGCTGCTCAGAGGGAACTAGCCTATGGGCCACCATAGTGATGCTAGCTCCAGTGTCTCTGTAGGCCTCAGCTTTCCTACCATTGATGTAGGGCTCCTGTCTGTACCTACCCAAAGTGTTGGGACAGGCAGTGAAGTTGGCAAACCCCATGCCACCATCACAGACAAGAGTAGCTGCTGTAGGGGAATTGGCTAAGCCAGGGTCCCCCTGTGTTCCCCAAGAAAACCCAACCAAATTTTTGGGGGCACTCCCACCACCTGGGGGATTACTGCTGACAGTAATAGGTGGTGTTACAGGAGTAATTGGAGGAACAGTTTTGTTTTTAGCCTTTGGGCAACTGTTGTCAGTTTTCCAATGCCCAGGAGTTTTACACTCATGGCAGTAAGGCTTTTTAACTGTGGTAGAGGAGGGAGCTTGGGACCCACCACCCTGTGTGGAGTTATGGGGCCCTGAGGAAGATTTCTCTTTTGTTTTATCCCCACCCTTCTCTTGAGGCTTGGTGGTATCTTTCCTTTGGTCACCACCCTGATTTTTAGGCCTAATCCTGGTCCTGACCCATTTATCTGCTCTCTTTCCCAATTCTTGGGGAGAGGTCAAATCTGAGTCTACCAGGTGTTGATGGAGAAGCTGGTTTTGACAATTATTAAGGATCTGCTCCCTCATAATCAAGTTGTACAATCCTGTATAGTCCTGCACCTTGCTGCCAGTTAACCAACCTTCCAAAGCCTTAGTGGCACAATCCACAAAATCAGACCAGTCCTGTGTCTGTGTCTTCTGGGTGTCTCTGAACAACAACAACCTATATTGCTCAGTGGTTAAGCCAAACCCATCTATCAGAGCACTCTTCAGGACTTTGTAATTATCAGCATCCTCATCACTGACTGTGAGGAGCTTGTCTCTACCTTTGTCAGAAAAGGAGAGCCACAAGATAGCTGCCCACTGACTCTGGGGTACCTGCTGTACTTTGCAGGCCCTCTCCAAAGCAGTCATCCACTTGTGGATGTCATCCCCATTCTTGTATGGGGGGACTATCTTGCTTAGGTTTCTATGGTCATAAGACCTATCCCTATCTCTAGGAATGTTGCTGCCACCAGTGGGTTCTGACCCACACAATTTTTGCTCTCTGGCCAGAGCAAGCTTCTCTTTGGCAAGGGCAAGTTCTTCCCTTTCAATCCTCAGATTGGCTTCCCTCATTCTGGCCTTATGCTCTCTCCTCTGGGGGGAAGTCATCCCCCTGTGGGATGAAGCATTGGAGCTTCTTGAGTGATAGGAGTGGAGAGAGTCCCCTGAGGGAGATCTACCCCTTCTATCTCTGTTTTTAAGATTACTTGGGGGCCTGTAAGGGAAGCTCCCATGCAAGCTCCCATGCAAGCTTAAGTTAGCCTGACTAAGTCTTCTGACTGGGGTCTTGCTACCTCCCTCTTCCTCTGAGGTTTCTTCTGACTCATCTGTACCAGTTAAGTCAGGGATCTCTTCTGTGGAGGGGAGGCCCTTATCTACAGCTATGACACCATACTTGGCAGCTCTTTCAGCATCATAGGCCTCCAGAAGCTCCACTAGCTGTCTAAGGGTAGGGTTGGAACCCTGTTTTAATTTCCTGGAGGTACACAGTTGTCTCATCTCCTGGAAAGTGAATGCATCATATCTAGAGGGAATCTGTTCAGGATTCTCCTCTCCTGAGGGAGTATCAGTGTGATCTCCATTCAGGGACATGATTCTAGTGAGGGTGTGGTGTGTGCACCTACCTACACTAGTTGTATCTACTAAACCTCTCTAGTAGTTGTAGTCAGGGTGTGCTAGGCCCTTCAACCTACAACCACTAAGTCCAGTAGGACTTAAGTATTATAAACTATGTTATATGTACCTAAACAATATCTTATGTGATCTTTCAATTTAGTATCTCAAGATTACAAGGGTATTACAACAGCAAGCACAGATCCCACCGCTGCCACCAATGTGAGAAGTTGGCCTGATGTATGATGTCACTAATTCTAGTGCACACCTTATATCAGTCCAAACAACCCTTATGGTGATGGTTGTAAAGTCAACCTTATAGACCAGCTATCCTAATGGTAGCATGGACAAGAGCAGTCTTAGGCTAAACTCTGTATGGCATGTGAAGCCAGCTGTTATACCATTTGTAACCCCTTGAATACCAAATGAAAGGACACCACAACAGATATATATATAAAATAAAGTGTATTTACTCTAAGCAAACCCTCAGCACTCTTTATGAGATTCGAGGTAAGTACAACACAGTCTTATTTAAGCATACATTAAGTCACACAGGTAAGTAATACAGTTAGGCCCTAGGGGCCACGCAAACCATATACTAAGTAAGTGGTATAAGGACCACTGTCACGGAAATAGGATAGGCCTAGGCCTAGGGAATCGCTGGGGCTACACTAAACTACCAAAGGTTAGGAAGTGGGAGGCCCACGGGATTCAGGTGCAGAGTGGAAACACTCACGCGTAATGCGTATAATCGATAGAAATAGTATAGTTCGGAAATAAAGAGATTAAGGACACTTCTGGTATAGCTAGGAGGTTGAGACTTGAAACTTAGACACTAGGATAGTCACTACCCTGATGAGCACCGGAGTACCCAAGTTATCTAGCCCACAGGCTGCGGGTGCATAGGTGTGAAGTTGCGTCGGGTTTCGTCGTCGACTCCTATGGATGCCTGAAGAAAAGTTACTGACAGGCGGTCAGTGAAGAGTGTCCGGTGGATCCCAAGCCTGGTATCAAGAAGGAAGGATACCTGCAAGCAGAAGGGACAGAGTCTGGGTCACTAGCCAGTGACCAAGTGGAACCAGGAAGGAACCAGGCGATGTCGTGAAGCTGCAGGTGAAGATGTGAAGCTTGTCTCAGCAGCCACATGGACCAGGAAGTGGTGAAGGCGACCCCGACCAGGAAGTGAGCTGTCCCACGAAGGCTCTTGCTGTCGGCAGCGTCGAAGTTGGACTAGGACTCACCAAGCCTTGGCAAGCTGAACCCACGCAGGATGAAGGACTTGCTTCTGGTGCAGACCAGGAAGGTCTGGGATGCTTCTCTTTTTCAGAAGAGCAGGAGCCAGTCTGGAGGAGCCAAACCAGCGGTGAAGATTTAAAGATGCGTCGTCACAAAGGCCACTAGCCAGCGGGCAAGCAACCAGACTCACGCGGCAAGCGGAAAATGCAGAAGGGCCCCACGCAGGACTCGTGGAGTGTGGGGGGCTGATCTTCGGTGCAGATGGTGCTTGGGGTTGGGGCTTCTCAATCCCCGGTGCACAACTTCGAGGGTGCCACAGAAGCTGCGCTGGAAGATACTCGCCACTTTTCCCAGGTAGCCGATCCCACGTTGCTCGTCGCCTCCACGGATCTCAGCTTAGCTGTGGATGTGGATCAGGGTCGGAAAAGTCTGGAAGTCAAGGCTCTGGTCAGGCTCTGCAGTCGGTCCCTCGTAGAACTTCAGCAAAGCAAAGGGTAGTCTCTTGATGGTGCCTGGTTTCCCAGGGTAGCCACTCCTTGGCCACAAGGGAGATTCTTCAGTCTTCTTCTTTCATCGAATGTCGAAGGTCCAGAGTTTCTGTTCAAGTTGCAGGTTCAGGATAATCTAAAGTCCTGGAGCCCCAGCTCCCACTCTTATACTAATCTGGGGGGCTGGGATACCTGCTAGGTCACGCCTTATGGGTGGGACCTGGGAGGGGGGTGGTTACACCCCCTTCCCTTTGTCCAGTTTCACGCCAGGACTGGGGCTGGAGTGCCCCAGCACCGGTTTGAACTGGACTATGCATGGGACACCTTGTGTGCCCCAGGCATGTCTCATTCCTTTCAGCCCACCCTGCCCCAATACACTAAAGGCTGTCTGGGGAGGTGCTAGCACCTCCCCAAGCAGGAAACCTATTGTCCAAGCCTCCCTGGCCGGGATCACTCCCAGCAGCAGGAGGTCAGACTTGTGTCGTGGCAGCAGCATCCATTTTGTGATGCTGAGGCTTTGGTCAGAGGCTAACAGCAAAGTAGGATTTTAACATGTCTCTCCCTCTAGAAGGGAGGAATAATATCCTCATCACCAGAAATGGTATGGGGTATTATTCCAAAGTGTTAGACACCTTACACGACATGTTTTGATAAAGCCAAACCATAGTTACCATAACCGTTTAAGATTATAAGGCACTTTAAGAGTATATGGTAGGCTATATCATAGAACAGCTATAAGGACATGGTTCCGAAAGCTGCAGACAGGCTCAGCTCATGCTAGAGCACCATCTCACATGTTACCAAGCACTCTGCCTCCAGGATTGTTAAGGCCTGCCATAGGAGTGGCTGATAGGTACACATGTGTCTATATATAAGGTAGGTATAGGAATACTACACCTAAGCAAGGGGTGTTTACACGACCTTGCCCTAGCTGAATGATCAGCCAGTTGTGTCATAATGGAAGGACAGGCCAGGGGTGGCATAATACATGCTGCAGCCCCTGGTAGGCCTAGGGTACACCTATGCCCTGGGTACCTAGGGTACACTGTACAGGGTCCAATAAGGTGATCCTTACCAATTGTGTATGTACCTAGGGTACATGGAGTCCATTTTAAAGAGAGAGCAGACAGCCTGAGACCCTGAATGGCAGGATCTCAGGCCAACTAAGTCGAAAAACCAGCTAGACACTAGGCAAAAATTTGGGGGTAACCATAGTCAGATATCCACCTTCCTACAATTATTCTTTTGTGTTTGTTTTGCTTAAGTTGGCATTCGGGCCTACCAAGCCATGACATTCAAAATGGAGTTCGGAAGTGGCCACTGTCTTGTGAGAGCGATGTCTTCTGCACAGACTCGGATGGCTCCGAAGACCTCCAGGCATCCTCAATTCAGAGCACAGTGTTCCTGGTCAAGGATAGGAGCATGGAAGACTGCCAGATTTCAGTCAGTGAAAACAATAGTCACCTATAATCAATAATCAACAATGTTGCATGAGCATGACATAGACTGAGGATGTGACCAAGCAAGTTCTCTGAGAACCCAAGACAGTGAGAAACCTGGACCATATAACAATTTTTGCAAAAGGGACCAATCACATTTCTTCTTAGTTCAATAAATATTTCATGTTACCCAGAATTTTATTATAAAAAGGGTAGTAGAATAGGGAGGGGTAGCTTGATGAGGGGAGAGATACAGGTGTGGGGTGCTCATCGTTAGTCGTTTGAAAGGGCCACCTTAGAGAGATCGTGTCCGAAGGAGAGTGTACAGAACTTGCGTGATCAATTCTCTTGCACGATTGCTTGGTCCTTTGGATATCTTTGGGACTGTGCTGTGCTGAGCGAGAGAACTTTTCTGACTTATTGAATCGGGTTCTGCTTTCGATTGGGACGATTGAGCAAAGAATTTGGGTTAAGCAGAGCCAATTGAATTAGAAAAGAACCCCTATAGCAAGAATAGGTAAATATAAAATGTCATGCAATTTGTGTTGATTGAAATTCAAACTTGATTGACCGAAATGCTAATTATATAATTGCGAGCAAGAAATTAGATAAACTAAATACTGATTAACAGAAAATGAGTTTGTGGTTCTTCAAGTAGGTTGCTAAAAGGATTCTGAAGCTTTAATGTGTTTTAACTGGTTCTAAATCACCATCAACCAGTCGAACTAATTGGTCCATTCAACCAAGTGGTGGAGTGCCTTGATGTTAAAGTTAGGATCCTATAGGTGTTGATGTAAAAATGTATATTCTGTAATACATTTTCTTTCCCTATAGGTAATAAGGTACCTCCCCACATGTCTAGTAGATACATCGTCCTCCTGCATGTGGATTTAGTGTGAGAAACGTGTGAGTGTTGGTGTTATGGGCCCCACCAATGAATGCGTGTGCGAATGAATAAGTGCGGTTGACGAATCTGTGCCGTAGGGAGGATCGGTAAAATTGCTTGCCCGCCCTTGCCCCTTTCCGCTGGATCAACTTTTCTGGTAGCAGATTGATGGTTTTATTGTTTGGTGATTATTGCTTATTGATTTTGTTTTCTGATTATTGGTTATTGATGGATGTTTGGATGATTATTGATTTATGTTCTAACATTCTATGTTGAGTTGCGTTGCATTCTATGTTGTTTTTGAAGACTTCTGGGCTGTAGGAAGTTGGATGCCCTGTAGGTACACGGGGAAAACGTGTGGCAAGTGAAGTTGCACGGTGTATTGTCTGTTGCCCTGTAGGTACATGGGGAAAACGTGCGACGATTGGAGTCGCACGACGCATTGTCTGGGTTCGAATTAGTAACATCGTCGTGTGTTATCGTTAGGGACATTTCTGTGTGAAAGTGGTGTATGGGTAGCGAAGGCCACCTGTGAAATTTCGTTCTTAAGAACAGGAGTCAATTGTGAGCTCTGATTATGCTTATCAGTGGAAAGGTAATAGGTCTTCCCTAAGCTTGTAAGAAGGGTAAAGTAGAGGGAAGTGCTACTTTATCGGCGAATGGAATAATTCCGTGGTAGGGCAGAGGTAAGCGCTGTTGTTGAGAAATACGGAATTCTTGTGAAAAAGGTCAAAACTATCTCTTTGGTTAGCCAAGCGGACAATGGTGGTGTTTTTATGTTGTTACTAACAGATTTTGAGTGAAAGAGAACGTAAGAGAAATGTGTCCGATAAATGTTGTAAAGGAGGGGTCAGCAGGAGTAGCGAGACAAGCTGACGTCAGAAAGACTGCGCTGGGATTGGATAATTACAAAGTGACGTAGACGCTCCGGATTGGTGCGTTAGTATAAGTCGCGCTGAGATTGGAGAGTTGCAAAAGTGACAGACGCCCCTGATTGGTGTGTTAGTATGAGTCGCGCTACGATTGGATAAGACCACAGAATAGTCGTAGAGGAAATCTAACGATACAAAATAAATAAAATGATGTATTACGATCCACCAGAGAACGAGAAAAAGTCCTGGTTTGGGAAGATTAAGAATTTATTTAAAAAGGATAAGCCGATTGTGACTAGAGAGGGACAGTTGCTTCCTCCACCGATATCACCCGCATCCTTCATGGTTGCGAAATATGGGTATCATACATGTATTTGGCTAGATAATTGGGCAAAGTATACAAAAGATGATGAGGTTTTAGTGTTTCCAGAACATGGTTCATTTAATTTAGCGGTATTAAGGAACTTAAGAGAAAGGATGATGAGATTAGGACCTAGACCTTCTCAGTTTGACGCATTGATAGAATGGGAAGATGAGATGTATGAAAGAGAGCGACAGCGGAGTGGCGGAAGGTATAAATACATGTTTGGTAGACCGTGTGGACAGGAAAATCACGATGACAGAATGAGGAGATGGCGGAGGGCGAATGTGGCTGATGAGATGTTCCCTATGAGAAATGCTGAGGAGACTAGTAGTAGAAAGTAAACAGAAAAAAGAAACAATACAGGATCAGAAGGCTACAAGTATGGTATGAATGAGTCGGAGGATGATGTACTCGAGGACATGTTTTATAAAACTCCTCCCCCGTACCAACCAAATTCTACGCTGTTGACACCAAATGCGCCAGTAAAAGAGGCACCACAAAATATAAAATTTGAGCCAACGCCACCTGAGGTAGGGAAAAATAATCCCTTTGGAGAATCAGAAAATACACAGCCCGGTAGAATGACAAATGAAAACTCAGCTGAATTAGCCAGAACTACCCTGGAAGGAACTGAAAAGATTAGGGAATTGACCAAAAAAATGGAAGCTGTAACTGCTCCTGTAACAATAGGACCAGTGATGCCTGTTTTTGATAAGCAAAAGGATAGTGAGCATTGTCTAACGATCCCTTATAACAGTAATAAACAAGCTGAAACAGAAAAAAGGAATTGAGGAGAAAATCCATGGGGACAATTGGTAGGAACTTCTGGATTAAGTACTCCTAAAAATTTGACAGTAAATCAGAGTCCAAAGAATAAAACACTAATGACGACAGGATCACCAAAGAGTCTAGAACGAGTGAGGAATGAAACAATTCCTGTAGGTCCCACTTCTGATGAACTAAGCGAATGGTTAAGAAGTTTACAGCAAAAAGATACCAAACCTAGACCTTTAGATGTGGCAACATTAAAAATAACTTTGGAAGAATTAATAGTAGGAACTATTCCAACAGAAAAGTTAAAAGCATATCAGGATGAAGAACTAATGTTTCTATGTAAAAGTAAAACATGGAGAGCAAGAAATTTGCATGAAAAATTGGAAAAAGTGGCAAGTGAAATGGGTATCGATTTTGAGAAAATAAAGTCATTACAGAAACCATACAGAGTAGACTTTTCTGAAAAAGACATTGAGAATTTGAATACCGCAGGAAGATTAACTCAAATTAAAGAGCTAATTGTTTTACTAAGAAAATGGGGCTATGTATATAAATGGAAGAGCAGGTGGTTTTGGAAACGAGACGATGCAACAGACAAAACGTTTGCAGCTTTCCCAGTAAGAGAAAAGGAAAAAGTGGTAACTGAGTGTCCCCATGAGAGAGATCCCAGGAGGAGGCTACGTGCATGTTCCCTGGACCAGAAAGGACCTTTTATCATTTACAAATGTCTTCCCCCTCTTCGCGAGAAGCCGGTGGAATAATGCAGGTAGATAGGTTTGTCAAATTATCAAAAGTACTGTGGATTGATTTGAACAGTCTATTTGACATAATTGTGCCAGCAGATCTATGGGCAGAATGTAAAACTACAATAGGTTGGCCTACTCAGGAATATCTTAGAGATCCTATAACAGGTGCCCCTGTTCAACTGATATGCCCCTCTGGACAACAACTCCTCACCCAGCGCCTTGAGAACCTCACTGATGATTTGCCACGCTTAATACCCATTGATTGATTCTGTACATTCATATAGATTTTTCCCAGTGGGGACTTTCTGATGCGGTTTTAACTCTCCCTTGCCAATAAAAGCCTTGCTAAATTCAGTGCGGTCTTCAGGGTTGACTTTTGATGTCGAGTTAGCTCTCCATTTACGAATGCATGGCCACATTCAATACATTTATAGAGTTTCTCTCCTGTGGGAACATTCTGATATATATTTTGTTATCGATCCCTTGTCACATTCTATTCATTAATAGGGTTTCTCCCTAGTGTAGATTTGTTTATACGGCATTAGCTTATTCTTCCTGTGTAAGACTTCATTAAACTCTGTACATACATTGGATTTCTTGCCATATAGATTTTCGGATGTCGCTTCAGTTTTCCATTTATTATGAATGCTTTGTGGTATTCAGTACATACATATATTTTCTCCCCTGCGTGAACTTCCTGATCTTGTATTACATTTTGCTTTGTAATAAATCCCTGTCACATTCTATACATTCATGTGGTTTCTCCCCAGTGTACACACTGATATTGCTTTACCTCTCCCTTTATAATAAATACCTTGTCATATGCGGTGCAGTTGAATGGTCACCCTCCATTTGGAATAAAGGTGTTGTCACATTTTGTACAATTATATGGTTTCGTTCATGTGTGAAACATTCTGATGTATTTTTAAACTTTGCTTTGTAATAATTGCTAAGACACATTCAGTACAGCCATATAGTTTCTCACCAGTGTGGAATTTCTGATGTAGTATTTATCTTTGCCTAGTAATAAATGTCTTGTTGCATTATGTACTTTCATAAGGTTTCTCTCCTACGTGGATTATCTGATGTTGCATAAAATGCGACTTTCTAATAAATGACTTCTCACATTCAGTGCAGTTGAATGGTCTCTCTCCAGTAGGGATTTTCTAAATGTTGCTTCAGCTCTCCATTGGTTATAAATGCTTTGTCACATTCAGTGCATTCGTACGGTTTCCCCCCAGTGTGAACTCTGATGTTCCTTTAGCTGACTATATTTGATAAATGCTTTGCCACATTCTGTACATTGATATTATTTCTCCCCAGTGTAGATTTTCTGATGTCGCGTAAGCTCTCCCTTGGTTCTGAATGCTTTTTCACATGCTGTGCATTGATATGGTTTCTCCCCAGTGTGGATTTTCTGATGTCGCGTTAGCTCTCCATTTCTTATAAATGCTTTATCACATTCTGTACATTTATATGGTTTCTCCACAGTGTGGATTTTCTGATGTCGCGTTAGCTCTCCATTTGTTATAAATGCTTTGTCACATTCTGTACATTGATATGGTTTCTCCCCAGTGTGGACCTTTTGATGTTGCTTCAGCTCTCCATTTGTTATAAATGCTTTTTCACATTCTGTACATTGATATGGTTTCTCTCCAGAGTGGATATTTTGATGTCGCTTCAGCTGTACATTTGTTATAAATGCTTTGTCACATTCGGTACATTGATATGGTTTCTCCCCAGTGTGGACTTTCTGATGTTCCATTAGCTGTGACTTTCTAATGAATGCCTTGTCACATTCTGTACATTGATATGGTTTCTCCCCAGTGTGGATTTTATGATGTCGCTTTAGCACTCCATTTCTTATAAATGCTTTGTCACATTCTGTACATTTATATGGTTTCTCCCCAGTGTGGATTTTATGATGTAGCTTTAGCTCTCCATTTGTTTTAAATGATTGGTCACATTCTGTACATTGATATGATCTCTCTCCAGTGTGGGTTTTCTGGTGTTGCTTTAGCTCTCCAAGTGTTATAAATGCCTTATCACATTCTGTACATTTATATGGTTTCTCCCCAGTGTGGATTTTGTGATGTAGCTTCAGGTCTCCATTTGATTTAAATGCTTTATCACATTCTGTACATTTATATGGTTTCTCCCCAGTGTGAATTTTATGATGCAGCTTTAGATCTACATTTGCAATACATGTTTTTTCACATTCTGTACAATGATATGGTTTCTCCCCAGAGTGGATATTTTGATGTCGCTTCAGCTGTCCATTTGTTATAAATGCTTTGTCACATTCGGTACATTGATATGGTTTCTCCCCAGTGTGGACTTTCTGATGTTCCATTAGATGGGATTTTCTAATGAATGCCTTGTCACATTCTGTACATTGGTATGGTTTCTCCCCAGTGTGGATTTTATGATGTCGCTTTAGCGCTCCATTTCTTTTAAATGCCTTTTCACATTCTGTACAATTATATGGTTTCTCCCCAGTGTGGATATATTGATGTCGCTTCAGGTGTCCATTTGTTATAAATGCTTTGTCACATTCTGTACATTGATATGATCTCTCTCCAGTGTGGGTTTTCTGGTGTTGCTTTAGCTCTCCAAGTGTTATAAATGCCTTATCACATTCTGTACATTTATATGGTTTCTCCTCTACGTAGACACTCTGATGCTGCATTAGGTCTTTCATTGCAAAGAAAACGTTTCCACAATCAGTCAATCAATATGGTTCTTCTCCGGTATGATTTTCTGATGTTGCACTTGCTCTTTCTCTCCCTAATAAATGTGTTGTCACTTTCTAGATATTCATACGGTTTCTCTTCTGTGTGTTCTTTCTGATCCAGGTTAGCTCTTCCTTTGTAATGAGAACCTTATCAGACTTGCTTCTGTAAGTCAGTGTGTTATTTCATCAACGTATATCAGGTGATCACTAAGAGCCAAGTTCAGACCACATTGGGCAGTTTGGGTTTTCTGCTGTAGAAAAATACTTTGGCGAGGCATTAGCCTTCAAGGGAAGAAATTACGAGGTGTATTGTTTTTACATCACTTTCTACACAAGTGATTAATGCATTCATCTTTTTTGTTCATTACTGCTTTTATTGCACCTGTTGGAAAACATTTAAAAAAAAACACGGGATAAGCTTAAATGGTGGGTCCTTCACAAAAGTCTATTGGCATTTAATGAGACATTTAATTGACCACATAGACAAGTGCGCTGAAGAAATTCTAGATTACACTTTCAATGTAAAGATGCAATAGGCAGAGCAAGGGCATACGATCCTTCTTGATGCCCTCCTAATCGCGGAGTGTGGACTCAAGGAGTAACCAAGACTACAGTTGAGTCTTTTGTGCAGCAGCACCATAGTTTTTTGACAGCGGTTCTGTGAAGATCTATAAGTGTCGGATTTGATAGGGCCAGATACTCAGCATTTAGGTCCAAATGTGCCTTTGATGTGAGGGAAACTTCAAAGAGTGGTTTTGAAGGGCACCAGTATCTCTTCCAATCCCAGCACTCACTCCAGACTATTAAAGAGCAGTACAAGCAGGGAAAAGTCCACTTTCTAAAACCAGCTTTTCAAAAATAGTAATGTTAAATCCAACTTTACCAGTAAAGAGGATTTATCATTACCATTGCAAAGATATGAAACATGAAAAGGCTACTCCTTTCCAATCAGGAATTACAGCTTAAAAGGTATTCTACGGATTTCCCGGTTCTAGCCAACGAGAGGAGTAGGCCTTAGAGCAGTGAAAAAGTAATTTAACTGTTTGTCACTACCAGGACATGTAAAACATAGAAGTATATGTTCTGACTTTTACTCACATAGCATCCTGCCCTTTGGGTAACCAAGGGCCTTCCTTAGGGGTGACTTATAAGTAATAAAAGGGAGGTTTTAGGCTTGGCAAGTAGCTTTAAATGCCAACTCGATGTGGCAGTAAACTTCACCCATAGGCACTGCAGTGGCAGGCCTGAGACATAGTTTCAGGCTGCATAAGTGGGTGGCACGGTCAGTGCTGCAGCCCACTAGTAGCAAATAATTTGCAGGCCCTGGGCACATGTAGTGCACTTTACTAGGGACTTAAAGCAAACTAAATATGCCAACTGAGTAGGAGCCCTATGAGCCCATGTTACCATGTTCAGGGGAGAGAGCACTTTAGCACTGATTAGCAGTGGTAACAGGTGCAGAGTCCTAAAGCCAGCAAAAACAAGCACAGAAAATGGAGGGAGGCAGGTAAAAAGTTGGGGAAAGACCACCCTAAGGCTGTCAGGTCTAAGAGCCTTTTCCAGTGAATGGACCACACAATAAAGAGCATCACAATAACGGCGGGAAATATAATCAATTGCTGCAAGGGAGTCCTTTATACTATCAGAGAGCCCGTGATAGGACCCAGACAATAATCTGAGCATCTTTCACATAGCGTAACTCCAGAGATCAGAGGCTCAGACCAGAGCTACACAAGAAAAAGGAGGTTTACAACCACAATAAACACACATTTGCAAAGTCAAGAAGTCTCACCTTTTAGACATATGGGCTTTCCCAATGCTGCACAACATCAAGAAAGAACAAGCATTCGCAACGCAATAGGTCTCGCATTTGTTAGAGTTGGAGCTATTAGTGTAAATATAACTATTTTTTACTTACGAGTTTAGTAGTGGATGGATGTGATGGCAATTGTTTGTTTTACAATTAATTTATAAGCAAGCGTATTGATTGTGTTTCTGGTGTATAGGGCTTACTGGGATACAGTATCAACCAATCCTGGATTTGTTTTAGCAAATGAATACTATGCAGTTTTTAAGGGCACAACAAGAATGCTTTATTACATAAATGGACATATTGAACCCAAGAGAATAAGAGTCACCTGATTATTTTATTTGTGGGTATTTAATAACGTTAAGCAGTATGATTGTGCTAATTTTACCTGGTTTTTAACACCCCGTTGGATGGCTGCTATGAATGTGATGCGATTATCCCTAGGGGGCCAACAACGAGCAGAATAAAGAGAAAATTCCAGGTTGTAACTAGTAGGTTTGCGCAGAGACTAATGAAACATAGCCGGAGATTGTACTCATAGGATGAGCATAGAGACAGACTGGGGAAGCACTGGATGTATAGGCATGGGGAGCAGAGACGCGATGAGCAGGGCTACAGTGAGACAATGTGAACTGAAGCAGACACAGGAATTACAGGTTATGAAGGCAGCGATACATAAACCAAAGGGGGGGCATTTGGGGGGTGGACACACATTGGAGCACGGGGTATCAACAAGGCATAAGGTAAGAAGAGGAGGATGAACACCTGTCAAGGCACAGAGACTGGGGGTGCATGCAATGGACACAGTGGAAGTGAAGAGGACTGGTGAGAGCAAGCATATTGCAGGGAGGCAGGGATACAGTGAGCACATACAGCTACGGAAAAAATAAAGTGATGTATCTCTGCGTGAACCCATTAGGAGGAAGTAAAGAAGTGTCCTGAATTTTTACTCTCATCGTCCTAAATTTACACCAATGCCAGTTGGTCACCCTTGGTGATAGAGATGCATAGAGAGCCTTGGTGGGCCTAGGAGAGGGGGCAAAGGCTAGTGCCCGAGAGGAGGGAAAGGCTAGGCAAGCAGAGTGCTTTAGGTAAAGGAGACAAAGAAAATGCTCCGGGGAGAAGGGGCAGTGGGGATTGCTTCAAAGGAAGGACATTGTAAAAGTAAAACCCAGCACTGGTGAATCGCATTCTCAATGACATGGAGTTATCATGTAAACCTACCTGGTCAATAAAGCCTTTGCGGGTGGAGCCATGTCAGGTTTTCACAATATCCACCTGAATCTTATTTACATGCGCTAATGAAAATGGGAACCAGAATGGGTGTGTAGTCTGGCCCTCGTCAACCTTCGTTGGATGAGCCTAATTTATAAATTAGAAAGCATTATCACTGCTTCCACAAGAAGAGCAGGCATCTTTTTGATGCTATTAATCATATCTAAAATTAAACTCACTTTTATAAAAAAAAAAGTTTTAAATGCTCTAACTAGGAAGGCATGTGTTATTGATATGTATTGAATGACTAGATTATTGTCTTATTAAAAATACAAGCATTTTGAGAAGGCAAGCTGCCTGCCAAGAGTGCTGGTTATTCCTTCCTCCTCAAGTGTCACACACGGCTCGCCACTAATAGAAAAGTACCCGACTCCTGGAACTGGAAGGGATTTAGCGTATGTCAACTCTACAGAGGGTTCATTTTACAAAGTTGAGTTTTTAACAAACCAGTAAGGTATAAGAGCCCACTTCAGAGAACAGAGCACACTTCAGAGGTCAAATGGTTCAAACACCAGTGGGGCCCGACTAAGACCCTCGTTTCAAAGGTCATGCAAATTTGGCTATGATAATACTGCTTATATATCAAAGCGGGGGGGGGAATAGAAGCGTTCTGGGGGCCAAACTCAACTTCCAGATATATATCACTAAATCTAAAAGGAGTGGAGCCAAGAGTCCTCGAAGGATCTGGCACAAATATGTAGAAGACCGTCAACAGTCATTATCCGCCATTGGTATATCTGTTGCCTTTGGCGTAATCTTGGCTGATATCATCATCACTGGGTCTTTTGTTGGCCTCCACCAGGAGGAGATCCTCAAAAACCGGTTAGGATCTAGTTTGTGCAGAATACAAATTGTAAAATTACCTTTTAATCATGTGGTGCAATTTATTCTAAAAAAATTATATGGTAAGATTAAAAACAGTGGTTGTGAAATATGGGACGTGCAATATGTCCTTCACATCACTTTTCCAACATGTTTCAACCTGCATGCGCCCTTGCCGGTTCGATGGCTTTCGTCAGGACCTCATTGAGGAGAAAAACTACTCCCCCCTTTAAATTTCTTCCTCATGTCAGGTGGAGTACTATCCCCTGGGCTTGGTGATACAACTGGTTATATTCATTCCGGTATCAACATTCAGTAATGGGGAGACCGCACAGGAAGCTAGCGTCTGCGTCACAAGAGTGCAGCCAACGCCTCTCTCCAACACCCCTAGGGGGAACTCCCAAAAATCTTAAAAGCAGAGGAGAAATGCTTCCTTCGTACAAAAAATGTGATACCGCAGGATGCAGTATTTATTGGATGTAATATTACAACACTAGAGTGATATTTGGATGTATGAACGGGATAACTTATAAATAACACAGGTTTACCACTATTCTGAATTCCTCAGACTTGGAGCGCGGGCAACGTGTCAATTAAAAGTCTGAAATAGGAATTCAACTGTTTGAGAATAACACTTAGTTTACAAAAGATAATTACATTCTATGCACATTATACGATATATGGATAAGTGAGTAAACTCAGCATCTGTTTTGCTTTAGCTAACCATAATTCACATTAGCCAAATCCACAGATGTCTGTGCCGTAAAATAAAGATTTCATGAGAATGTTTATGCTTGTGGGAGAATGTACGTTCATCATATGACTGAGAATTAAAGATGTCATGTTTGTTTTTTATTCTCGGAGGGACAGATTAAGGAATGAGCAAGGGCGTAATCACACAACGTGAGGTAATGGAACATTTTTTAAAGGGTAAGAACATGCGAAAAACAGTCTGTAAATTCAAACACAGATGTTGTGCTGAGGTTTTTTTCTGCATTAGAAAAAGCCACAACTGCGCGCGCATCCAAAACGGGACCATTTTTACAAAGTCCCCAATGTTTTTCAAATTAAGCACAAAAAACACACAGATTGCGTTTCAATGCCACCCTGCATTTATTTGTGGTTCAATCTCGCCATTTCTCCCGTTCATTTTATGCCGAGGGAAAATAAAATTTTTGGGGAAACAGCGCTTGGTATTTTCACACTTGACTGCCAAAGCCAGTCAGGCTTTTAACAGCTGTTCACGGCCTCCAGATAACTGCGCGGCTCAGGGTAGGGGCATGCGAGCACATCCCAGACTTTGGTGGGCTTGGAATGGAGAGGGGACCATGTGCCTGGAGCCCTGGCCCCCAAACTGCAGCCAGACGAGCCCAGTGGTAAATAAGTGCAGGCAGACAGAGCGCACACAGTATACTCATCTGCTGTTCATCAGTCCTGCAGGAGCAGATGATGTCTAGACATCTCTTTGACCCACCACCGGCTCACTGGGGAGTTGTAGCATGGTCCATCCCTGCCGTAGCTCTCAGGCCGAGACTCATTCAATGTTTACTCACAAGGTTGCTACCCTGCTGTTGCTCTCTGTCCGAGACTCATTCAATATTTACTCACGCTCTGCCTTGAAGATGCATGCATAGCGCTAACCAGGTTTGCACAACTCTGCCGTTATCCCACCTGAAGCGGCGGTGCTGCTCAAATTAAACAAGCATTTGCAATGCAATGGGAAACAGCCTTTACAACGAGGTAAATACATTGCATGCATTTGCCTCACATTTTTTCACCGCGATTATACATTTACATCGCATACCAATAGCACAAATTTATGGTAAGGTGGGGGGTCTACCCCCACAAATATATTTTGATTTTAAATATAAAAACAATGAGTTGTATTGGAATGTGATGAAAATGCATAATCGCGGTCAACAAAATACAACCCAATGCAATAGGTAACGCATTTGCGATCGTTTAAGCTATTAGCATTGTATAGGGCAGTGCCTTTTATTTATCTGTTTTGATAATTTCATACAAATAAAAGGCATTGTCATTTAAAATGGCAATAGCTCAGACTCTTGTAAATGCGAGACCTATTTAATTTCAAAGAAGCGGCCGTCATTATCCCGGGCTGCTTGGAAAGTGAAAGAGCACATGGTGCGCTAAATGTTGCAGGGAAGCATGTTGTGCCTGCAGTGTGAGAAACTCATTAACGAAAGTAGTGTTTACAGACTAAATAAGGCATACCATGTAACAACAGAAGTAAAATGGTAAGTCCTCATGGGAGGTTACAAACGAAGACAAGACGGTACTAAGGAGGGACAAAAAAGCCCGTTAACGAATCAGAAGTCAGCTTTTACTAAGAACATTGACACAAGCCAATGACAAATATGGGCAGACAATGGGCGGTGCTTCACGTCTATTCTTGAATACAGCATGTCTCGCAGAGCAGCACATGCCCTGCCCAAGCTCGACCTAAACAGGCAGTTTTCCTTTAATTTGTTTAAACTGCACCTGCAATGGTGCTCTTTGACCTGCCTTTCACCTTGGCTGTTGGCTCTGGCAGCAGGCATCAAATCACAACTGAACTGTAATAAGTTATTACTGTCTAATTGTGGCCAACTGCAATTAGAAAACAACAGATCTACTCTACTGTAATAATGTATTAGATTCCAGCTGAGACGTCATAGTGCCCTCAGCAGCATACTGTAGAGAATATGAAAGGCGGGTCGCTGGACAGAAATGTTGCTGCCACCTAAATAAAGTGAGACTTGACGTATCCCGCTCTCTTTCTTCAGATCTTTTTCCCCTGGAAATTCTTCTCCAATAGCTGATAAGGATGCACTTATTGAAACACCTTTACTTACTGCACCGCTTGAGTTGCTATACGACAACATGAATATATCAAGGTGTTACCAGACATCATATACACGGTTTTGATACTTAAGCTACATAACATGTTGGCGACAAGTGAAAAACAACTGATTGTTAATACTAAAGATCTCACATTTTACATTAAAAAGGTGCCACGAAAGTTTAAAAGAGCACTGAAGGAAAGAAGATGGAGTGCATGACCAAGAACTACACATATGGGAGGGATAGTTTATTTATGTTAAACAGTATATTGCAAGTCACTGGGAGGTCCATAACTTTATCTTGCAATATCCTTATAACGTAAACCAGGGGGTACTTTATACCGTAAATTATTCACAAAGTATTCACACATTTCTAAATATGTCAGCAAATGTGTTCTGGTATATTCGGTTGCAAATTCCTTTACCACAATAAGTAGTTTCCGCCTTCTGCATGGTACAGTCGTGTACAGCACCCAAATAGATGAATGCCTCATATTAACAAAACCATACCACAGAAGTGTTGTTTAAAAGGAACACAGATAGGAATTCCTTATAATGACAGCTGATTGACTCGGAGAGGAAGCTTCAGATCTTGAGGTGAAGCAAATGGACGTTTACCTGGTCAGTTATTAATGTAAGCAGGGGCAATTGCAGATGTGCCAGGTGGTCTATACACACAAGTAAATAAATAATTAAGTTTGCAGGTCTCCAAGAATAAGGCTTGTTTTCATAGTTGCTCCTATTTATTTGCAAGACTTGTTTTCCTGCTAGCAAGAGGCTGATTGCACAAATGTGTTAAGAGGGTGCTGTAATTAGCACACGCATACATGCAAATGCTATGTGGAAATAGGTCCTCATATCACGCTAGTCCTCACAGTGGTGTGTGTCTTGTTTTGTCAGTGTTAACCAACACTGGGAGGAACTACCAGTGTATGTGAAAAAATAAAACACACACACACACACACACACTAAAGATACTTAGATTTTGAAATGTACTGGTTTATTCAAAGAGGAATCCAAAAATTACCTGGGTGCAGGTTTGTGTTTCAGCGCATGTTTGGAATGTGTCATGTGGAAGGTCAGTGAATGCCCTCGAGGGAGGGCAACGCTGGCGAAGGATGTCGATAAGCAGCATCTCAGTCTGGCAGAATGAGTGACGTGCCTTGGAATTCCTGCCACAGACACCGGAGTCTCACGACAACGAACAGATGCCCCTCTGACCCCATATGAATGGTACGGGGAGGCTACCAGCAGCGCAACATGAGACACACAGGGAACCCATTACTGGAAGCTCCGTGTAAACATAGATCTGAGTGACGCTGCAGGAATGCGCAACAGCAGACGCTCAATCTTCAACAAGATATCCTCACCCCAGTTCTTTTAATACTTGATTTTTAATCAAATATTGCCCAAGGCATCAGATGCGTGCCATGTTTCCCACAACGTACACCAAGCCAAACATAACAGCATTTAGATGGGAAGCAACACAGAGTAGCCTGTCCACATGTTGACAGCGTGCATACTATATGTCTCCCTGCTACAATTAGGTTTATAAAAAATGAGACAATTGTTGCCTCTGGCCAAGAAATAGCGCAGAGAATGAAAGCCGAAAAATAACTGCAGAGATTAAGCCTGGCGATTCCCGAAATACATAGTTAATTATACTCCATCATAGCTATAAACCAAAAAGTTAGCACCAAGTAGAGGAGTCCATCTTTACACGCCAGTCCGAGGCAGCAGTGACAGCATGCCGCCTCCTCTGAATTCACGCAACTGTCAGGCAAGAGCAACTACACCCACCCTCCCTTCAAGCAAACGCACACAAGAAAAAGAAAATGAATCTATAGCAGACAACATTTATTTTATGTGAAAATGGGACAGTAAATCTTTTGATAAAATTTAACTAAAACACAATCACTGTATTTGTATTCTAATTTATATAGTGCTCAGTCTTGGTGATATGCGCTCCATAACAGATTCGCAATAGTAAATGTAACAAAAAATAGAATACGGATAAGCGTAGCCAATAATCCTGATGGGTTATTACCGATAGTCTTCTCCACTTTCCCTTGCCCCATCAACCCCCTACATGTTGAAACAAGCACCCCTGTCCCTTTGAAGATCTTGAAACTATGGCTCCAGTTTGATCTAACACATTTTAACAACCATCTTGCTGCTGACATCACCCTCTCATAAAAACAGAGCCCGGCAAGGAATCAGAGCATTTCCTCTAAGCAGCGAGCACCAGTAACATTACCCAATGACCTATTCATATTTTTTGTAGACATGAGGAGATTAATCGGCAGCTCTGTTAAAGACCAGGAATGTCCTGAGCTGCCAAGTAATCTCCAGTGTGAACCAAAAATATGAAACTGAAATGTGTAACGTAGCTGTTGTTTTTGCAAAGCACTACGGAATGAAACAACAAGCCCGAGAGCTAGCTGCTGCTAATGCGTGGCTTGAGGCGAACAAAGAGCGACTCCAGCAGGGATCCCCGAGCGAGAGGACGTGGCTCAGCAGTCAGAACTGCAGACTTCGGAGCTGGGGATTCGTGTTTGAGCCTCGGCAGTCGGTTCAGCATCCTGTGAATGATCCTGGAAATGTTCTTCGCCCTAAAGTGCACTAAAAAAACAACTAAAAAGCATTGATCGATATCGGAGGGGATGGTGGGGGCCCACACAAGCACTATCGTGGGAGGGGTTGGGGGTGGAGAGCACAGGAATATTAAGTGCAGAGGCGTATGAGAAGTGAGCAGAGGCAGGCAGGAATTTTTTTTGTTTTGTTTTTTTAACCAATCTCACCTTAGAAGGAAGCCCAAACCAAGCTATCCTACCAAAATAAAACCAACTGACGGCGAACTTCTAAAAGTGCCACAATTTAAATAAAGCTAAATAAAATTCAAGCAACAGAGCGGGAAGCACGTCAGGGGAGGCAGCAGTAATGTAACTGTGGCATTGAGAGGGGATAGGACTAACACATATTTAAATATAAGCAGGTAGGGAGCTGAAGTTCAACCCAGACAAACAATAACAGAGCAGGAATTCAAGCAAAAAAATAGTCTCTCAAGAACAGATAAGGAACCATAGTGGAATGAGACCGTACTATGTCCCTGCTCTGGTGAGTAGTTGTGCTTAACAAACACCTGATTGATTGATGCCTCCAATATTAAAACAGGGGCCTCATCAGCATGCCATGGACAGTTGACAGAACATGGCAATCAGACCATCTCACACCTAAACATAGAGACAGGTGGTGGACAATGGAGTGTGTACACAACCAGCCAGTTGATGGACAACCGTCCAACGACAAACAGGAGAGAATGCATGCAAGCCCCGACAAGAACACACCCCTGGTCCTCACAGCCAACCTACTCCTACGATTAATGTACACTACTCCGGCAATAAATAGCTTGGGTGGAGGGAACTCCACTAAAAAAGTCTGACATCAAAATATGTGGATCACTTAATCTCCCCATGCCTACCAAAAAATGAATGTGTCCTTCTGTAACAAAACTGATGCTCATGTAAAGTTCTCTGGTCTAGTTCGCGCTATATAAAACTCTAAATAAAAAAAAATTAAAAAAAAAAAAGAAAAAAAAAAAAAAAGGGTACTCCAAGCGGGAGTAGGGTACACCCAATAAGTACTGCGAGTGGGAGTAGGGTACACCCAATATGTGCTCCGAGTGGGAGTAAGGTACTCTGACCGGGAGTAGGGTCGCCCATCACCCTCAGGCCTCACATAGCCTACAGTGTTAAGCACTCTGACAGTCACGCGAGTTGCTTGATTATCAAATGAACGCTGCTCTGATGCTTAATGAACCAACCCCAACATTGCAGTCATGTTGTTCAACATTTCATTTACGATTAGCGTTGAACAATCCAATGTACCTTGCTCTTTATTTTTACTGTACTTTCACTGCACAGTATTTCTATAGGCGCTGTGCATTTCTAAGCTAATGTCTATGTAAACACACCAATGTGTTATAATCCAGGGACACTGCCCTCAACTTCATCACGTGGTATACCAGGGGCCACCATTTTTGGGGTCTCTGGCGGACACTTTTCCATTTCAACCCAAGTACCCAACAGGAGTGACAGTCTGAGTGTTGATATTTTTCAACTTAAATTGTTTATAGACATATGAGAGAGATTGAGAATGTTACTGTTTAAGAATACTCTTGAACCGTACTCATAGGGCTAGGCGCGCTACTAGCACCGGATTAGAAACAAGGTCCTGACTAGCCAGTTTAAAAACAAAGCAAGTCTTGCCGTAGTACAGACTGTCTGTTTAACTACAATTATAACAGTCTTTATGTACCCACTGCCCACGTCTATTACTTAAAACATCACACTTCGGCTTGGAACATACAGCTGAAAACTGCATGAAGTATAACCAAAGCACCTCCGGGTGAAAATAATTCGAGTGTCTGTCTGCCACCCCACAACTCACCTGCAGCAGATCACACGGCGCGCTCACCTCACAGCACTCTGGGCTGAAAATAACTCACCTGCCGGAGTCTGGCATTCAGGACTTATGTGGTGGTCCCGCCATTACCAGTGACGTCAGTAGTGCGTCATCCAAACACCCTCTAGTCACCCCACCCTACGAATAATTGATGTTAATGGCCGACTGTTATGCCCCTTGGTTCGGCGCCCCTCCCCCAAGAGAGGGGGGGATGTGGCTGGACCGGGCGCCTTACTGGACTTCACCCCCCACACCCCCCGAGCAGAACCGGCCTGGACCGGGTGGGGGTAAGGGGAGTGAAGGCGGGGACGGGATGGGCAGAAGGACACTGATTCATCCCAGTCATGAAGTTAAGCACAGGATTGTGGCTCGGGGGGAGGAGGGGGTATTTAACCACAGACGCAGGACAGGCCCCCCTCTTCTACAGAGGGGAGGGAGTAGGGAGTTGGAGGGCTAGGGATGGAGGAAATGCCATGCGGGGTGCGGGGGGTATGAAAGGAGATTCCATGCCCCCCACATGGGCAGCGATGCATCAGTGCCTGGGCTGTGCCAGCTCGAGGACTGGTGCTCGCCCACCAGAGAAGGCCTGTGGGTAGGGTGACCAGATCTTGAGAACCAAAAACCAGGACATTTTGCAAAAATAGAAGAAGGACTACAGTTTTTACATCAACAATGCTGCGCAGAAGGACTACTCTTATCAACATAGGAACACAGAAGAAGCACTAAGAAAAAAATAAAATGTAATTTATAAAACCAGCAGCATACCTGTTAATTAAATTGCTTCCTTTTAACAGCTGCTAACTAGCACAACTTTAGAACACCCAATCTCACTTCTCACTAGTTTCAGTCGACCCCCTTTAAAACACGGGATATGAGCTAAAATTGCAAACATCGGCCAGGACAGCTGGTGAAACCCCAGGACTGTCCGGGAAAATCCAGGACACCTGGTCATCCCACCTCTGGGGCTGGCTCTCCATCCGCGGGCCCCGTAGGAAGGGCCCCCTCCCAGCCCCTGCATCCCCTTCTTCTGTCGCCTTTCTTAGAGAGAGTGAGAGTGAGAGTGTGAGTGTGTGTGTATACAGTCTCAATGTAGTGCTAGAAGGTGGGGTTTTGCAGCACTCAGAGGTTGCACGCTGCGGCACTGAGCGCTTGGTGGAGTGGGGTTGAGATGCACGGCCCATGGCGGACTCTGACTTCCCCGGGGGTGGGACGCGTCGACGCCTTGGTTCTGTGGAGTGTTTGCATCAACTTTTTTGAAAAATATTTTCTAGAGTTTTTTTTAATGCTATTTTAAAAATCTAGCTTGAACTCGACCCGAAGATATCAGGTGTCATAGCGCTTTACATGAGCACCAGTTTCGTTACAGATGAACACATTCATTTGTTTTAGGCACAGGGAGATTAAGTGATTTGCCCAGAATCACAGGATGTTGTGGGTCGTTGCCGAGACTCGAACCCGGTTGCCCAGCTTCGAGGTCGACCGCTCTAGCTGTAAGGTCTCATCCTGACTTGAGCTGAAGGCATTAGAGCGCTTCATAGAACTGGCATAGAATCCATGACGTGAGCTGTATTAGGTGTAGATAAAGACACATAGTGACAATACGTAAAGAGCGTGCATAGTAGACATGTGGGTACGTTGATGACACTTCTTGGAGGTAAGTAAGGTATATATATGTAAATCGCTAGACAGAATTCGACCAGCAGCGAAAACAAAGGTTACATGAGGAGTAGACAAGATTACATAATAACAATAAATAGAGGAATTTAATCTTCGTTGTAGACGACGAACCGTAGTGAAGATGACCAATATAAGGTCTGAGGTAACTAAGGTATGGCGTAGTGAAGGTGGGGAGAGCGGGGCTTTGTCCTACTTGAAGTTAGTAATGCTCAGGTTTGTTTAGAAGGTGGGGGATGGAGGCAAACAGTTTAGACTGACGCTTTAAGGGGGGAGTTTAGGTATTTGTCGAATCGAAGAGTAGCAGTTTCAGTTTCTTCTTCACGTGAGGGAATGACAGATTGTCCCGTAAATCTTGAGGGTGTGAGTTCCAAATTCTGGGGGCGTTTCCAGAGAAACGACGTGTGCAGGATTTCGCTCTTAAATTTTGGTGGAATCAGGAGTAGACAATTAGAGCTTCGGAGGGGTCTCTTTTGGACAGCTTTTGTTAATTTATGTGTGAGGTAGATTGGGTTTTCAGTGTAGAGAGCTTTCTGGGTTATGCACACAGTTTTGAATTTAGCTCTTGCCTTAGTTCGTAGCCAGTTACGATTCCTGAGAGCAGGAGTGATGTGATCGAAGCGACTCTCCCCGGATAGAAGTCTGGCCGCTGCGTGGAGTGTGACTTTCAGGGGTGCAAGGTTTGTTTTTGGGGTGCCCATGATCGTTGCGCAGCCGTAGTCTAACTTGGGGAGGACGAAGGATTGCACCACAGTCTTTAGGTCTTCGGAGGGGATGAAGGGTTTGAATATTTAAAAGGGATTTTAGCATCCAAGAGGTACCTTTTGGCTGAGGCGTTTATATGCCCCTTCATGCTCAGATGACAGTCAAGTGTCATCCCCAGGGATTTCATAGACTTGGAGTTCGATAGTTTTCAGTTTAATGCGGTGAAATTGTCGGGCCAGAGATCTACGGGAAAGGAGTTTTATTTGGGTTGGATGAAAAGGAGTTCGGTTTTGTTGTGGATGAGTTTAAGGTGGTTGGTTGTCAGCCAGGACTATAATATAATATAATATAATATAATATAATATAATATAATATAATATAATATAATATAATATATAGTCCTTGTGGGACTGGTGTTTCTTTCGAAGTCGAGTTGTTAAGTTTGATTATCTGTAAGCGCTGCCTCAAGAAAAGATGTGAACCATTTAAGGATTGTTCCATTGATGCCTGCACACTGTGCGAGGATGTTTATGAGGGTGTCATGGCGGACAGTGTCAAAGGCAGCCAATATGTCCAGGAGGACTAGAAGGCAGGCCTGGCCATCATTTAGGTATCTGTGTAGGTTGCCTATGATGTTCAGTATCACAGTCTAGGCACTGCAGCCTTTCCTGACTCCCGATTGCAAGCTGTCGTGCAGATTGTATTTTTCTATGTGGCTATTGAGTTGTGCAAGTCCACATTTTTCAATGACTTTGGCGAGGAGAGGGAGGTTAGCTATAGGTCTGTAGTTATTACGGTCGGTCTAGTCCGCGTTTGTTTTTTTTTGATGAGGGGGGACTTGGCGGAATTTGAGGGGGAGGACTTAATGATTTTAGTCCGAATAGGAGAGATGATGTAGCGGAGTTTTTTAAACCAGCGTCGCAAGGAAGTGGTCGGAGATGTGCGAGGTCGGCTTTATACTAGCGAGTTACTTGGGGATTCTTCTTCCGGGATAAGGTTGAATTTGGTCCATGTTGCGTCATTTTCCAATTGCAAGGGGTTGGCGTTGGTGGACTGTGCTGCTGAGAGGGGGACAGCTGCACTTTGAATGTAGGGCTTTGGTTAGGCCCTTTGTGTGAAGGGGGCATCCTTGGTGCAGGGTAAAGGGTTGGGAGGCTCAAGGGAGTGTTCAATGTTAGAGATTTTATTAGAGAAATATTTTAGGAATTCTTTGCAGCGCGTAGAAGTCATTAGTTGAGTTTTGGGACAGAGAGGAGATTTGTTCTTTGATGTTGAAGAGGTCTTTCGGTCTATTTCTAGACCGGTCAAGTTGGTCTCAGAAAAACAAGGCTTCTTCTCTGAAGGTTAGGGATAGGTGGTGAACTCCACTCCACTGACAGAGCGTGCAAAGTTTTTTTTACTCTGCGCTGTACTTGAAATGTGGAGTTCAGGGAAAAACTCTGCCTCCTGCGTAGCGGAACGGAGTTTACTGGCGCCAGCCCAAAACATCACACTACGGCCATTTCCCAGGCATTAAATTTGTTAGAAGTTACAAACATGGTTTGTCACAGTGAGTCATTTGCATATGTCCATGTTTAATTTTGTAATCTACATTCATTTTGTGCAGGGCTGGCCTTGTTTTGGTCTTTTTTCACAGATTGGGCTTGTGGTTTGTGTTTGTTTTGACGGGGCATTGCGCTTGTTTCACCCAGGCCTGCTGAGGGAGGCATCGAGACGAGCTGTTGTTGCAGGGAGATCGGACGGAGCTGGTGGTTGGAGGACCGGCTGCACGAGGCAGGTCCCTCCCTCACTCATTGTTGCACTGCGAGGGACAGGTGACCTCCGAGGGACAGGTTATGGTAGGGAAAGAACAGCAAGCGCCGTCCACTGGCTGCCACAGCGGGAGCAGATCACACACCTGGAGCAGCAAGAGGGACAGAGTAAAGGCAGGAAAACAGAGGCATGAAAGCCTTCTTTAATTCATGTAGCAGGGCCTCTGAGACCTACGGCGGAGCAGAATTCCATGGAGTTTTTATTCAACTCCGCAGAATTCCACATAGTATATCTCCGCCATGTCCACCCACCCCTACTGAAGATCTTTATTTTTTGTTATTTTAGGCATTCAGCCCGTAGGATCAAGTGATTGTTTAGCGAGGGCTGTTGTCTCCAATTTCTTTTGACTAATTGGAGTAGTCGTCTCTCCTTGTTAAGGTCTGTGTTGAACCAAGATCTGGAGGGGATGCTTCTTAGTTTCTTGAGTTTTAGGGGGGCGAATGCCTCAACAAGTTTTTCCATATTGTTGTAGTCGTCGGTAAGGTCTTTGGCAGAAGAGAAGATGGGTGAAGGTGTGATTTGGCAACTGACCAATTTTTCTAATTCAATATGAGGAATTCGACGCATGTTCCTCACCCAGTGCTTGGGATGGCTAGATTGGGGGGACCTTTGGTTGGTTGGTATTGAGATTGAATAGAATTAGATGATGATCAGTCCAGTAGGATGGTTGGATAGAGTGGAGGGCTAGAGTGTTGTGTTTAGAGATGACGGCGTCAAGTTTCGAGCCCTTATTGTGCGTTTGTTTGTTGTAGTGTTGGATAAGATTGTTCGCTTCCAGGAGGGTGAATAGGGCTTGAATTGTAGGGTCTTTAGGATTATTTAGGTGCAGGTTTAGGCCTCCTTTTATAATGTCAGATTAATCTGACTACCCACAGTCCTTTGCAACATCACCCTCATTTAGTTGGAGGCAAATGAAGCAGCTGCCTTTCAACACACAAACATGCAAAGAGCTTTCAAACCTGAAAGGTCAAGTGGTGTTTTAGCAGTTTTCACTCTTTAAAATAGTTTTTCTTGTCTGCCCGCACTGGTTTATGCTCTTCACATAGATAAATAACCCTACATATGGTTCCAGTCCACAGGCAAAGCAGACAATTTGAAACACTCTCTTGATGTATAACAAATACCATGTTCTTGTTTTCTCTCTCTCGCTCTTTTTCTCTCCCTCTCTCTCGTTCTCCCTCTCTTTCTTTCTTCTCTCTAGCACCCAGCCACTCACAGATATCGTGTCTTGTCCTAAGACACCAGCACAGGATAGAATTTCTGAACCACTTCTGGAAATTTTTGTTTAACAAAGTACGCCGCTTGTTAATGCTTTCGATAAACTCCTTTAGGTAAGTGCACTGCATCCTGTGTTTGGTGATTGTATGCTGCGAGCTTTACATGTTGACTTGTCACACTAAGTCTCGCTGCAAAAAATCAAAAGGCATCCATTTAGTTTGGGAGCAAATTCATCTGTGCAGATGGCACTCATTAATATTATTATTGTGTTATTTTATCCATGGCCACAAGATTATTCAGATGCGCGTTTCCTGCACATTAAAACACACTTTACTCTTAGACTCTGCACTAAATATGATAGTCATTGGGGCATGTTTAGAAAAAGCTATTTTCAAGGAATAGTAGTTCCTTATATATTCTTTTGATGTAGATCTCCAATTTTGAAATATAGAAATTAAAAAAATATCATTTTTTGGGGGGGGGGGGGTCAGTGGTAGAATTTACTACAGCTTGAGCTCCCAGCAGTTCAGCCCAGTTTGAGGTTTGTAAGGCCTTTCGGGGTAAAACAAACTGTGGGATCCACACGTCACACCAACCTAAACTCCCCAGGGTATCTACGTTTCATGAATGTCTGCGTTTGATGTGTTTCCCTGGGTGGCATCTGAGCTAGGGCCCAAATTCCGCACCTACACACACACCACAATAAAGCGTGGATTTTAAAAGGCAAAAAGTGATTTCTTCAGATTGCTTTTAGAGGCATTTTTAGTTGCGGGTGCTAGCTCCATCCAAGCGAGTGGGGTACTGTTTTTATCGGGAGATGTGTGGGAACAATAAGTGGTAGGAAGTTTGTGGGTCCCCGCAGCTCCCGATAATTTCTCTCACAGACATCTGAGGAGAATGGGTGTTTGCAGCCAATGTTTGAGGTTTGCAGGGCCTACGGTACAAAAGCATCATGGTATCAATGCAAATCACACCTCCCTGAACTTCCCAGGGTGTCTACATTCAGAAATGTGTGGGTTTGGTAAGTTAGTGGGTGGGTGCCAGGTGAGCAAGGGCCCAAATTCTGCAGGTACACACTTAGCAAAAAAAAAAAGCTCAGTTTTGATTGGTGAAATGGAATATCGTTACTTGTCGTTTTGGGATGTTGTATCTCGAGTGTACTAGGCCCAGTCACACAAGTGTTTGATTCAGGAGTTGTGTGCGAACATAGACTAGTGGAAGTTTTGTTATCACCAACTGAAGAACACATTTTGCTCCTGAACCACATGATAATTTTGCTACCCCAAAATCAATGGTCTGTTAATAACCACAACTTGAGCACATTTCAGAAAAAACAAGCTTTCTTTCTAACCCATTTTTCTTTGATTCGATGTTGCCATATGAATTGCTGCATTGTTGGTACACAATGAAAAATCATTATAAGCTGCAGCTGTGTTGTTGGTTCTGGGTATCTTGTGTTTTTGGAAAACCTAGAACCCCTATATATCCCTGCAAAAAGTAGGGTCTGACAGATTTGATATTATATTGCTTTTGTAAATCGGCCATTGTGCTGAAAAAATAACAGATGAAAACATTGACACCAATTGTTTATATATATTTTTTTTACTTATTTTCAATATGTTTTTAATTCAACAACTAGTTTCTTTGGGAAAGCTTTGAGGAATCTACACAATGACCCCTTTCTGAATTAAGAATTTTGTCTACCTGGGGGCGTGGCCACGACCGCTACCAAGATGGCCACACACTTGTGAGGCTCCGGCTCGGCATTTACCTACTAGCTGTTTGCTGCTGCAGAAGCCGTTACATATCAGCATGCACAACTAGCTGGGAAGCCAGGGACCAGAGGACTGTGAGAATTGTGCCCGGTCGAAGGACTAATGCCTGCATTTGAAGGAGAGGGGAAAGGCAGGCCCCGCGCAGCCAACACAGCCTTGGAGGCTCCTCGTAAGTCGCTGCAACCCTCCCTCCTTAGTCTCTACATCAAGCTGTGCGGACAGGCAGCCCCTCCCTCAGGGCACAAGAACAGCCCTCTCGAGGCCTGTGAGGTGGGAGACATCCGCAGCCTACCAGGGAGATGCGGCCGGATGCGACCGGGCCCTATGTGGGAGTGGCGGGCTGCCCAACACCAGCCAGAATTTGAAGCCAAGTCCCACTCTCTGCAGACACACCAGGCACCAGAGAGACAGCTTTGTGGACAGAGCAAGACGTAAAAAATTGGGGTGAGTGTGGCAGGGATGAGATTGTGGCAGACCGCCACTATCCGCTGATGCCCGCTCGGTGCTATAAGGACCTCATCGCCTCGGCTACCGTGCTGCAGCACTGGATGAGAGTGAACTTTCTGCTGCTCCCTGCTGTCTCAAACATACGACCAAGTGCAATACATGCAGCATCTACCTACTGCCCACTCTCCATTAACACCACCCCAACTGGGGGTACAAGACAGTTGAACCCCCAGGCAGGATAGCTGCTCATCAGCGGTGCACTCCTTTGAACGTCGGGGGCTAGGCTCGCCGCCTGGTCCCCCAATCCTTTTCTTTGCGCAGGTGGGGCAGGAGAGGAGAATAAAAACCTGCCACTACTCATGTGCCATTGCCTGTACTCATGTGCCATTGCCTGTACTGTGAGGGCGTTGCTTCGTTGGGACCCCAGCATTGGCTGATCAGACCCTACACGGACAAGGCTCACTTTCGACCACGCGGGCACTGCCGGAACCCTGTGTTGCCAGTCAGATTCTGAAGAGGCTCATAGCTGTGACACTGCATAGGCCCCCGTGTGACAGATCCGCAGTAATGACTGAACTAAGGGCTGGCTTTGGTGCCATTGAAGCATGGTTTGACACACTGGCGGGCCGCAGGGACAAGATGGGTGAGCGGATGGACAGATAGGGGGCCCATATCGATGGCACAGAGGAAAGATTCTTGAAACAGGTAGCAATCAGAAAATAAATATTTGGAGGGCCGCTCCAGATGAAACAATATCCACATCTCTGGTATAGCGGAAACTACCAACATGGGAAGACCAGAGGACTTTGTGGAGCGACTCTACCCTCTTCAAGCGCTCTAGCTTCTCGGCAACCTTTGTGGTAGAGCGGGTGCATCGCTCCTTGGGACAGCGCCCCCTGAAGGAGCACATCCTAGATATCTTATAGTCCACCTCCTTAATTATAGACACAGAGATCTCGCACTCCGGATGGCCCGGGAAAAGGGGCCCTTGCAGTAGCAGAGCTCAAAACATCTCTATGTTCCCAGATTTCACCCCAACTGTACAAGAAACTAGGAGGAAATACAACAATGTGAAATATGCACTTCGCAAGCAAGGGGTTTGTTATTCGATGCTCTAACCGGCTCGCTTAAGGGTTGAACACGAGGCGCATGTTAAGATCCTTGATGCCCCAGCTGCTGCAGTCTTTCTGTCAATCTATCCGTGCTAGATACCCCGCGACCAGTGGCTGTGACGAACCCGGGAGATGTGAGAGCCCTCCATCGACCTCTTGAGATGAAGTTACGTGAAACGGCCTGACTATATTGAGAAAATGGGAATGTTGAAGATATGGACACGTGTGCCGGACACTGTTGCTCACGATATTGCACCCAGCCAAAGTTAACGTACCCTACAACGGCGACTAGACTATACTAGTGTACATAACTGTTCTTTTTGGGACTGTCGATGTCCGTGTTGTCACCACGCCTTCATGGTGTTTACCAACTCTTACTACTCGGGGGTTATGTTTTCTTTTTTAACCGGTTAAATGGGATTCATTGGATGTTCTTAAATCTGCTGTGGGGGGAAAACTGTTAGAGGGTAACTTCTTTGGGGTTGAAAGGTTAACTGACGATGCACATCACGTTTTTATACACAATGCCCTCATCGCCACATACTGCTCGGGCTTAAGGCCTGAGATACATCTCTAAAAATCTGCTTTATAGTATGGATAAAACAATTGACTTATCAGTCATCTCATGGAACACACGTGGCATCAATAACCAGCGAAAAGGGAAGCAAGTACTGTCCTAGCTTAATAGACACTCCATTAAAAGTGCCTTTTACCAGTAGACACATTTTCTCCAGCTCGGAGCACACCTTCGCCAAGGATTGGGGCACACACCGCTATTTTTCATGTTATAGCACATACTCCTGAGGTACCTGTAGTCTATTCCGCAGAACAATACCATTCCTCGGTCATTCCCACTACTCTGAACCAGGTGGCTGATATTTGTTATTACAGGGAACACTCTGGGACTAAAGCATTTTGTTAGTAAACATTTATGTGCTAAACGCTGATGACCTCAATTTTTTCCAGAGACCTCTATACCCGACTGGATGGTTTCGAAGTGAAGCATCTAATAATAGACGGGACCTTAATATGCCACACCACCTACGAACTGACTCCATTAGCACACAACCAACAGATAAACCTTGGGCTAGGGAGGTAATTAGGCATAGCTTTGATAATTATGCACTATATGACATATGGTGGACCTATCACCCCACTACTCCCAGCTTCACATTTTACTGGGTGCCCCGCTCGGTTTGGTTACGGTTAGATTAGTGGTTCCTGTCAGCCACTGCCCACATGTGGGTGTCTGAGATCACCGTGCTCCCACGGACACTTTCGGACCACAACCCTGTCTTTTTGAAACTCCGGATCCCACATGGCTGTAGCCTTGAATATAGCTGCCGATTCCATGGCGATGCGCTCTGGGACCAGGTGTTCCATAGCGAACTGCAAAGCTCCAACCTTGAATACTTTGAGATTAACGCTGGAACTGCATCCACACAGGCCACCATGTGGGAGGCCTTCAGGGCATATGTCCGGGGGGAGGGATACTTGTGTATTTCCAAGCATGTGGGTATCCTAAGGGATATCTGCACACAACTCGGCTGAGTTCAGGGGGAAATACGGGACCTGGAGCTTAAGGCAATAGCCGACGGGGATCACCAGTTGCATAAATGGGTGGTGCACCCGGCCAAATACTGGGACTTAGCAGAGAGAGAAATCGCATACATGGGCAAACACTATCAAGTGCATCGATATGGAGGAGAGAGACCAGGTTGCACTGTGGCACGTATACTGCACCCCAATTGGTCACTTAACTATGTGGTGGAGCTCCGAACTAAGGACAGGGAGACTGTCATGGGTGGGGAGCGCATTATGGCTAGATTCTGGTCATATTACCAGGAATTTTACGCTTCTCGTACCTCCTATGACCCCGATGCAAAATCTTCATATCTCACACACATCGCAGTGGTATCGCATCCAGACAGCTAGAGGCAATTCATGTGTGAACTGCTAACTTTGGAAGAAGTAATACAAGCAATTGATGCTTTAGATGGGTCAAATGTATCTGAAACAAGGGTTACCCTTCTCACAAGGATCCAGGGTATAAGTATTGTAAAACAGAACAACAGATCCTGTGGCCTATGTGTCTGGATACTTCATAGGTAGGACGCCCAATGGCAAATATTTTTGTGGGCGGTGAATGTCAGAAGGAGAATCAGGATCACACACCAGATGCAGTTATCAAAACAGACAATTTTACTGAGTGATAATATTTTTCACAAAAAATGTACACATATAAGTGCGCGGTTTCCCCAAGTGAAATAGAACCTTATAAAGGGAAAGTGGTGTGACCGAGTGGTAAGAAGGTTTCTATGTACAAAAAACGAGCACAATACAATATGTTAGGATCATCAATCAGTCCTCTAGAACAATGCTAAGGGTATGTGAAGGCGGGTCGTTTGTAGAGTGTTGGCGTTTCGACCCCACGAGCAATGAGGGGGTCTCATCAGGACTTTATGATATGGAACACCTGGAATAAAGTGATAAGGGAAAATGATTTGAACTGCCAAAACAGCATCGGGGGTGGGGGGGAATAGCTCAGTTAGCGGTTATTTGAAAAAACCCGTGTCATGCCATCGAACTGCCAATGTGCTCAGTGGAAAACACCAGCAGATTGAAGTGGGTCAAGACTGGAGTGAGAAAGAGAAGAAAAATGAGTACTCACAGTGGGGCACAGCCGGGCACTGTTAGTAAGAGAGAGAAAAGCAACAGTTGAGTATAGGAATTACATTGGATGACGCATGCAGATATATATTATTATCGGAGGTACTCACCCATGGTGAGGGGGGAGTAGCAGTCATGTTTGGTATTTGCGTAAGGTCCATCCAATCGTGGTATGGGGTTGGTTACCTCCCAACCAGGGAAAGTCCCACCATGGTCATAGATACGAAGGGTCAGCACTGCACGGGCAGTAGTCACCTGATTCAGACCTATGTGAAAGGCGATATAGGGAGTGACCATCTCTACCACAATTGTGGTTGATAAGCTGTGTGATGGAGGAGAAACAACCACAACCATCTCTCATGGGTAGGGGGGTCGTTAGCAGCTTAATAATAAACACAAACACCGTCTCTGCAAAAAGTCACACTAATGATGTATAGAGGTATATGGTGAAAAGGGCTCTAAAAGTGTACAGTATCCATGAGCAGCGCAGGCGTTGAGTACAGATCAAGGGATCTATATAGGCCCATTAATTGTATTTATTATGATTAGCCTGCCCGTTGTCCACTTGTGGGCGCTATGTGGCTGGTAAAACCATCAGTGGTGAGGCAATTATTCAAAGGGGGAATGGAGGTCCGAGATCGCAAACCTCTATGTGTGCCTTTAAGCTAAAAAAACAATCACAACATTGCTCCCAACCCGTTGTTACAACCATGTTAAAAACGCTTCCGCCATGTAACCAGGCGACCGGCCTGTAGATGGCAGCCTCGCTGGATGCAAAGAATATAGAACATTGCGAACCCCCTGATATACAAGATACCCCCCCCCCAAGCAGGAATGAGAAGCATGTAGATGCCATTTGGAAATCTGAATAAAGAGGCTTGCCTGATTAAGCTGATATGCCATGTCAGGGGTGGCAGCAGATGTAAGTCGGTCGTGAGAGAGGAGGGCGCAATGAGTCTTTCTCCCCCGCAGAAGATGCTGCAATGAGTCAATTGCCGGTGCGCGCGCTTCTCACTAATTAGGAAGCCGCGCCAAAAGGCCCCTGTGGAGTGACGCGTCACTGTACATTGCGGTGCGGGGATGGGATAAATTCTATATGGAACCCCGAATGAAGGAAGCATAGAAAAATGAGTAGAGTTTATAGTAAAAAGTCTTGACCCATAAGACAATATTTGTATAAAAGAGTTTTGTCTGGATAGACGGAGCTGTGGTAGAATAGTAGGGGGAGGCGTGGGGCCAATAGGTCTTATAAAATCAAAAGAAACACTAGGTTTAGTTGTAGATTACAAAACATATACATGTTTTAAACATCATCATATAGTTTACATATGATGATGACAGCCAGTGTGCTTGCTTAATCACAATTTTCCATATTTCAAATACTTGGGCATGTTTGTTTATAAGCAGGTTGTATACAGTTAGTATTTGCTATGCTTCTCAGACAGTGAATCTTCGGCTACAATATTGTGTTCACAGCCTGTGACCAGAGAAGGCTGATCATGATGCTGTTGTCATAATTTACATATTGCATATCAGAGTACAGCTACTTTTAGGCAGGTTGTGAACACCAAGTATGAGCCATACTTATCAGATCGTAAATCTTCTGCCACATTGTTGGATCCATATCAGGGAAGAGGTGAAGAAAAAGGGCAAAAAAGGGAGCGAGAGAGAAGGGGAGGTACATGATGATTTGGAATTGTCCATCTGGTAAATGTATCTAATTGCTCAGAGTGGTCACAAAACCACACAATTCTTCAATGGTATTGAATCCATGGGTAATAGAATCCACCCGTCTATCCAGCAGCATTCTAGTCTTCGGAGAATCTCTGTAATATTACCACCTCGTTCCAGTATGGTGGCCACGTCGATCACCTGCCATTTGATCTCATCAGCAGTGTGGCCCATTGTCCGAATGTGTGTTACCAAGGGTGTGTTCAGGACTCTGCATCTTATTCTGCTGCGATGTTGACTGACCCGCACCTTAATTGGTTGCAAAGTCTGACCAATATACATCAAGTGACAAGGACAATTGTCCAAACCTAACCTCTTGACTTTCAATAAAGAAAATGGTACTTCATTCGATGGCAAGATCGGACTTAGTTTCTTCCGTCACATGAGGGAAAACCTCACACATCCCCAAAAATTAAAAAAACGTTTGGGAGTAGAAGCTATCTCGTCTCACATGTAAGCCTGGAAGGTTCGAATATTAAAATCATCCAGTAGAGACAAGCACTGGCAAGTATCAAAAGTGACGCATGAAACAGCAATTGAAGCATCTGGACAGACCGTGGCCCCTGGGCCCCGCCGCTGCCACCATGAACACAGTCAGGCGTTTTACAAGGAGCGTGGCAAAATAAGATCCGCCGTCCTGGGAATCTTTTATTGGACCAATAGAAGCAGCACAGAGCTAAGGCTACAGCCTCCGTATTCAGAGTGATGTCAGATGACATCAGCTCTGGAGATCACATAGGAGGCCTGCTTCTGGCCTGTGAATATTTTACAGCCTGCTTAACGCCGTCTGTAGGATGCCAGAGAATGGCACAGGGTTAAGCCACCAAAAGGCTGCAAAATTTGAGCTGGCGATTGTGAGAAGATGACAGCGGGGTAACTAGGGGGTTTGGAGGGGAAATGGGAAATCGAGGCAGTTGTCAGACCATGGGTAGAACATTGTGATGAAAAGTGAAGGGGCAGTTAGGAAAAATTATTTTGGTGTGGAGGTCGGGTGGGTGGTTTTCTATAACATGGGTGAAAGGGGTAAGGAGGGCCAATGCTTGTGGGGGGCATAGAGGTACTAGGCAAACTGGGGCGGGCACTACTGCAGGTAGAGAGTCAGAGTGGGAAGTCAAGCTCGGGGAAAGCAGAAGTCTTTGATAAAGTGGGGTGTGGGGTGAGGAGGAGTAGTAGAAAGTTTTTAGCAAAATCAAATCCTACCACTGTACATTTGTTAGGTGCACATTGCCCTGTGGTGAGACGTAGGCAAAAGAAACAAGCATTTACAATGCTATAGGTGACGCAATTGGGAGTTTGCAACCCATGGCATTGTAAACAAGAGTAAACAAATAGAAAAAAAAAGTGGCCTGACATTTTTTTTCTATTTGTTTACTTTTGCTACAATCGTGGCACCCGCGCTTTACCTTTAACCATGTTAAAGTAAAGCGCGGGTGCCGCGATTGTAGCAAAATAAACAAATAGAAAAACATCTATTTCTTCACTTTTTCAACAATCGCGGCACCCGCGCTTTAGCTTAATATGGCCAAAGTAAATAAATAAATAAAAAACATTACACAACAAAAAAACAAAACAAGCGCTGTGTTATAGCGTGGTACATGGTGGCCCGTGAAGCGCGGAATGAACACAAAAGAGTGCTTACCCACATGTGAAAGATCCAGTCCAGGTGAGTGGGGCCAAAAGGAGACAGGGCGGTAATAAGGAGGGGCTAAAAAGCCTCACAATCGAAAGCCAGCGTTTAGCATGAACTATGACGTCAGCCAATGAAAAGAAGGGGCGGAGCCTACACTCCACTTCTGAAATCAGCTCGATTACAAGAAGCCTTGCATGCGCGCTGCAACGCAGGTCTGCGAGACCTAAAAATGATTGTCCTGGCCCTTTCTTGTACCTCTACACTAACATCCCTGTACCCCAGTTACAACTCTTCTTCCATACACTCTGCAGAATCCTAATACGACTGATCAAGGCGGGAGCCCGCCCCTGTATTCGGTGGGATACACTCACACTTCCCCTGGAACAAGGAGGCCTGGGAGTCCTGGATTTACACCTTTACTACTTAGAGTGGTACCAGCGATATGTGTGGTGGCATTGGGCTGCTGATGCCCTGATACCTTACCTGCGCCCAGAGCAGGCGCTGCTGGAGGGAATAATACACTCTCAGACCTTACCCAAGGCATACCACTAGACACTGAAAACATACAGACGGTATCACCCACGTGCTGGGCATGGCGGCGCCTGCGACGTATGCTGGGGGGCGGCCCCCTCTATTCCACTGCATGACAATCCTTGGCTCCCGCTCACCCGGAAGAAACTAGTACAATGTACACTACACCGGCATAACTAATACACCAGGGAGGACCTGTTCCCATATAGGCATGTTGCGCCCTTGGTGGAGGGCCCATGGGAGGGGGACATGTCGTACATGGACTGTTTTATTTTTAGATGCCTTCGTAACACTCTGAGATCGCTGGTACCCACCTATCCACTAAAGACTTCTCTCCATGAACACTGATCATGGTAGACTCTGAGGGAGACCATATGACCTCAATAATATATCTAGCATGTATTGTATTGAGGCCTGACACTACAGGGCGGGTGCGAGGGATATGGGCAGCGGAACCAGGGGTGACGATAACTGATAAAATGTGGACATACTGTTGCACACAAACGCGGAGCACATCAATGTCAGAGACACAATCTCTTACACTTTAAATATCTGCACCTTTCCTACTAATTGCCTGCTGCTATTACAACATTCAACCACACTAGACCTGATAACTGCATGAAGTGCAAGGGGGAGGGAGCTGACCTTACTTCGACTTGTCCGGTTGTACGTGCCTAATGGGTAGCAGTGTTTGAACATAACTCTGCCATGACTGACATTGAACTCGTGCCCAATCCCCTGGTGGCACTGCTGGGCTACACGCTCAATATATCATGTTCTAATCGCCGACTGGTCTCCCTGGCATAACTGCTGGGTAAGCGGGAGGTAGCACTGAACTGGGGAAGCGCTTGGACGCCGGTTGTCTTGGATTGACTTGGGAGCATGAGCCGATGTGAGAGAGCGGGCAACGATTATGCATACTTCCAGTCTCTCGCCGCGTACCCTGGCGATATTTGGTCAGCTTTCCATGTCTACCTATGGTCCATAGAGCCAGAAACTACTGAGTAAGGCCCCACTCGATGACCATACTAGACTGACTAATTTCCTTTGTGAGATGTACCTGCATGCTTCCAGATTACTACTACTATGACCTGGGAACACACATATACCTGAGGAAAACTGAATTTTTATGATCAATTGTGTCCCCTATCTTAGACCCCAACGGCTCCATGTACATGCTACAAGTACATGTATGTTCCCTCCACTTCAAGCTATGAAGACGCAAATACAATTGTGTCCAACGTTAATATGTCCTCTTTCAGATCCGCCCTGAATGGGTCGAATATTCCATTTCTAAGTGTGGTTGGCCACCGTCTTTATATGGTGTATCTTTCACGTTTTACAGCTCTGGCGAGTAGGCCCTGAAATCTGCCATCGAGTCTTTTCCTGCCTTCTGCCTCTGAATGCACCAGCCCGGATCTGCATCTGTATCAATGACCTTTGTCCTACTCCCTGCACGGCTAACGGTGCTTGACTCAGCCTGTTGCCTGCCAAAGACTGTATTCAGCCTTCAAGTTATCTGCTCCGCTCCTCGAGAAATACATTCCTGTCTAGTAGTTTAGGTAAACATCCTTCCAGCTACCGAGCAAAGGGCCCGGCTTCACTGTCTTCATGCAAGTAATTCATAGCCCCTGTTACCATGGAAGATTCCTGCCCCCTCGCATCTCATGTAGACATTTAGACGCTTATTCACGCACTAACAGTCAGTATAGAATAGCCTCTGCTTGAGAGACCTCCCCTTCCAGATAATACAGTTCTTTAAACACAAGATATTAGATACGATTTGGGATTAAGTTGTCCTGACACCCCAGACTTCTGTCTCCTCATGTAGGGCTCAATGTCAAGTCCCCTTCACCCTCCGGTTACACGTCAGTCACACGTCATACTGCTGTACGCGCATCTCTGCCAAGTATTTCTGCTGACATTGCAGGATCCACCTATGGATCCACCCACCTGTGACATCCCCTTAATGACGTCTCTAGTACACACCCCTATGCACGCCTATAGTAACGCCTTTTTTCATTACGTATGTGTATTCTTATCTTTCATATCAGCTGTTACGCCTCCTGCTTCTGTCTTACTGTAATGCATTTTCCTATATATATGTTAACTTGTCAATAATATATCGCCTATCCCTTCCTGAACCTTCGTGGTGATGGAATTTGATTGCCTGGTTCGAACCATAAATCCTTTGCAAGGAATAAAGCCCTCTTAGAACCTCAAATACCACGGATTCTGCCTCTTATTTTTCTGAGTTATTCTTATTGAACTATACCGCATAAGAAATAGTACAGGTAATTTAATTATTTACCACATAAATTGGCGCCCGAACAGGGACACTTTCCCCATCTCACGCGCCGGAGGTGCGTTGCAGGCCCGGTCTCCTGCCACAGCTGGACGGACAACTACGCGTACCCGCAGGATTTCCTGTATCTCCCTCCGGCCAAGCGGGGGTGACTGAGGCTGCGATCAACACCCAGACGAGGCGGTGAGAAGTGCGAAGGATCCCGACCAGAGCCTAGCTGAGAGAGCAAGATCCGAGGTATACAGAGGCCCACCAGGTTCCGAAGTTTCGAAGTACCTACGTCATGAGTCGAGTCCGGTCCAGTCCAGTCCAGAGTTTCCGAGGCCTTCTGTTCCGTTCCGTGCTTCCCGGTGAGTACCGTTGCTGGGGACGCATTTAGACGTGCACATTAGTTTGTGCCGGTCAAGACGGGTTTGGGTACACAGATCCGGTCTGCACTGTTTCAGCAGTGTATCTGTACTGTTTAGCAGTACATCCAGTATATCTAGTGTATAATCTAGTATTATCTAGTATTAGTATTATGTCAGTAACTAGTTTTATTCTAATTATCGTTGTTCGTTTTAAATGTTTTAATATGTTTTTAAATGTCGTGGTATGAGTGACTGTTCGATCTTCATTACTGTGTTTATTGTATAAATTGTGTTCAAGTCCGAGTAAGAATCAAGTAACAAGGTTAAGATGCCGTTATTCTCAAAATTAAGACAGATAAAAACTAGAAAGGGAATACTCGAGGAAGCCGTTCCCATTCCACCTAGGGACACTCCAGGGTACTTTATGTACCATAAACACGGCCTAGATGCCATACTATATCTTGATTTATGGGTGGACTACACCAAAGATTTAGCAGAGAATCAGAGATGGCCCGCTGCTGGAACATGGGATGCAGATTGCATCATGAGAGTAGAAGAAGCATTATGGAAAAAGAAAGCCAGACAGTCACAGAAAGATGCCATTGAACTATGGCGTAAAGAATCGCATAAACGCGCAGAGAAAGCGTTCAGAAAAGAAGAGAAAAGTAGGGAGGATTCAGACAAAGCCCGAGAAAACGTATTAGTCGAGGAAGGTATCCGAGTAAAAACAGAACAAGTAGACAGACAACGAAATACTCTTATGAATGGTATGTATCCTCTTCTGGCCGAGGGTTTACCTAAGGCCACCCTGGAAGTACCAAAAGATCTGCCACCTCCATTGCTTCCGATTAAAGTACACCCCAAGACCGCAAAGGACATTTTCCTTTCTTCCTATTTAGACGATGTAGCCCCCGAATATGATAATAATCCACTGCCACGCACACCACCTGCTGATGGCGCCAGACCCCGAGACGGTCTGCCCCCACCTATGCAGCAACATACTTCTCCTCCCGTTTTAAACCTTCCGCCTGTTCCTCCGCTCCCTCTTGCATCTACTCTCCCTACCTTGCACCCAACAAATCCATTTGCTGGACCTAGCACCTCAGGAGGTGCGACAGGAGGTTTTCATACGCCACCATCAACACGTCGATTAACTTTTAGGGATCTAGCACATCAACGTACACCTCAAACGGCGAATTACGACATATTTAAAGAACCTCTTACAGACTGTAGATATGACCCAGTACCAGGTAAAGACGACAGAATGATGCTATCATCAGTACGTCTACGACGAGTTGCGAACTATTTAATGATACTACCAGGAATGACTGATCATCTAGACAAAATATATCACTTTGTCCAAACAGGGCAAGGTCCTGAAAGTATTCGCGAGGCCATGGCATACCAGAAAGTGGACACGCAAAAGCTGCTGTTACGCTTCTTCATAAACTGTTTTATAAGAAACAGAGATAGGCCTGGTGTAGACCCGGAAGAAATAAAGGCACTTCACAAATGGGGTCAGAATATAGCAGACGGAAAACATGATAAACAGAGTAGTATAGAAAATATGTACCGAAGAATACGAAAAACGGTAGAACAAATACATGAAAGAGAACAACCTGAAAGAGAAATAGAGACGGATAAGACTGAATCCTCGGAAGAGGAGGAACGATCAGAAACGACAACAGGACCATTACAACTACCAGCTAGAGAAATGGTAGCTTATGTAGGTAAGGGAAGATCTTATAAAAATTCAATGCGTCCGGTACGTCCGGAAAGTAAGAGAATATTTCTTACAGCCATGTCGAATCCAAAGACCCCTCAACATTTATTTCAGACTACTGATAAAATACTTCAAGAACGAATGGGGTACCATGTACTCGATTCTATGGATGAACAAGAATTAGCCAGGTCAGCAGTACAATGGGCTGACAGTTCTGATAAATATGGTGATGACACGCTAGCACACACGTTTTTGAATCTTTCCCCAGACGAACAGCGTTTAGCTGGTATATACATGATACAACATCTCCTTATATTGTATAAAGGCCAACACTCCGATCCTGGTCCCCTATCTGAGATACTGATAGAACTACTCATGAATAAATGGAGAGGTCTAGGTACCGATCTAATTAAAGTAATTCTAGAACATCGGCACAGATACAGTGCCTTCCTGTGTCCGGAGCATGATTCAGCTCCCTCCATGGAAAGAAAAATGTATTACATGGATAAACAGAATCCCTTACGTGAAGTACACCCAGTTAAAAATGAAGATAATACTTTTAAACGCGTGTTTGTATACACGCCCCTAACTAAAATAGAACTATTGGAAATGAAAAAATTAGTGCCCAGCCATGACAAAGATCCAGCAGGTTTTCACCGCGAAATAAAAGATATGTTACTCATGGGTGATTACACCTATCCTGACATCATGAAAATATTAAAAGTATTATTGCCTGCTGGTATTTACGAGAAACTCAAAGAAAAAGAATGGGAGGTGGGAGACCAAAAGATTGATTGGACTGCATTAGAAAACGAAGAAAATACCCGAACTGCAGGCCTAGGGCTTGGGGACAAAACTAAAGCATTACCAGGACTATTAGTGCAAGTATTGCCACGTTTATTAAGCACGAAAAAGGAAGACTGGGGTGCAATCTCAGCTTGCAAACAGAAACCGGATGAAGACACTAGTGATTTCTATTCCCGATTCGAAAAATGTTTTGGTATTAATAGCGGTCTGAAAGCAAGTAGCGAGTCATATCCACATCTTTTTGTAACAAAATTAGTAGAGAATTCCCTGCCCCAAGTTAAGAATAGAGTATTGAAAGTAGAGAGCACTTGGCAAGCTAATACCCCTTCACAAATGTTACAAATGTTACAGTATCACCAGAATAGAGTTAGGGAAGAACAAGAACACGAACAAAGACGTATGAAAGACACGAAAATGAAAATGCTCGTAGCTCAGTCAGTTCCAGCTGACAGTCATAGAAAGGGTGCGACACAGTCCAGTAATCCAGCGGCTCCAGTTAAAGGGACATGCAACTATTGTAAACAGCCAGGTCATTATATAAACGATTGTGCAGTTCTGAAACATAATATCTCTACGGGTAAAACCAAGGAGAGACCGCGTGCACCTAGACAGGATCAGACCCAACCGCAAGTACCCCAGAATGTACAGCCTATGCCAGTTTCACAACAGACCGTAGCAGTATCACAGCCACAGCCTAGTGCCGCAACACAAAACACGACACAACAGATGTGCCAGTATGCACAAAATGACTATCCCGATTATCAGCGATACACATGAAACAGCCTAGAGAGGGAAGTTGGCTTACCCCTTATTGAGGTTCCTGTAGATCAAGAGGGACCTTACGTACATAGTCAAGTATTAGGGAAAGACAGAAAGTTTCTAATTGATACAGGGGCAAGCAGAACAACTATAAATCACAATGAAGTCCCAGGGGCACCTCTCTCAGGCTCACAGAATATTTCCCTTGGTTTTTCAGGAAAGCCTATTGTTAACGAAGTATCGCAACCCCTTCCCCTTGCAGTTGGTCCGTTGACCCGGACTACAGATTTATTGCTTACAAAATCATGCCCAGAAAACTTGTTAGGTATAAAGACATTGAAAGCTCTAGGAGCTGTAATATGTTGTTCCCCGGAGGGGGTACGACTATTCTTGCGTGACTTTAAAGGTCACTACGTATTGAAAGACATGGATCACCGGTTACAGAATGTCCCTGCACATTTATGGGCACAAGGCCCCACTGATGTAGGATGTATGCACATTACACCATATCGAGTCACACTCAAAGCAGGAGTGGTATTACCACGAATACGACAATATAAGTTACCCCCAGATGCTGTAGTGGCTTTGCTGCACATCATTGACGAGCTCATTGCACAAGGAGTGGTCGTAGAAACCGACTCCAATATATGTAATTCTCCTATTATTCCAGTTCTTAAACGTACTGATCCAAAAGGACCCGCAGTTTATCGATTAATTATTGATCTGCGCGAATTAAATAAATGCATTATACCACAATTTCCCGTGGTTCCAGATATCTCTTCATTATTGACAGCTATTGATTCAGAAGCAACGTTCTTTACTGTAATTGACCTCAAGAACGCCTTCTTTAGCGTCCCAATCGATCCGGAAAGCCAATATTTGTTCGGATTCTGTTTAAATGGACGTAGCTTCAAATTTGCACGCGCACCTCAAGGATTCACAGAAAGCCCCAGCATCTATAGCCAAGCACTGAAAAGACAACTTGACGGTATCCACATGCCTGTTAACACTGCCCTGCTTCAGTATGTCGATGATCTGCTGATCACCGCCCGGAGCGAACCAGAATGTGAAAAAGCCTCACTGACGGTTTTACATTTTTTAGCCGACAAAGGGCACAAGGTGTCCCCTTCGAAGCTGCAATTTTGTGTTCAGCAAGTTGTGTACCTTGGGCACTTGCTGTCCAAGGGGGGGAGACAGCTCACACCTGATCGCATCCAGTTAATTGTAAACATGCCACCACCCAAGACACAAAAGGAGGTGCGGGCCTTCATAGGCCTCACTTCATACTGTAGACAATGGATCCCCCAATATGCATTTCTAGCAAAACCACTCATTCAGTTGACAACACAGGAGGCAGCGACATCGACTGTCCTCCCTTGGACTCAGGAACATACACAAGCCTTTGAAGACTTAAAGAAAGCCTTATGTCAAGCACCAGTTTTAGCGACACCATGTTACAGTAAGCCTTTTACACTATTTGTCACAGAACGCGAAGGTACTGCCTTGTCAGTACTCACTCAGGACCAAGCAGGTTCACACAAACCGTGTGCTTACTTTTCCAGCACACTAGATCCAGTAGCCCAGGCTCTGCCTGCGTGCCTGAAATCAGTCGCAGCGACAGCTTTAGCGATCAGACAAAGCGATTCCATAGTATTAGGACATCAATTGACAGTACAAGTTCCACATTCTGTGGAAGTTCTTTTGAACCGAACACAGACCCAGCATTTGACTATAGCACGACTGACAGGTTACGAATTGACATTATTTCAGCCACATATAGAAATCAGACGCTGTAGCACATTAAATCCTGCCACACTTTTGCCATTAAGTGGAACAGACCCATTGGCACATGATTGTATTGAAATAATTACCATTACGACGAAACCCAGACAAGATTTGACAGATATTCCATTACCAGATCCAGACCTGACACTTTACGTGGATGGTTCATGCATGCGAACAAGTACAGGAGAGTTAGTGGCCGCTTATGCAGTCACGACCGACACCGAAGTTATTGAAACAAATTGTATTGACACCCTGTCAGCTCAAGCAGCAGAGCTCATTGCTCTGACACAAGCCTGTACTCAAGCCAAAAATAAGAGAGTTAACATATACACAGATTCACGTTATGCATTCGGAGTTGTACACGACTTCGGAGTCCTCTGGCGAGAGAGAGGTTATTTGACTTCTCACGGTGCCAACATTCAACACGGTCCCCTCATTCAAGCTCTGTTAGATGCAATACATTTGCCTACTGCGATATCTATCATGAAGTGCAAGGCTCATACAAAAATCACCGACATTATTTCACAGGGTAACGACCTAGCAGACCGTACAGCTAAACAAACTGCTCAGAATCGGACTCATGTAACTGACTTGACAAAGACAATAGGTCCGACATCAACACACTACATGACAGTTAGGGATCCCGCCCTTGATGTAATTGACATACAGACACACGCTACACCAGAAGAAATCAAGAAATGGACTGAATTAGGAGGGATCCAAACAGATCAGGGATGGATGACGAAGGGAAAATCTATATGGTTTCTCCCCGACTCCATGGTTCAAGTCATCATTAACACAATACATAGCCCAGCACACCTAGGAGAAAAAGCTATGCTAGATAGTATTCAACACATTTGGTTCAACAAACACTTACGAGCAGCAGCTAAACAGAAAGTGCGTACCTGCATGATTTGTTGTCAGTTCAATCCAGGTAAAAGCATTCCCGTAGAACAAGGTGGATTTCAACCTCCCGATCACCCTTTTGAAGTCCTCCAGATGGATTATATCCAGATGGAACGTTGTCGAGGATTCAAATATGTCCTCGTAATTGTATGTGCTCTTTCTCGTTGGACAGAAGCCTACCCGGTTTCAGATTACACTGCCCCGACTACTGCCAAACAGTTAGTTCGAGAATTCTTCCCACGGTATGGTTTGCCCCGTGTCGTGTACTCAGATAACGGTCAGCCGTTCTCATCCGAGCTAATGAAACACATTTCACTCCTGTTAGGTTATCAATGGAAATTCCACTGTGTCCGGCATCCCGAGGCAGCAGGTCTCGTGGAGCGTCACAATCAGACTCTAAAAATTAGACTCTCTAAAATCTGCAGAGAGAAAGGCGTCGATTGGATAGTAGCTTTACCAGTTGCGCTCTTTTACATGAGAATGGTAGCACACTCTCGAACAGGGCTATCCCCGTACGAGGTGGTCTTCGGTAGGCCACCAAATATGTGGGGGACGCCTATACCTCGTAAAATAACTGATGTTGATTGTAATATGCTGACAGATTACCTAGCTTCCTTGATGTCTGCACTACAATCTTGCCGTTCACAGGTAGCTGCAGCCTTTCCCGACAACACCGAGGTGAAACCCCATGAAGTGGTTCCAGGAGACCTCGTCTTTATCAGAAATTTCGACAGGAGGAGCCCGCTGGAGCCCCGTTGGCAAACGCCAAGACTTGTGCTTCTGACCACGAGGACAGCAGTGAAGATTGAGGGTCGTAAAGGTTGGCTACACTCGAGCCACATCAAGAAATTTCATGGACTACCTAAAGATTTGAACTCTCAGCCCTGCCCTCCTCCACAGACTGACTCAAAACTCCCACTGGTCGAGAAGACCGAGTCACAGGAGTATAAACTGAAATTAAGGTCTAGCAAGTCAGACAATTTGATTGTTTAAGTCCTCTCCAAGGTGAATCGGTTAAATTAGTCTCTGACATGTACCCTCTAGACCGAAATAGAGAAAGAGATAGACAGAAACAGCTCAAGAAACGTGCATATTGTAAATTACTTCGTAGCCACTGTATAGTGACATTATTGATTATGTTTTTTCTAAGTCTTCTGATTATTATTACCAGTATATTGTTGCACATGTATTATCCTATTTTCAAGCGTGCTTTCAATATTACTGCCGAACACTCTTTTAGCAAACTACCCCTGCATGAGTTGTCCTACAGACTTGCGCTGCGCAACAACACATTCATTAGTATGTTACATCACTTCCATCAGACCAACAACGCTACAAATTGTTGGATATGTGGCCGACTCCCTCCCTACCAGAAATACAAGGGAGTTCTGCCCCTCTTTCCGTATCCGTTCACACACAATGGTTCCTGTGGTGCATGGTTTAGTTTGATTAATTCTTTAGATTCAGACACCGTAGTTTATCGAGGCAACCTGAACTTAGCTTTGCTTAAAGTCTGCTACCCTAACAAGGAGGGACTTCCCAAAAGGACAGGAACTGATCTAGAAAATGAAGTATATGGATTAGGTAACTTTACACTTAACCTCATGATTCTAAATGTAGAATCCGAAGCCTCACCAGTCTTGCCTACTATGTCCGTATTACTAGTCAAAGGTGAATTATGTGTAAGAAAGAATGGTTCAGTACACCTGGGTCATAGTAAATGTACTACTGTGATCGAATTCAGTGATCAAGGCAAGTCTACATTTAGAGCCTCCCGTCATTCCTACTTCGTTTGTGGTCATACCGCATATATACGTTTACCTCTAAATTGGGATGGTCCCTGTTACATTGCATTCCTTCTGCCACCTGTTTTCCTAGCCCCTCCTGATTATCATAGGAATACCCATCTAGTACACAATAGACTCCAGAGAGATATCCCGATTGTCGACTACACCGAAACGGCATGGGAACAATATACAGACTTCAATAAAGGTTTCTTTCCCTACATAGGTGTTGTTTCAAATAGTAAACTGATACGCAGATTAACCAGAACGATTGAAGCAGTAGTGAATGAAACTACTTCCGCCCTAGGCAACTTAACAGAGGAGCAGTCTGCGATGCGGATTGTTGTTCTCCAAAATCGTCTTGTCCTTGACGTCATCCTGGCCGATAGGGGCGGAGCCTGTAGAGTCATCGGATCGAGTTGCTGTGTTTTCATTCCAGAAAACGCGCCGTCAGTATATAAAGCCATAACTCGTCTTCATAATATTGCAAGCCAGATACACCAGAATCCAGGCACCTGGACGTGGTCCGGTTGGTTCTGGAGCATGTTGTCGGCCTGGGGATGGAAAGTCCTATCCTTCCTAGGTATTGGCCTTCTCATAGTATTCAGTTGCTGCCTGTGTCTACAATGTGGACCAGTGATTTGCGGCCTGTGTCCCACATCATGTATTCCACGTCCAAGTTCTCATTCAAAATCCCGGAAGAAGAAAGAAGAGCAAATGATGTTACATGAACAGATTGATGGATTCCTGAGGATCGATATTTCATGAAGGGTCCGTAGGGGACAAGGAGGGAATGAGGAAAACTGAATTTTTATGATCAATTGTGTCCCCTATCTTAGACCCCAACGGCTCCATGTACATGCTACAAGTACATGTATGTTCCCTCCACTTCAAGCTATGAAGACGCAAATACAATTGTGTCCAACGTTAATATGTCCTCTTTCAGATCCGCCCTGAATGGGTCGAATATTCCATTTCTAAGTGTGGTTGGCCACCGTCTTTATATGGTGTATCTTTCACGTTTTACAGCTCTGGCGAGTAGGCCCTGAAATCTGCCATCGAGTCTTTTCCTGCCTTCTGCCTCTGAATGCACCAGCCCGGATCTGCATCTGTATCAATGACCTTTGTCCTACTCCCTGCGCGGCTAACGGTGCTTGACTCAGCCTGTTGCCTGCCAAAGACTGTATTCAGCCTTCAAGTTATCTGCTCCGCTCCTCGAGAAATACATTCCTGTCTAGTAGTTTAGGTAAACATCCTTCCAGCTACCGAGCAAAGGGCCCGGCTTCACTGTCTTCATGCAAGTAATTCATAGCCCCTGTTACCATGGAAGATTCCTGCCCCCTCGCATCTCATGTAGACATTTAGACGCTTATTCACGCACTAACAGTCAGTATAGAATAGCCTCTGCTTGAGAGACCTCCCCTTCCAGATAATACAGTTCTTTAAACACAAGATATTAGATACGATTTGGGATTAAGTTGTCCTGACACCCCAGACTTCTGTCTCCTCATGTAGGGCTCAATGTCAAGTCCCCTTCACCCTCCGGTTACACGTCAGTCACACGTCATACTGCTGTACGCGCATCTCTGCCAAGTATTTCTGCTGACATTGCAGGATCCACCTATGGATCCACCCACCTGTGACATCCCCTTAATGACGTCTCTAGTACACACCCCTATGCACGCCTATAGTAACGCCTTTTTTCATTACGTATGTGTATTCTTATCTTTCATATCAGCTGTTACGCCTCCTGCTTCTGTCTTACTGTAATGCATTTTCCTATATATATGTTAACTTGTCAATAATATATCGCCTATCCCTTCCTGAACCTTCGTGGTGATGGAATTTGATTGCCTGGTTCGAACCATAAATCCTTTGCAAGGAATAAAGCCCTCTTAGAACCTCAAATACCACGGATTCTGCATCTTATTTTTCTGAGTTATTCTTATTGAACTTTACCGCATAAAAAATAGTACAGGTAATTTAATTATTTACCACATACCTGAAATGTTTAACCGAGTATTGAATATTTAACCATTTAAGTTGTTGGTGATATAATTGTGTCTCTTTTACCTCTCCCTTATAAATGATGTGCAAACATCTTGGTTGTTAATTTGTAAAAATCAATAAAGAATTACAAAAAAAAAAAAAATCAAAATTCTTCTTTTCAGAAATATATAGCTTTCCAAGATCACCCATGTTTTTTAAATCTGTTTCCATCCCAAAATGCAAGTTGTTTAAAACCACAAAGTTTGGGAAATTGATCAGCTCTTTGAAAAATACAAAAGCTGTGGTAAAAATGTTTTTGATACAACACTGCTTGTTCCTGGAAGTTGAAATATGAAATATTTAATTGATGCCATTTTTAGACAAAACAGTGTTTTCTTATCCGACACATTTCCCCAATTCCCCTGCTCCCCAAGAAACCAAAAAGCATCTTTATTTTGGCTATTTTCTCAGTGGACTTGAGAGGAATGTTGAAACCCTGAGTATCTTTATGATCCAGAGGATGTTGGAAAAAAAAGGATGCATATTTGGCATGGATACTTTATGTGGAAAAAAAGTTATGAAGGGGTAAGCGCAAATTTCCCCAAATATAAAAAAAGAGCCAATAACTGGGGCAGAAAAGCCTCAGTAGCTAAGGGGTTGAAATGCTTCTATGCCATAACAGTGGTGGAGTGCGCAACAGGAAAGGTGTTGGGAACGCCCCCCCCCCCCAAAAAAAAGCATGGGTGGCGCAATACTAACGTATATACAGATATATCTCTCTCGATCCTAAACAGACCTGGGTTTTTAAAGATACAGTTTGCCAGAGATGGGGGCAGATTGCAGCTCACTACCCAAGACCTGCAGACCTGTCAGATAAATCAACCATATGCAGATTTGAAAGGTGTCTCCAAAGGTTAGTGCCGGGTATAGGGTGCTTTCTGATGCTTGTAAGTAGTTCGGTTTCTTGTTTTACATCCAGGAATGACCCATGCATGCTTCCCCTCCTTGTATACATCCTCCAAGCACATCTAGCTTCATTCATAAGGTATTTGAGAGGGAAAGATTTTTTAATGCAAAAATACAGTGGCAGCTGCCACCGAAAAGTACGGGTGGGCGGGGGTAGAAAAATCAATAACAATACTCATCTGGCTTCCGGCCGCCACCTCAGTCAAGCTCCGTCCTAGTCTGTTCCTCCCGGAAGCAGGAAGCACACACAGGCTCCCCTAAGCCAATCAACGCTTCTGTCACCAAAGATGGCCGGCCACATCATCATGCGCACTTGAATGCCCCAATCACTCCTCCCCTGCTGGCTAGGACTACAGGCCCACCTCGCCCAGTAAACCTCCCTCAGTGAGGAAAAATAAATGCACAGAGGTGACAAAATGCAGGGGTGAGTAATTCATATCGCCCGAGACATTAAGATTTATTGCAAAGGCAAGAAGTTTTAATGACTGTTTTGTCCGAAGGACAAGTAGGCAGTAAATTATGCTCAACTGAGACCTCTTCAAATTGGCAGTGTGTGTGTCGTCCACAGTGTAATTATGTAACCCACGCACACATGACACAATTTACAGCAGGATGCAGAGAGCCTGTTTTCGATTATGGAGCCCACCTGGGCTATCGAGCGTAGCCAGGTGAAATGAGTGATAAAGGTCTCTGCTCACCACAGGTACCGACTGTAGTAAATTGTGAGGTGTGATGCAGGTAGAGATTCTTTACCGCTTATAGTACATTGGACACAGCTTTTGGATCTAATAATCAGGAAATCACAGTTACGAGTGTGCACATGGAGTTTAAAAATTCGAGCTCTGTCTCGTGTGTGCGGGGTAAACCACGTAACTACACAAAAGATCCGAGACCTTTTTCAATTAAGTGCAGTGTGTTCACAATGTAAAAGCACAGCTTGAAGTTTGAGCAGCTCGGAATTTTCAAAACCAGCACATTCAAGAGCGAATGGTCTGTAGTATTTCCTTAGATCACGGGGCGGACATGCCGCCGACCGTGGCCCCCGCAGGGGGCCACTAGAGAGGTCGGTGCCCTAGTGTTGCCTGGGCACCGGTCACCCCTCCCTGTCCCCCCTCCAGGGGGCGGGGACACCGGCCGGTGTCTCCCTCCTCTCTCCCTCACCCGGAAGTGATGCAAAGGCGTGTCACTTACGGGCCTCTGTGGCGAGGAGGAGGCTATTTAGTCTTCCCCCACCCTGCTGGCGACCTCTTTGTTCGCCTCACACGCCGCAGAAGGGTCGTTTGGTCCACGCGCCGGAGGGTCATTCGTGTTGTTTCGTGATCTAGATAACGGTGAGTCTCGATGCACCCCGCCCCGGCCCTGTCCCTGAGCAGTACCAGGTGAATGGGGCCCTGTGGCACGGATTGCCACGGGCAGGGGGGGGGCACGAGCCACACAGGCCCTAGGCCAGCTTTGGCAAGGCGAGCACGAGAATAGCGCGAGGCGGGGCGGAGCCGTAAGGCCAAGTGCGAGGTATACCCGGGCTCAGGTGGACCGGCCGGTTGCCCGGGAACCCGCAGGAGGGTTGCGGGTGGGAGATGGTCACGGGGGGCTGGGGAGAGGCTGTGGTCCGGTGGCTAGACTTCCGACTTGAGGCTGAAACCAGGGGCCACCTCCGGGAGCTGGGCAAAGGCCTCTATCCCCCGTGCTCGAAGCGAAGCACACGGATTACCCGACTTTCAGGCCACTTAGTATTTTGCGCTGTGCACTGGGGAATGACCGACACTTACCGTGTGTAGGCTGTAATTCACGCAGTCCCCCCTCATGCAATCCTGAGCCTTCACCAGGCCTGCCCCCGCCAGGCTACTCCCGCAAGGCCTGGGGGTTTCAGAGGATGCCAGTGTTTGAGAGTGCCGCCCGCCTCCGGGCGGGTATGCCCGGTGGGTACTCAGTACACCCCAAGGAGTATGGGGTCCGTCGGCGGCGCTGCCGCCTCCGGCGCAGGAAACGGGGGTTAGAGCCTCGAGGTCGCATCCATTTTGTGGTTCCAGGCAATCACGCCACTCCCCCGTGCTTGAATGGGTAATGTAAATATGGGCCCATGCACAGCTGCTCCAATACCTTCGGGTCGAGCTTGCGCCAGCTTATTTTAAATTAACACGGAAATCGGAAGTGTTCGGGGGTAGCGCTTGCATGTGGTCCATCGGCGGCGCTGCCACCTCCGGCGCAGGAAACCAGGGTTCGAGCCTCGAGGTCGCATCCATTTTGCAGTTCCGGGTAATCATGCCATCCCCCCGTGATTGAATGTGTAATGTAAATACGGGTGAAAGAACGGCGCTGGCATTACCCACAGAATGAGCGCAGAGGCTCTCAAACCTCAAGGCCCCCCGAGTTCGTGGTTGCACTCCACTATTGCTGGGTAAGGCAGGTGTATTTATGTCTGTAGGGATGACTCAGTTTCTTTCCATGCACAGCTGCTCCATTACCTTCGGGTCGAGCTTGCGCCAGATTATTTTAAAACAAAGCAGAAAACTGAAGTGTTCGGGGGTAGCGCCTGCCAGAGGTGCGCGATATTGCCTGCTTGTACGCGAGGCCCAGCAGGGTGCTTTGTGGTGGGGCACGCACTGAGGGGTGCTTTGGGGGGGGGCCAGAGCGTTCTGGCGGCAGGCGCTGGCTCCCCGCGCATCAGGTGACCGGACCGCATGTCCCACCCCCCCACGCTGGATGGCGAGCTGTGCCAGCTGCGCACAAGGGGAAGGAATGCTCCCCGCTCCGGCACCGAGTGGGAGGGGATGAGCAGGCAAGCTTGCGTTTTCTCTGTCGTCGCCCCCGGCTCCGGGGGGGGGTTGGCGGAGGATGCGTGGCGACGCGCGCGCATAACAGCCCTTGAGGGCGCCCACACGCACGCTTGGCAGCCCGCATTAGAAGGGCCGCGTGTGCACGGGTTGTAGTCGCAGGCAGAGGCAGGAGGTGGTTGCCGATGCGCCAGCGCTCCAGGCAGTGTTTTGGGGAGAATTACTGTGGCTGCCCCAAGAACAAAATGCTCCAGCCGTGCTAGTGGTAACTGCGCTGTAGCGGGAATTAAAAAGGGGGTAGGGCAAGCGAGGATACTGGGCGCCCCACTGCCAGATCACGGGTTTCAGTGGTTGCTGGGTCCATGCAGTCCCTGTGCAAGGGTGGTTGACAATGGACACCTGTTATGCTGCGTCAAGATATCCGGTGAAGGAGTTCCCCCCCCCTTTTTTCCGTGCCTCACATTTGTTTGTTTTTACAGCAGCCTTGCGCGAAGGATTAGAGGTTGACGAGGAGCCCAGAGTGACTATTGTGTGCTGCCTACCGCAGGTACGACTGCTGGACAGCACGCCCATCGCCTGTGCCCGGTAGTTGTTGAGTAAGTACGGGTCGGGTGGGGGGCCTGAGCTGGTTCCCCGGGCCAGGGAGCGTGACGAGAGCACCAGGGGAGGAGGGGGGGGGGGAGCACGCGTGTGGCTAAAATATGTGTTTTCTTCTCCTTCCAGATTGGGAGGCACACGCCCTGAATCAGATGGATAGTCAGGGATCCCCACCGCTGTTTACAAAGAAGTCCCAAGTCGAGGAGACCCAGACAGGCATCTCCGAGGACGCACGTATTGCAGCTTTTCTCGACTTGGCCAAGACCAAGGGATTGGCTTGGGCCACCAAACTCTTGAGAACCAACAACCCCGCAGACTCTGGAATCGCCAGTGAGGTCCCGCCCGTAGAGCGGGAGCACAGCGACAAAGCTGGCCCCTCTAGGTCCAAGAGCATACGTTGCCCCACAGTCAAAGACTTTCCAGCGGAGCAACCGCTGGCGAGGGGCAGAGCCGCTGCCCCCCCGGGCCACAACCCCCCTTCAGGCCCCCCTGGCTTTGTGCGCCGGACCATCACTGGCACCTTCCAGCTGCCCTAACCCGGTGGCTTTCGCAACATCGGAAGACCTCGGTAAGCTCTCGGACACTTTGAGTAGCTTTATGGCTGAGGTCAGAACGGGTTTAATGCTGGCCAGGCCGCCCACGGGGGCTGTGCCCGCTGCCCCCACACCACCCAGTGGTACCACGGTGCCAGCAGCATTCACACAAGTTTGGGGGGAGGAGGGCAGTCCGTCCAGCGCCACCTTGGCTCAGGGGGGAGGACTGGCACCCGCAATCCTTCCGCCCTTGGGAGTACAGCACACAGTTGTGGGGGTCCCCCCACCGGCGACCACCCCCGCAGCAGACATAGTGTCAGACTTGGCGTCGAGCATACTCAACCTACCCAAGGCGGTCCCACCGGCGGGGCCACCAGCAATGCAAACCCTTGCAGTGGCGCCTAAGCCTTTAGTAACTACTGCACCACTATTATCCGGCCGCTGCTCCCTGGGGTGGCAAGTTCCCTTGGCGGCCAAGGAGTTTATTGATATTTTCACCCTGCTCATGCACGGGGCTGAGGGGGTGGACACCAGGAAGATGGGCGCCAAGGAGGATGACAAGAAGGTGCGCTTCCAAAATTGGCCCGAAAAGAACATTGTCAATTGGGGCCAGGCATTCGCCATACTGGCGGCGGTAATAATGGGAAGGTTCCCAGACGAAGAGCCAGGGATATTTTAGTATGTGAGTGTCATCACGGAGGAGGCCGCTAAGAGTGGGGGCATGGGCTGGTACCGGTATGACTGCGACTTTAGGAAAAAGAGGGCAATTTGTCCGGAACTAGAGTGGGATCAGCTGGAGGTCAGGCTATGGGTCATGCATATGGGTAAACACGCGGTAGAAGCGACAGCCAAGCCAAGCACCTCCAACAGTGACAAGAACAAAGAGACTAAGCCGGAGGGAAGGGCACAGACTAGGAAACCCTTTCGGGGTTGCCGGAGGGGGGGCCGTAAGCCAGGCTTTAGATCACAGTCCAACGGCACCTGCAGGCTGTTCAACGCCGGGTCATGTTCATGGGGCAAGGCGTGTCGGTTCGCCCATAATTGCAGCAAGTGTGGGGCCTCCCATACTGCAGCCTCATGCTCCAAGCGAGACAGCCCGGGCCAACCCACGGCCAGACAGGACAAGTAAGCCCCGGCAGGTCCAAGCCACCCCCTCACAACTCCCTGTCCCCCCCCCCCCGGCCGCCCACTGGTGACGCAAGCCCCAGCGTACTGTCCCCTGCTCCGCCCAACCCGAGAAAAGGCCCCTCCCCCGTTAGCATAGCCAACCTCCTTCCCCTCCTCCATGGGTACCACAATAGCAAAGACGGTACCCTCATTGCGGAGGGCTTTGTGGAAGGTTTCCGCATCCCTTATCAAGGCCCCCTCGTGAGCAGGGATGCGTAAAACCTCAAATCCGCAAGGGACCACCCTGAGATAGTGCGGGCCAAAATATTGAAGGAGGTGGCCCTGGGCAGGGTGGCGGGTCCGTTCAACAACCCTCCCCTGCCGCATTTCGTAATCTCCCCCCTAGGGGTAGTGCCAAAGAAAGAGCCTGGGGCTTTTAGGCTGATACAGCACTTGTCGTACCCGGAGGGGGACTCAGTAAACTTTTGGCTAGAGGAGGGGAGGTGTTCGGTGTCCTACTGCTCCCTAGACCTAGCGGTAGACATGATCAGGAGGGCAGGCAAGGGAGCGTGGTTGGCCAAGTCAGACATAGAGTCGGCATTCAGACTGCTGCCGGTCCACCCCGAGAGCCAACACCTCTTGGGCTTCAAGTGGGAGCACAAAGTTTTCTATGACAGATGCATGCCCATGGGCTGCTCAGTGTCATGCGCGTACTTCAAGGCTTTCAGCTCCTTCCTTCAATGGGCCCTAATGAGCAGGTACGGGGTAGAGGGAGTGACCCACTACCTGGGAGATTTCCTGTTCATCGGGGGGGGGGCTGACACACAGGAGTGCGCCAGAGCACTGCAGTGTTTCCAGGACTTGTCAGAACACTTGGGTGTGCCTTTAGCTCCGGGCAAGACGGAGGGTCCGGTGCATCGAGTTGGACACGGTTAAGGGTGAGTCCAGACTCCCTGCGGATAAGGTACAGGCCCTGTGTCAGGCTATTCACAGTTTGCTCGAGAGGGACAAGGCTACCCTGGGTGACGTCCAATGCCTGTTAGGAAGACTTAACTTTGCAGCCAGGGTCATCCCCATGGGGAGGGTTTTCGCTCAAAGACTAGCAAGGGCCACAGCGGGGGTGAAAAAGAAGCACCAATGGGTCAAGCTAGGTACAGGTTTGAAGCAGGACCTCGCCGTGTGGGACGACTGCCTCTCCCAGTTTAATGGAACGGTGATACGGCGGCAACCCTGGGTGGGCAGTCAGGAGCTGTGCTTATTTACGGATGCCTCTGGTAGGGAGGGCTTTGTGGCAATCCTGGGCGAAAACTGGTGTGCTCAGGAGTGGCCCAACGTGTGGCGCAGGCGCAAGATCACAAAAAACATCACGGTACTTGAGCTGTTCCCCATCGTAGTTGCTTTGCACCTATGGCCCAAAACCTTGTCGGACAGAAAGGTCCTATTCTGGTCTGACAACATGGCGGTCGTTCAGGCTATCAATGGGCAGACAGCTAGGTGCCGTTTGGTACTATGCCTGTTGAGGGAATTGGTTAGGATCTGCTTGCGCGCCAATGTGGAATTTAGGGCCAGGCACATTGAAGGTGTAAAAAATGTGGCAGCTGATGCTGTTTCTCGTTTTCAGTGGCTCCACTTCAGGGAGGCCTGGCTGCGGGCGAGAGCACAGATGACCCCATTCCCGGCACACCTCTGGAGGATCCTGCAGTGGGACAGCAGCTGAGATCCATGGGGGAGAGAGCACTGGCCCCAGGTACCAGGAAACGTTATGGTACACACATGGCCACCTTCAGGACAGTGTCCCTGGCGCTGGGCACTTCAGGTGCAACAATGGAGATGAGAGTCAGAGCATTTGTGGTGTGGGCAAGGGAGCAGGGGAAAAGCCACTCTTGGGTGGGTAGCCACTTGGCGGCGGTGAGCCGTGATACCAGGTTGTCTGGGGGGGCAGACCCAACCAATTCTTTTGCCATAAGGGTCGCGCTCAAGGGATGGGCAAGGGACGAGCCCAGGGTGCCGGACAGCAGAGCCCCCATTGATTTTGACATACTCAGGGGCATGTTGGGCGTGCTAGAGGGGGTCACCTATTAACCATACGAGGCCACTCTTTTCTCTGCTGCTTTCTGCCTGGCATTTTTCGGCGCATTCCGAATCAGTGAGCTGGTGGCTAGGTCCAAGACTGACAATTCGGGGGATGCTCTAGCTATCTCAGATGTGTCCATCACCGACCCTCTGACCATTTGCCTCAGGAGATCGAAGACCGATCAGGCGGGGCGGGGGATTGACGTGGTTCTCAGGCCCCTTGGGGACCCCAGGTTTTGCCCAGTCCACTGGGTCAAGGAGCTCCTGGGGTGTCGTTCCCCCGCCCCGGGCTACCTGCTGGTACACAGGGACCAGGCCCCGGTGACCAAATACCAGATAGAAAGAATGATCAGGGCCAGCTTGTCCAGGGCAGGTTTGGACCAGCCGGAGAAGAGATACTCCAGCCACTCATTTAGGATTGGGGCAGCCAGGGCGGCCCACCTGGCAGGCTTAGAGCCCGCCAGGGTGAAAAAAGTGGGGCGGTGGGAGTCAGACTGCTACAAATGGTATGTTCGCCCCTGACGTGTTTGGCTAATTCTTTTGTGTGCTTTGACATTTATTATTGCGTGTATAATTAACTGTTTGATTAAATAACCAGGAGTGTAAACCGTGTCTCTTGTTTTACTAGGGCGACTGGTGTGGGTGATCGGGCATTCATTTATCTCCAGGGTGGCCCAATAGGCGTCGCACCGGAACTGGATGAGACACTTCCCACAGACACATTTTGAGTGGATGGGTTTCCCCGGCATGAGATGGTTTGAGCTCCGGACCAAGCTGGAGCAGAGTCTGGTTGCTCAGGGTTCCCCCCCCATACCTTAGTGATTCACTTGGGGGAGAATGATCTCATTGCCCTAGGTAGGAGGCTGCTGCTGCTAGACATGAAAAGAGACCTGGGGGAGATATGTTATGTTATTAGTATTTGTAAAGCGCGACTATTACCCGAAGGTGTCCCGGCGCTATAGAAGAGAAGTCCATCCTTAAGTCGAGGCCAGGTATGAGGGCGTTAATGTGTGAATAGCCATGTTTTAAGGGCCTTCCTAAAATCTAGATGGTTTGTGGTGTTTCTGAGATGGAATGGGAGAGTGTTCCATGCTTTGGTTGCTCTCACTAAAAAGCTTTATTTGCCCTTGGAATGGAAGCTAGTTTTTCCCCTGAAGACCGCAAGCTTCTACCGGGTGAATACCATTGAATATGGTTAATCAGATGGGAAGGACTCTATGTGTAATACACATAGCTTTGAACAAAACTCGTTTATTTACAGGCAGCCAGTGTAACCTTTTGATCTCCGCCGAAATAGAAGCATATTTGGGAATAATTGTAGTCCCTCCTGAATATTAAGGTAGAGGCTGTTACAATAATCTAATCTTGAGAGTGCCAGGGCGGATATAACTATCCTTTGGGATTCTTTGGGTAAGAGGGGCAAGATCTTTTTACAGGACCGCAAAGTATGCGAAGTAGCCGAAACTACTGCATTGACGTGATCTTTGAGGGAGATTTTATTATCAATAATGATTCCCAAGTTTTTCACTTTTTTACTAGGAAGAGGTAAGGGTCCCATAGTATCTGGCCACCAGGCCGGTGTCCAGAAATTTGGGTCGTTTCCAAAGATCATCACCTCTGTTTTAGAGGTGTTCAACTTGAGGCAGTTCTGGGCCATCCAGCTGCCTACTGACGTCATACACTCCTTGAATGCGGATGCTGTATTTGATAGTCCTCCCGGAAGTAGAGAGACCACAATCTGCGTATCATCCGCATAGGAGGTAAGGTTGAACCCAAAGAATTCTACCAGGGGGGCCAGGTTTTTTACATATATATTAGAGAGTGTCGGACTGATAGATGATCCCTGCGGAACACCACAAGGAAGGGAGAAAGGTTTAGCAGTAAAGTTTCCAAGCGTCACCGTTTGTACTCTATCTGCTAGAAATGACTTGATAAGTTTCCAGGCTATTCCTTTGACTCCAATGTCATTGAGCCGGTCCATCAAAAGACCATGATGGACTGTATCGAAGGCAGCAGATAAATCAAGCATTATCATTGCTGCCTTTCCTCCTTGATCCAAAATAGCTCTAATCTCCTCAGTTGACGTAAGAAGCGCTGATTCAGTGCTATGTCCCCCTTGAAAGCCATATTGTGTGGGATCTAGCACCTGGCCTTCTTCCAGAAATTTACTAAGCTATAGGTTCATGATTTTCTCCACAATTTTTGCGGGTAAAGAGAGCCTAGATATAGGGCTAAAATTGTTAGGTTCGTTGGGGTCCAAATGTGATTTTTTCAGGAGCGGGAGGATAGACGCCAGTTTCCATGTTTTAGGGAAATAGCCTTGTGCGAACATTGTGTTAAAAATAGAGGTTAAAATAGCTGACACTGGTTCCGGGGCTAATTTTAATACTGAAAGGGGGCAGGGGTCATTAGGAGAACCTGATTTGGTATCCTCCAATAATTTTAGCACCTCATGAGACAGAATTAAAAAAGTGGAACAGAGTGTTATGGTCACTTAGACCATTTGTAGCTACCAACCGCGTTGCAAGCGCGTAGGGCAGTGCGAGGTCATCTGGTCAGAGATTATCCCACGCAGAACCTGGCGGGCGGCCAAATCAGCAGATGCAGTAGAACATTCCAGGAGGCGCATCAACGGGGCAATGCGGAAGTTTACGGACCAAAGGGGCTTAGGTTTTATACGACATGAGATGATCAAAGAAAGTGTGATGGGGTACTTTGATAGAGATGGGGTGCACCTGTCGCAAGTGGGCATGGATTTATTTCTCCTCGACTTGAGCGAGGTGTTAGAGATGAGGGGTTGCAGGTAGACTACTGTGTGGTGGGGGGCCCTGGCGGCGACGGGGGGCCACCTCCAGGGTGATCTGGAAGCAGGCCGGTACTGAGGGTACCTCTGTGCGGCACCATAGGGGGTGCCTGAGCCAAATCCGAGGAGCCTCAGGGGAGGGTCCTGGAAGCAGTGTCGGTGCCCCGCTAGTCCTGCGGGCAGTTGTGGGCCTGAACAACCGGGGGTTTTTGTATGCGACGCTCTGCCCCTGAAGGGGGCGTGAGTAGAAGTTACCATCGGCACGTGATCCTGTAAGAGAGTCACCTGGACGGCAGCAAAGGCGGGGTTCGACCCAGTGCTTCCCGGCTCATCAGGCAGGCAGGCGGCCCAGTTGGTTGCCTGCCCTTGGATCGCCCGTAAGATAACCCACCCATTACATATTGGAATATGTAATAAACCTGCAGCAAAATTTTACCCAACCTAACAGTCTGTGTGTGTGTTATTGGGTATGTATTCTGGGGGAGGGGGGACTGAGGGGTGCCAATGGCGATACTATGGAGCTTTTCAGCTCAAGAACACTCCCAGCAATGGCAGGTCTCTCCTTCTTACTTTTATCAGACTTTAACTTTATTCACCCTTCTGATCCTGCCCTTTCTTGGCTCCACCCTTGGGCCTCTCGTGCTGAACCCAGGTCGCTCCCCTCTCCTCCCCTCACATACGCTTGCAGTAAAGTACTCTGATTTCTTGTCATGCAATTCTTGGGCCCCTCCCTTCACACACTGCTTGCCGTCTGTGCTTGATGGCTCCATCTCTACTGTCTCAACCAAGTCTACATCAAAGCCCTTACTTTCCCTATGGGGCTGTTGTGCATCCCACAGGCCCACCCCTATTGCTTTCATTTTCACGAGCCTCTAATTTCTAAACCAGTGCCTGCATTACGCTCTTTTCTTCCCCCTATGGCTCTGCATTTATTCCTTCACAAGCACCCAGGATTCGGAGGCCAGAAAAAGAAAACAGAAGGGGCGAGGCAGAGTTTGCTAGAAGGCAGGATTGCAGTGATATATTTACCACAAACTAAACACTTAAGCCTTACTGTCTGCGATACAATATCACCAAAATCTTGCACTTGAAACTAGGAGAGGCTTTATATACTGTTCTGTGTAGCGCCAAGCATGAATTAAAAGCAGCACTGGGGCACTAGACTGAGGGAGTTTCTTTATGTCAGGACAAAAGCCATCCATTAACATCTGCTATGTGATGCGACCTCACGCCGTCACAGAGACTATAGCCAGGGCCACTGGAATTATGTGATTGAACGTCTGCGGCGATTTTCACTTAATTATATATTTGCCGCAGCTGCCACATAATCCATCATCTGCTTCATAATACCCAGATTTTAACAAAAACAACATTTGTTTCTAGCTCAAACAGTTTCAAACAGTTGAAAAAGGTACTAAAAATGTGATGATGCGTTTTGCTGCACAGTGGAAGCCTCTTTGCAAAGCTGGACTGGTCACCTTTCTGTTGCTTATTGCTGTATTTGGATGTTCAACCTATACTAATGAGTTGCAACCAATGCCCACAGGGTGTTACCAAGCTTAAAAATGATGAAATAATGAACTAATACAATTACAAAACGTGCTGCATTATGTTACATGAATTTGCTTTTTCTTGCTGCATAATTTACTCAACCTTGTCACATAATTTTGTCCGCTCTTGCCACATAATTCCAGTGGCCCTGGCTATAGCTCTGGTGTGACTGACAACAGGCGTGCCTGCAGCCATTTCAAGATCCCACATTTTACCTAATTTACAACAATAACACGGAAGTCTCTGAAAGCTTTTCTTGTCCCTACTACCCCTGTAAACACTATTAAAGTTAGGGTTACTAACAGTGCTCCTGTGCTGTTTAGAAACTTACTGTTGTTTTAGGTAGCTCTTAATAAAATGAGTTAACCTTTAAGTGAGCACTACTAATCTTGCAAGATTAGGAAATGGAGGACCAGAAAAATAAAACTCTTGCCAGGATCACACAATGTGGCTAAGTGGTGGTGAGTCTGGGTTAGAGGCAATAGCATCAATTGAACGTTTATTAGCGAATCGGAGGAAGCTGGAGAGAATTTCGAACCGGAGCGCGGGATTACATCAGAACCTATTGGTGGAAAAAAGGATTCTGAAGGAATTGATGCCGATGAGCACTATCACCAAGAAGAGTCACACAACCTCGTGACTTGAACAACTCCTTAAAAGAAAAATTAAAAAGAGTTAATGCGCAAATTGTATCTCGCGTTTAGGCTGGTCTTGCGCGCCTCGGAGGCTCTGGGCGCAAAACATTTCAGTTTCAAGAATGTTGCCGAGCTTCCCATCCGGTTCTAAGAACTCACAACAGTTCGCTCATCCGTAATGAAGCATTTCCAAACACTGTAACCCCCTGTGAAGTTCATCAACAAGCATTGGCCACACGCGCGCCTCAAGTTTAGAAAAAAACGGGAAAAAAAGACAAGCCCGGCAGGGCGTGGCGCGCGCACACTTGGGGGCGGGGGAGCGCATTCCAGGCTGGGGAGCGGACCCTTTGAAGTGCTCCCAAAAGGCGGATTGCATGGCGGCACGATGCGCGTGATTGTGCGCGCGCTAGCAATGCAATCAGCTTTTTGGGAGCACTTTTCAAACCTGCTTTCTATAGTCTCGCATTGCGATCGCTTCCGCGATAGCAAGGTCGAGACCTAAAAAGGAATGGTCTCCTACCCTTCCCAGGACAGCTAGAAAAGTCATGCTTTCCTGCGCAGGACACTCGAATCTAGACATAATCACAGATCGCCATCATATCCACCCCTGACTATTGCCTGAATCTCAAATGCTTTTCGGGAAGCAGCTTGGTTCTAGCCGATATGTGGCTGCAGGAAGTGCACGGCCCCACCAGTCGAAGGAGCTGCAGGAACGGTCTCGGAGCTATGCCAACAGGGGCACCCCCAGTGACCCCATCACCAGTGAGGGCCCTGTGGGGCTGACCCCTCCGTACAGGTCGGCGCCTCTCCCTTCCTTTACACGCCACTGGCTGATGCTGGCGTGTAAAGGAAGGGAGAGGCACCGCATGCGCAGGGAGTTATGACGGGGTGTGCAGGCAGGGATGCCAGTTCATGCTGAGGTGGCTGTGGCACTGGCAGGGTGGTGCCACAGTTTGTATGGGCAGGGAGAGGGCAGAGGTGCGCTTTGGCAGTTAGAAGTCCAGATGGTAGGTATGTGCAGTGAGCGGACCGGGAATAGACGCTGTGTGCAGTGAGGGACTTGGGGAGTAAAACATGCAGTGAGACCTGGAGGAAGGAGTAGCAGCAGGTGGATACAGTGGGAGGCTCGGGACTCGGTAGACGGTGTGTGCAGTGAAAGGCTTCAGATCAGCCAGTGCACGTGTTCTGCGAGAGGCTCCAGATTATGTGTCCAGTGAGAGGATCCGCAGTAGACTGTGTGTGCAGTGAGGTTCTCGAGATTACACGATGATGATGTGTGCAGTGAGAGCCGCAGGAGTACATTGTGCGGATTAGAAGCAGGCAGTGCGTGCACTCCGTGCAGTGAGAGAGCGTGTCATAGCACAGGGAGGGGCTCCGACTCTGGAGCAGATCATGTGTGCCGTGAGGGGCTCCTGAACAGATCGTGTGCAGTGAGGGGCTCTCGTGTGCAGTGAGGGGCTCCTGGGTAGATCGTGTGCAGTAAGGGGCTCCTGAATAGATCGTGTGCAGTGAGGGGCTCCTGAACAGATTGTGTGCAGTGAGGGGCTCCTGAACAGATTGTGTGCAGTGAGGGGCTCCTGAACAGATTGTGTGCAGTGAGGGGCTCCTGAACAGATCGTGTGCAGTGAGGGGCTCCTGAACAGATCGTGTGCAGTGAGGGGCTCCTGAACAGATTGTGTGCAGTGAGGGGCTCCTGGGTAGATTGTGTGCAGTGAGGGGCTCCTGAACAGATCGTGTGCAGTGAGGGGCTCCTGAACAGATCGTGTGCAGTGAGGGGCTCCTGAACAGATTGTGTGCAGTCAGGGGCTCTGGTGTGCAGTGAGGAGCTCCTGAATAGACCGTGTGCAGTGAGGGGCTCTCGTGTGCAGTGAGGGGCTCCTGAATAGATCGTTTGCAGTGAGGGGCTCTCGAGTGCAGTGAGGGGCTCCTGGGTAGATCCTGTGCAGTGAGGGGCTCTTGTATGCAGTGAGGGGCTCCTGGGTAGATCGTGTGCAGTGAGGGGCTCTCGTGTGCAGTGAGGGGCTCCTGGGTAGATCGTGTGCAGTGAGGGGCTCTTGTGTGCTGTGAGGGGCTCTTGTGTGCACTGAGGGGCTCCTGGGTAGATCGTGTGCAGTGAGGGGCTCCTGGGTAGATCGTGTGCAGTGAGGGGCTCCTGGGTAGATCGTGTGCAGTGAGGGGCACCTGGGTAGATTGTGTGCAGTGAGGGGCTCTTCTGTGCAGTGAGGGGCTCTCGAGTGCAGTGAGGTGCTCCTGGGTAGATCGTGTGCAGTGAGGGGCTCCTGGGTAGATCGTGTGCAGTGAGGGGCTCTCGTGTGCAGTGAGGGGCTCTTGTGTGCAGTGAGGGGCTCCTGAACAGATTGTGTGCAGTGAGGGGCTCTCGAGTGCAGTGAGGGGCTCCTGAATAGATTGTGTGCAGTGAGGGGCTCTCGTGTGCAGTGAGGGGCTCCTGGGTAGATCGTGTGCAGTGAGGGGCTCTCATGTGCAGTGACGGGCTCCTGAATAGAGAGTGTGCAGTGAGGGGCTCCTGGGTAGATCGTGTGCAGTGAGGGGCTCTCGTGTGCAGTGAGGGGCTCGAGTGCAGTGAGGGGCTCCTGGGTAGATCGTGTGCAATGAAGGGCTCTTGTGTGCAATGAGGGGCTCCTGGGTAGATTGTGTGCAGTGAGGGGCTCCTGGGTCGATTGTGTGCAGTGAGGGGCGCTCGTGTGCAGTGAGGGGCTCCTGGGTAGATTGTGTGCAGTGAGGGGCTTTCAAGTGCAGTGAGGGGCTCCTGAACAGATCGTGTGCAGTGAGGGGCTCCTGAACAGATCGTGTGCAGTGAGGGGCTCCTGAACAGATAGTGTGCAGTGAGGGGCTCCTGAACAGATAGTGTGCACTGAGCGGCTCCTGGGTAGATCGTGTGCAGTGAGGGGCTCTCGTGTGCAGTGAGCGGCTCCGGACTCAGGGTCCGACCTTTAACAGCAGTCCTAGGGTTCAAAGAAATGGAAAAGGCTCACCTGCACCTCTGTCCTTTGAAACCAGGGCTGCGGGCGCCTTCTTCCGGCAACTACCCCCCCTCCCCTCCCCTCCCGAAAAGAGGAGCTGCGGCCAAACACACTAAAGGGAGAGCCGCTCCCGGGCCAGAAATGAGAAGGAGTGCGGCAAGTGTTACCCCCCTGCACTCAGGGCACTGTCAGCCCTGCCCTGCCCCCGCCCCTGCCCCCTGCCCGGAACGCCGCTCCGCCCCCTGGGACAATTAATTATCGCCCCCTTTGAAACCCATTCGTTTTCTCCGTAGGTGAGGCAACGCCCCCTCCGCCCCTTAATACCAGCCGCCACGAGCACCAGTTACATTGCACAAGGGTACATTCATTTTTGTTAGGGGAGGGTAAGCGATTTGCCCAGAATCACAGGAGATGGAACAGACGCCGAAACTCCAACCTGCTCTCCCAGCTCCAGAGTCAGCTACTCAGGCCCTTACGCCACAATTACATTGCAGACAGAAGGGGGAACAAACCCCTCTCACTCAGTACCTTCCCCGGCTCCAGTCCTCCCACACCGACAACTCACCTGCAGCAGATCACACGGCGCGCTCACTTCACGAAGCACTTCGGGAAGCACTTCGGGATGAAAGTAACTCCCTGGCTGGCATCCAGGGCTTATGTGGTCGCCCCACCCCTGCCATTACCAGTGACGTGTGACCAGTGTGGCATGGGGAGGGGTCAAACGGGGGCAGCCTCACCACACCTTCCAATCACCCCCACCCGTTTCGGGTAACAGGTTTCAGGACGGAGGGATAAGGGGCGGAGCCTACAAAAAAGTTTGTCGTTATTAAAAATCAATTCAGGAATTAGCGTTAAGATGTCATTATAGATACATTGTATACATTAAGGCTGTGAGAACAGAATACAAACAAGCATTGGCGCTGTGATTACAGTCTGTAAATCATAGCTGCCAAGGGTTCAGGTTTGCTGTGTGTGACATTTTCATAATTTCAGTGCAATTGTGAGTGACATTTCAATGACTACGAGTGACACTTTCTTGCGAGCAAAACCGAGCAATGAAGACGATTGAGACCTATAAATATTAGAAATTAGACCCATCTGAGCAGCAAGAAACTCTAAAAAGATGGTAAAACTGCTGCTACACTCCAGAAATGGAAGGACGCAAACCAACCTGACACATGGACCCCAGACAGGCCACTTGTTACTGGTCGGAAGTCTTAGCCTCTGCTCCAGCGGGAAAGGGTACATTTACATATCCTCCCTGCGTCACAGACCCGTCATCACACTAACTCATTCACACACACATCCATTGGTAGGGCCCATAACACCAACACTCATACGTCTCACTCGAATCTGCACACATTAACTCATTCACGCACGCATCCATTGGTGGGGCCCATAACACCAACACTCATACGTCTCACTCGAATCTGCACACACTAACTCATTCACGCACGCATCCATTGGTGGGGCCCATAACACCAACACTCACGTCTCACTCGAATCTGGGCCACTTGTTACTGGTCGGAAGTCTGAGCCTCCAGGCTGGCATCAATACCAGAGTGAGTAATAGAAATGGCCTTCCAGGGAAGGGTTAATCTGGAGCCCTCCAAAGCCATGAAACCCGTTTTCATGAATTCAACTGAAACAGCAAAGCTTTCAAAGCGCTGACATTTATTCCTGGATTATTTCATTCATATTGCGTCATATGAAATGATCCTGCTGATTATTCATTCACAGTTAGAACAATCCAAAGGTTGGTAAAGGCAGCTTGATAAGCGCCAGGAAGGTTTAACGGGTCTAGTGCCAATATCGGCCACACTCACCCGCCCTCCCGCAGCAACATACAGGTAGCATAAATAATCAGACAAGACAACTTTTTTTTGGTGGAGAAAATTGCTGCAGGTTTATTAGCATACCAAATATGCCAACATGGTGGGTTATCTTACAGGCGATCCAAAGGCAAGCCACCCCTCGCGGCCTACCACCTGATGGGCCAACTTGCATCGTGGCCTTAGCCAATCGGTGCTTAGCGGTTGTGGTGAGGGGATAGCCCCTCCCACTTCCGGTGAACCATTGTTCCACCACATTTCTCACGCCCCCCTCCCCTATGAGGGGCGGAGCATTCAAGCGACCCCCGGTTGTACAGGTTTCCAACCGCCCGTAGGACAGATTGGGCGTCGTCGCACCCCAGGGTCCACCGCACAGACTTCCTGGGGATATTGGGCCTCAGCACCCTTTGTGCTCCTGAAGAGGATACCCCTGAGTACCTTTCCGCCTCTGGATCACCGTGTAACTCTGCCACAGCCCTGGGTGTGGCGACCGTCGCAGCCAGGGCCCCCCCCAAGGCCGGCGCTCCTACTTACATCCCGCTATTTCCAGGGCCTCCCCTAGGTCCGGGAGGAACAAGTCCATGCTTATTCTGGACAGATGTTCCCCATCGTCCTCGAGACACCCTGTGGATTTGGCGGGTAGCAATCCATGTCTAATGAAGCCAAATCCCCTCTGCTCAGTGAATTTACGCATAGCGCTGATGACCCTCCAGCGCGCAGGCTCCATCGCCTCCCCCAACCGCGCTCCCTGCCACGGGAGCTGGGGGTGATTTCAGACCACAAACGTTCACCTGTCCCCACTGGTTGCTAATTTGCACATTGTGGTCTTCGTGGTCCTTCTAGGGTGCATTACTTCGCCCCATTGACCAGAAAATGTTACCGTTCGTTTAGATTGCTCCCTGGCGAACATAGTAATGGTGTCAAAACGGGTTTGAGGGAATAAGTGTATGGTGCCCGTTATTAGACACTACACCCTTTCGTGGACTGACAACTTACTTAGCCCACCCTGCTTGCTGATCCTTCAACCAGTCACAGATGCCCAGTCCCTGCTATCCACCTGTGACCCTTGATACTTCACCAGTAATGGTGTCAGACTACCAGGTTCCGTGTCATATGTTTCGCTGCAGTCCCTTTGGTGGATCCGCTGGGACCCTTCTGCATCCCTGCAAATGCCTAGTCACAAACTAAAACCCTTTAATGCCCTTGCCCATCCCTCAAAGACACCTGACAGCCTGATGCCCCCCGCAACTTTGGTGAGGGTTTTTTGGGCCCAGAGCACCCCAGTCTGTGTTTCCAACCTTTATCCACCTTAGAGGCTCCAGATAGTGTGAGTGGCTATCCCTGTCCTGGCAAGGCATGCCAATGGCCTGTTCCCCCCCCCCCTTGGTGACTATCCTGCCATGGGATAAGTGACATTAAGCACTGGTGTCCTCGTGTACCTGACGTATAGGAGGGGGAACAACATGTATGAATATCTGCCCTTTCTTGAGCAGTGGGAACGCCAAAACAATCATTCCTCAATCATTGAAGCCAAATTATGCTATGACACCATGTTCCCACCAGCTTATTGCACCGCAACCCACTAGTTAGATGGCAACTTCCGCAAATGCCTGGTTTGCTGGCTATAGGGCGGGTGTTTTTGTCTCACCTGAGCAACTGGTAGCATGCCCTTGTATACAGTGTGCACCTACGCTGCTGCATCGACCAGGCATTTGCACAGGCAATTCTGTTGTTGAATTGTGTCAAATAAATGAATGGGTCCCTCTGGTTTGTGTGACTGTATGTTTATCGTGCATCTTCCCCTGTGTGCCCTGTTATGATTTGTGTGTCAAGCCACAACTGCTGTCAGACTACTCTGCCCCCTATCCGTGCTACTTTATCAGATCAAGAAGTGTCATAAACTTAAATATACGCCTTCGATGGATGAGGGCTTCAAAGGATGCCTGCTCTCTAGAGGGAGAAAGATGCACAGTTGAGCTGGTGGCCATTGTCCAGATGTATCTACAAAATACATATACCTGTAAACTAGTACTACTGGCTTTGGTGCCTCTGGCGCCTGGTGCCTAAGACCACGAAGGCCCCCATATGGCTTTGTTGCCTGGCATCTCGGGAGTAACTTTGTCCACTATTTTGACAGAGTACAAATTAAGCGAGGGATCCTAAAGGAATGCTTGCCTTCCATCCGTTTGTGATCGGGGTGTGGTATGATACCCCCGGGCCTAAGGACCCCTCCAACAATCTACCGTCATCTAAACGGAATAACGACCTTCACCCTAAAGGGCCACCTGGCAAACATACCGGGGGAAGTGAAAAATTGCACTCCTCCCCCCCCTTGGACTGCTAAACAACGGCAAGGAAACACAAAACTTGGTCACAATATCCCCGTTTCCTAAAGTAAACAATAGGTGTCCTGCTCTATTAGCAAATGTGCCAAATGCATGCTGAACTACGTAATAAAGCCCCCCCTTGTCCTAATGCTTCGGGCCCGCACCGTGGGGCTTCCATTGCCTTGAATTGGAACCTTTAACTGGCATCTTGCCTGGCCAATATGGACCCATACCCACAAAGCATTTGCCGTAAACTTTCAGCCACAACCAGCTTACAGGTGTGTATCGACACCCAACTTACTGGTACTCATTTATCGTCCACAGGAGGATAATGGCTGCCTGTGCCTGCTGAGCTCTGAACATGTGACTGTGATTAAGCACAGGCCCGAGCCCGTACAGTACCAGTGAGTATTACCCGTAAATTGCTGTTGTGCTGTGCGAGATCTCGGGATGTCGTTGGGAGCTCACTCTCTTGTTACATGTGGTTACTCATCCTGTCACCCAGGAGCTTGCCAACCTGACAGAGGGAATGTGATAGCGTTTGTGATCCATTTGTCCATACCAACAGCTTAAATCTGCCCGGCCATAGGCAGCTGACTCAGCCAATTATTTTTAGTGAGTTCATGTAACTGAAAATGTCGCAACCATAGTTACATTTTAATTTAAGTCCACCTGTAGAACGATGGAGGAGAGTGGCCCTCGCCCCCATTCAGCCCCACAAACGATAGGCAATCGAGTTGCATCCGCATAGTCAAGGCACCTACACTGCATTGCGAATGGCATCCTCGCCAGGCTCGAACCTGCACTTGCAGCTCGAGGAAACGTGCAACCCTGGATGAGGCCTGCTCGAGGCCACAGTCCACAGTATCCGCTCTGCAAGCATGCGATGTCAAGTATGTATTATATACAAGCCCGTGTTTTAGGTAGGATGAGAAAAGTTTTTTATATGGAAGTTTAAAATAATTGAAAAATAAAAAAGATTTTGATTAACTCAAAGAAAAACAAATATCTTCTACATTTTTTGTTTCATCTTAAAATGTCTTCTCATAAAAAAAGTTGAGATTGAACTACAGATGCAGTACTAGCAGTTTGTTTGTTATATCAGATGAGTGGCCCAGCTTTACTGCCCTAGGCCCACCTCCAGTGTTGTTTTTCGCTTACTTAGCAGAGGGTGCTCTGCGAGAGGTTTTTCTGTGTTTTATTCACAGTAGTATTTCAAGTAATTGTCACTTCTTCCATAGGATTTATTTCACTTTTTTAACTTTCACATTTTATTCACAGTTTGTTTGAGAGAATGTCTGAAAATGACACTTTCGCATATAGCGAAGAACATATCAAAAACTTACAAGATGCCCCCCCTCTTTTCGCATCTGCCTCATTAAGTTCCTCAGCAAAAAATCAAAACGAATCAGACAAACTTCTAAGACTCAAAAAGAAACAAATACGTACAGACCTACATGGACATTTCTTGATTCAACACTTAAAAATAGGTTCTATTCCAAGTGGACTACAAATTAAAAACATCCCAGTAATTTTCACAGAGGACCCACTTTACAAAAAAGGCTACAGCCTAATTGAGACTAAATGTAGCAGAGACCTAATGGTCCTGACAGTGGAGACTGCTCAACGGATATCAAAACAACAACTGGAGGAGATCGAAGCCCTAGAAGCAGATATTAAAAATAATCAATCAATCATAGATGCGAAAGCACTATTGGAAAAAGTCGAAAAAGAAATTGCTGAATTCAAAGACTACACTGTAAATCAAAAAAGCAATAAATTCGATAAGGACAAAAGAAACTTCTCATTGACTAAAGTATATCCGTACCTACAAACTGATTTCTATTCACAAACTGAATCCCGTAGATATCTGTCTACTTATCAAGGAAGGTCTTCTAAAAACTTCATTACATTTTCAGAGACATCATCTTCTTCAAGCGGCAGCGAAGGAGATACAGATAACAGATATAAAAACCCGAACCAACGAGCCAATTTCCAACAACCACAACAACAAACTCCTTTTTTAGGAAGAGGCCAACGATCACGCGGCAGAGTACGATTCAATACTCAACCATGGGAAATGTCCACTCGTCGTCAGAATTACAAGAGCTAAGAACATCACTGGTCTATAATCTATCAAAGAGACAATTAACTATAGATGAACAGAGTATTTTGGAGAAAGGACTCTCATTTGTTCCCTCAAAATACACGGACTTTGTTAGATTAAAAACAGAGATTATTGAATTCTGTCGTAAAATCAGGTTGAAAACTTTCTTTATTTCAAACCCCTATACAGAAATCATTGACGACACTGGTTTGAGAAATAAATCCTCATTTTGTCCCCCTGCCAATAAAATTCCAAAAGAAGTCGTTACTTTTGAAAAAACTATACTTTCAGCAATAACAGCAATGGAACAGAATAAAAAATGGGTGAAATTCAATACGACAAAACAACAAATAGAGGCATTATCTAATCTTCAAAACGACCGTTCCATAATAATCAAGCAGGCCGACAAAGGCGGTTCAATAGTAATATTGGACAAATCGGACTACATTACTGAAGTCAATAGACAGCTAGATGACATAGAGTGTTACCGAAAAATTAACAAAGATCCAACTTTTAAATTACAAAACCTACTTTTTCCAATAATAGATAAAGGGTTTGAACAAGGATATCTCTCGAAAAAAGAACATGAATTTCTTAAAAATAAAAATCCGAGGACTCCTTTGTTTTATGTACTCCCGAAGATACATAAAAACACAACATCACCACCAGGAAGACCTATTATTTCAGGTTGCGAATCCTTGTTGGAACCAATTTCTAAATTTGTAGATTATTTCCTAAAACCTTTCATTTTCGAAATACCATCCTTTTTACGTGACACCACGGACTTCATCAATAAGCTGACATCCATAAAATTCGAACAGGATCTACATCATTTGGTCACACTCGATGTAGTGTCTTTATATACACAGATACCTCAAGACGAAGGCCTTTCAGCAATTCAATTGTTTCTACAAAACAGATCTAATCCAAAAGTACCAACAGAATTTATAATGCAATTAGCAAGTTTTGCATTAAAAAAGAATTATTTCAACTTCAATGGCCAGTTTTACTTCCAGATCAAAGGAGTAGCAATGGGTTGTCCCTTTGCACCAGAGCTAGCGGTCCTTTACATGGCAAAATATGAAGAGAAATTCATTTACAACAATAATCCTTTTTCTCAATTTATTGGTAAATGGACCCGGTACATCGACGATGTGTTTATGACATGGACTGGAACAGAAGACAACCTTACCAGATTCCATCAGTGGTTAAACAATCAAACTGAAGATATCAAATTTAGTTTGAATCATTCACAGACAAGGATCCCTTTCTTAGATGTAGAGGTTTACCCATCAGACAACACTCTGGCAACCACCCTCTATAAAAAGCCCACGGATCGAAATAAAACGCTACATTTCACAAGTAACCATCCAAGGAATGTAAAAGAAAACCTTCCATTGGGACAATTTTTGCGAATCAGACGCAATTGTCAATTCAAGGACGAATACATGCAGCATGCTTCGACCTTATTGGAAAACTTAAAGAAAAGAGGTTACCCAAGGAAACTTCTGAAAAAAGCGTTAAAAAGAGCTTGGCGGTTCCCAAGAGAGGAACTACTGAAAAAGACAGAAAAGCCACCACTTGAAAGGATCGTTTGTGTCTCCACATTTGGCCCCAATTCAAATCTTCTAAAAAAGTGATTATCCAAAATTGGCACTTGATAAAAAATCTACATGACTCCTTTAAGCATAATCCACTCTTTGCCTTTAAAAAAGATCGTAACATTGCCAATCAAATTGTCCGAGCAGCAATGCCGAAAGAAAAACAAATCTCTATACGAGATTATGTAGGACTCCAGCCGGTCCGTGGCCACCATAAATGTGGAACCTGCATTTGCTGTGACTCCACAGAAGAAGGTACACTTTTTGAACATGACTCCATTTTTTGGAAACATGAGACTTTTACTAATTGCAAAAGCAAATTTGTAGTCTATGGAATACGCTGCCCCTGTAACCTATTATATATAGGAAAAACCACCCAAGAAATCCGGATAAGAGTGTCCCAACATAAATCACGCATCAACACAAAGGTACTAACAACGCCTTTAGTCAATCACTGGATTAGTAAAAACCATCAAACTAAGGATTTAAAATGGACAGTCATTGCTAAAATTGAACGAGATGAAAGAGGTGGCAATTTGGAACTTAAACTGTCAAAAAAAGAAGCAATGTTGATACTGAAATTCAATACTGTTACTAATGGCCTTAATGAGCTCTCAGAACTGTATAAATTATAAGCAATAAATCTGCCTTGTTTATTACACAGCTGTTCGGCCTAATTTTTGTTGGTCACATATGTAGCTGAGAGAACATAAGAAAAAACCAGACTAAATACATGTGGTTTATAAAAGCGCGTCTGTCGCTTTGTCTGACGTTCAGCAGCACAATCCAAGTACATATATACTTTTTTTACCAAGACCAGACTTTTACCAGACTAGCTCTCAACTTGTGTCGGAGCCAGAGTCAAATTACTCTTCAGACAGTCATGCTCACGTTTACTCACGAAAGGAGGCATAATATGTCCTTAAAAAGTATTTGACAGACTCATGAATCGACCGTCTGTTCATTACTGTGGTCTCAATAAACAATCGAAACAACTCCTTCTTTGTTTTAAAAAAAAGCTGCCTCATTACGGAGAGTCCGTTTTCTACCTCGACATATATGAACACCTGATCACTCCCAATCACGTGACCCACGCCGAACCGATTACATTCGAATACCGCGAAAAGAAGAAACAAGTGCACAGGTTAGTCCTGATTTGTTTTTAATCAACAGTTTTGCAATAAGTGACAAAGCAGCTCACTAATGCCACCCCTATTCCATTTAGCACTCTAAAAGTTGTGAACTGGTACAACTCGAGTTGCAAGGAGACTGCTATCAATTCTTCACCGAACATCAAGGTACGCCATTTTCTACAACATTTGTTCCAACTGTCAATAATAACACAGGAATTCAGTGCCCGCAACTTCTTCCATACCAGCGAACCGTTCGTTAAACAACGCTTCCCTCCCCCTAGATGCCACCAGACCAGAGATTCGTTCGCTGAAGAAAGATCCCTCGCTCACTACACTTAGATCCCACAGCGGATTCCACAAGTAAGCTAATCACTGTTTGTTTGACTATGAGTGAAGACGTGACAGATTGTTAATACACATAGCTACACCGCTTTTCTAATTTTCTTTATTTAGGCATTATTCTTCGTTTGATTGACAGACCGCCACAAGTCTTTTTCAAGAGGTAAATTTTATTTTTAAGAGGCTCCTCATTGCGTATAAGAGAGGGGGCATTTAAATCCCATTGAAAATTCGTTCTGTTTTTAACTTCACAGGTCCTGAAGAGAGGCCCAGAAAAGAATGGGCCTCGAAACGCATAGACCTCAAGAGACCACATGAAATTTTGAATATCTTCAAAATGAAACAACTTTGAGACGAATTGGTCAAACAATTGTTTCTGTGGTCCAATTAGAAAGAATTGATCATTTGTTTATCTAATTGTTATAGTATATGTTTGCTTGTTCAGAACGTGTCAGGAACGTATGCACACAATAACACTGTATGAATGAATGGGATGCTTGAGAAGTATGACTGATATGTTTCACTGAATGGTGTGGAATTTTTTTTCAAAAATTAGTCATTAATAGATGACTGAAGTCTCAAATTAGTTTTTTATATGGAAGTTTAAAATAATTGAAAAATAAAAAAGATTTTGATTAACTCAAAGAAAAACAAATATCTTCTACATTTTTTGTTTCATCTTAAAATGTCTTCTCATAAAAAAAGTTGAGATTGAACTACAGATGCAGTACTAGCAGTTTGTTTGTTATACTAGAATTAGTGAGAAAACCCAGTTAGTTTGTACACGTGCTGGTGGTTAAAAGAATGAATGTGGTGAGTACGTACCGGAACTAACAAACAAAGTAGGAAACAGTGCTGGTGACGAATCAATATACTGAGCGTCGTGAGCACCGTGAACAAGTGAAAGTGCATTGTCTATTGCGTGCAAGAAGGTACATGCAGTGCCAAGGAAATGGGTGAAAAAGCGAAAATAACGACTGAATCGAAAAACAATGTAGAACCAACGGTGCCGATGTGAGCATATAGTAGAATGACCTGAATTAGTAAAAAAAAGTGAGGAGGAACAACTTGCAGAGGTGGCGTACCTGTAAGATGAAAACCTGTGTTATCAAAATACATGCCGGTGTAGAGGAACGCCGTCTAGAGCATGGCGAATGTGCTGACTATAGGAAATAACCATTACAAAAATGGGGTTACCCAATCATGGTCAGGGACCTGGGTTCAGTGTGATACAAAATACAATGGTCCTGGACCTCTATTTACAAATTGATATAAATCAAAAATCACAGTAGTAAGTAAAAACCGATTGAAGAGCCTGAATGAGTAAGCTCGCAGAAGTTAATACTTCACAGTAATTACTTTGAAGGAGAAGAAAAGTGCAACAACCATAATGCTTTATCATACACCCGGTATTTATTAATTTATATCACTAGGTGAACAGTTAAATATTCACTGTATTTAGTTAGAGGCGAGAGAGGGAAATTAAGGTTGCTCCAGTGGGAACGTGCAAGGAAAAGGGGTGAGGGGTGCTCAGGTGTAATTAAGAAGTGAAATTAGAATCACAGAAGAATGCGGGAGAGAGTATTAAAAACCATTTACTCCTGGACTGGTTATACATCCCAGTCTTCTGAAAGACCTGGTCACATCAAAGAGTAATCAACACTTTTTCAATACAGTTCATAAACACAAAAATGTTTGAATTGAATGGCACGTCTTAAAGTAGAGCTAATGATCCAGGCCACTTAAGGGGGGGCGTCGACGTTTCGACCCGACTTGGGGCTATGAGGGAAATTCGTGGCCTCAGCCTTGCAGGTCTTCTTCAGGACTAGATGAGCAACCTAGATAGGTGTGATGGTTGAGTCCTACACCTGTAGGGGAGAGGGGACCGGGGTCAGAAAGTTGCACTACTGGAATGGATTTGTCTGATTAAATGCATAATCACGCTTACCAACAGTGTATGTGCGGGACGCGCGGTCATCAAGTGGAGTAAATCACAAGTGGGCATGTCCTTCCAAGGTTGGAGGTCATGGAGTGGTATTAATTCCACTGTGCTGTGAAGGAGGAGAAGATTATTAGTGGTAGGTCCTCCAAACATATGGTTAAGCTACTTAAGAACATGGACAAGGGACCAGCTATTACAAGATTAAAATTACCTGGTGGAGATAAGACATCCAAAACATGTAGGAGTAACTTGATTATTTATTCAGCTCGAAAATGCGACTCCGTCCGTGAGTCCCATTGGGGCAGAGCCAGGCCAGTATATGCTGAAGAGAAATTAAAAGAAGGGGGAGTATTTAGGGCTGGGAATTAAAACGCAGTGGACTCATCTGTAAAGGGCCAAGCGAGTCCCTGATTGAGAGTTTACCTTTATGTAGTGCGTGCTCGGCAACCGTCCTCCCCTCGTGTCGGCTGGAGACTGCACCGGTGCACCGCGAGGACGTTCTATAAGAAGTCCCGCTTGCGTGTGTTCCACGTTAGGTACGCGGTGTGCGTGTACGGGAGAAGAAGGAATATTGGCAGCTCGTTACCCAAAGTCTAGAAGGAATATCCATAATTGTAAAGATAGCGTGGGCATTCAATTAATTACATACCAAAATTCACATGAAGCTCCTTTTTGGAAATTGAACATTTGTTTTAGTATGACGAGGCAGATTACAATAATTAACTCGATCGTCCACATTTACATATATCACAGGCACATGTCAATACATAAATGTGCCAAAGCATCAAGTAACATCGTTATCATAAATTGTAAAACGAAAAACGTGTTATTAAAAAGTATAATGAAGCCGACAAGGCATCGGACATCAGTAATTATGGTAGTAACTACAGAAATGAAATGCCTGTGATTATTAAGATACATATCCCACAATATACATGAGGCGCCAGGCTAGGCAATATTGAGGTGCGTAGGGCACATCGTGATCATAAATGTAAAGAGGGGAACACATCAATGTCATAATTGCAAAAAATGAAAAACGTGTTATTTAAAACTTAATGGGACATCAGTCATTATAGATGTAACTGCAGAAACATGACCATGTAAATTGCTGTGTGTTTAAATGGTGCATACCCCACAATGTACTAGAGCCCCCAGCCTGGTCAATATTGAGGTGCGTAAGTAACAACGTTATCTTAAAAGTAAACGGGGGACACATGGTGGTCAATTTACAAGGGTAGGCCCCGATGTACATTAGTGATTATTCATGTAACTACAGAAAGCCTAGATAGTATTGGTTCCTGTGTTCTTAATGGTACACTACCTAGAACGTGTGGCGCCAACAAGGTTGAGGACAAGTAACAAACATCTGTGTGTGTGTTCTGTCAGGGAAGGGGTGGCATTAAAGCATAAGAACAACCTAGGTCACCTATGTCGTATATAACCAGTAATCATAAAGATACGAGGGTATCACAAGTGCTTAACCATTATTTAATACCGACACCTGTCTGCTGATCTCCTCATACTCGTTGAGGCCCCGTGATATGGTGTCAAGTGAATGTATCCACCTGCATTCCCGTGTACTGAGTATGTTGCTGAAGTTGCCACCTCTCGGGTTGGGTTTGGCCTTCTCTATAACCCACCATTTGAGACTGTCTGGGCTACGTCCGAAGGTTGTAAAGTGGTCCACTAGCGGGGCACCCTGTACTTGGCATCTTATGCGGCTGCAGTGTTGTAGAATGCGACATTTGATTTTTTGGGAGGTTTGGCCGACGTACAGAAACCCACATGGCCAGATGATGGCATAGAAGACCCCTGTCGTGTTGCAGTTGCTATGGTCCTGTAGTGTGTAAGTTTGGTCATTGTGGGTAAATTGAGTGCCTTCCTGGGTTAGAGGGCAAGCCTTACATTGGCCACACCTATGGTGACCCTTAATGGGTGGAATACCCCATAATGTTGTTTGACGAGGGGTGCACTGAGTGGGTAACAGTGATTTTACAACATGGTCCCTCACATTCTTGCCTTTCTTGAATGCGTGTAGGGGTGGTGGCATGTTCCCTAGTTTGTCAGAGATCAGATGCCAATGTTTGTTGATCATTTTCTTTATATCATTACTTTTCGTAGAAAAGGTAGTGGCACACACTATACGTTCCTCATTCACTTTGTCCTTCTGTCTGGGTGCAAGGAGGAACTCCCTGTGATTATGCCAAGCACGTTTACGTGCTTTCTTGAGGAGTCTGATGGGATATCCCCTCTCTATCAGTCTGGACATGAGGCCTGTAGATTCCTCAAAGAAATCTTCTTTCTTGGAACAGTTCTGTCGCAACCTCAAAAATTGCCCAAAGGGGAGATTGTCCCTGAGGTTGCGCGGATGGTGGCTAGAGTAGCGTAATAATGTGTTCCGTTCGCTGCTCTTTCTGTACAAGCTGGTGTGGAATGAGTCAAATTCTGCTTTAATCGTGATGTCTAAAAAATGTATGGAACACCTGTCAAACTCAAGGGTGAACTGTATATCATTCGAACATGTGTTGAGCCAGTTATGGAATGATTTTAATTGGTCCTCACTACCCTTCCAGATGATGAGCACGTCATCTATGTAACGCCGCCATAGTTCTATGCAGTCGTTGTACGGGTTTTGTTCATTGAGTACATATTGTTGTTCATAGTCATCCATATAATTGATTGCCAGATTTGGGGCAAAGCTGGCCCCTATAGCCACACCCTTAGTTTGTAAATAGTATTGGCCTTGAAAGTCAAAATAATTCTTGGTCATGGCGATCCTCAAAAGATCTACAATAAAGTCTGTGGGGACCCTGTGTGGCGCTGGTCGTCTATTGAGGGCTGCTTCAATGCTGATTAAAGCGGCCGGTTGTGGAATGTTGGTGTACAGCGCAGTAATATCCATGGTAGCCATCAAGGTGGTATTATGGTCGTGTGGACGTTCGTCCACCAGTTGGATGGTTTGCATGGTATCTCTAAGGTATGTCTCAGTTTTCTCAGCGATAGGTTTAAGGAACACATCAATGTATTTGCATAACGGTTCCAGGACTGAACCACATCCGGAGATGATCGGTCTGCCTGGTGGATCGTGCATGCGCTTGTGTATCTTAGGGAGGGTGTAGATGGTGGGCATCCTGGGGTGTTTATTGTTGAGGTAATCATATTCCTGTTTGCTAAGAAGTCCCTCATTTAGTGCCTTTGATGTCATGTCCGCTATCATGTCACTGATCTCTCTAGTGTGATCTCCCCTAAGTCTCTCATAGTTTCCTTGAACTCCCAACTGTGATAGGATTTCCTTTTTGTAGTCCTCAGAGTTCTGGACCACTATTGCACCGCCTTTGTTGGCGGGCTTGATGACTATGCTGCTCTTGTTCTTTAGGGATTCTAAAGCTTCGCGTTCCAATCTGCTAATGTTGTATTTAACATACTGCCGGTTTTCAAGTGTTTTGGTAATGTCCCGCAACACCACCTGTTCATAGGCCAGGATTTTATGTGGCATGGTGTGTGTGGGAGGGTCAAAGTTAGAGGGCGGTCTCAGACCACTTCCTGAAAAAATGGGATTAGGAGGTATCTTTTGAAAATAGTGTCTCAACCTTATTTTCCAGAAAAACTGGTGGAGTTCCACCTTCAAGTTAACCTCTTCAGTGCCCATGACGAGATAGTCTCGTCATGGAGCACGGTTGCGCTGTGCCCATGACGAGACTATCTCGTCATGAACCCCACCCACTAGTGCAACGCCCGGCACAGGAGGGGCAAAGGGCGTGGCACTGAAGGGGTTAAAACTATTTGGCATCGATGTCGGGACAAAAGATAGGCCCTTCTCCAAAATGTCTTGCTCATTGGGTTTCAAAGTGTAGTTTAGGATGTGAGGAACCTGAAAGCAGAGGGGACAGAGTCTGGATCACTAGCCAGTGACCGAGGGCAGGATGGACCAATGCCCACAGATGTCGGGTGCTTCAGCTGAGTTGACTGGTTTCTTGACTCTTCAGCCACGAGGTCCAGGAGGTGTCGACAAAGTCCCCGAGCTGGATTCAAGCTGACCCACGAAGTCTGTCGAGTGCTGCGGTCTCGGCGACCAGATTGGACCCAACAAGCCATGGTAACGGCAAGTCACTGTATATCAGAGAAAGGACTGCGGTGCAGACCAGCAAGGTCTAAGGGACTCACCCAACAAGGGTAAGTCAGGGCACGTCTGGAGCAACCAGGAAAGCCCAATTAGAAGAGGAGTCACCTTCGTGGGGACCTACTAGCCAACAGGCTAGCGATCGCGAAGGAGCCTCGAGCGGTCGCACTTGAAAATGGCCCACGGGTCACTTGTGGAGTGGAGGCCAGCAATCTTTGGTGCAGGAGGTGCGCAAGGCTGGGGCTACTCTGAGCCCAAAGCACAACTTCGAGAATGTCCCAGAAGATAGTGTTGCTGCAAAAGTTCATGGAGTCCAGGGGTCACGGTTCCACGTCAACCAAGATAGCCACTGGCCTCAGCTTTGCTGTGGTCTCAGGGTAGCCTCGGGAAAGTTTGGAAATCCACCTCTGGTGATGCAAAGACTTTGGCATCCGGCGGGAGCTTCAGCGATGCAGACCAGTCAGTTGCTTCTTTGGTGCCTGCCAAGCAGGGGAGTCACTCCTTGACCCCAAGGGAGATTTCTTCCATCTTCTAGTCGAAATAGAAAGTCGAAGGTCCAGGAAATATGTTGCAGAGTTTCGTCCAGGGTAATCTAAAGTCGCTAGGACTCGTTTCCCATACTTATACTAAGTTTGGGGGTTGGTCATACTCTAGGGACACACCTATGGGAGGGTTTGGAAAGAGGGGTGCTTACACCCATTTCCTTTGTCCAGTTTCGCGCCAGAGCAGGGGCAGGTAGCCCCTGCAACCGGTTTGAACTGGACTATGCACAGGGACACCAAGTGTGCCCCTAGTGCAGGACTTCAAAGCACCAGAGAGTGCTACCGCCCAGCCCCAATACACATCAGCCTGTCTGGGGAGCTGATTACACCTCCCCTCGACAGGAAACCTATTGTCCAGGCCTCCCCTGCCGGAGTTTCGGTCAGCAGCAGGAGGCCAGACCCGTGTCTGTGGCAGAGGCATCCATTTTGTGATGCCAGGGCTCAGGAAAGTCCTACCGGGTTTAGCCAGTGTGAACAGGTCTCTCCCTCTAGAAGGGTGGAATGCTACCCCCGCTGCCAGGACTGGTGGGGGTGGGGGGGTAGTTTTCCAAAGCGTTTGACACCAAACACTACATGTTTTGATGCAGCCATCCCAAAGTTAGCATTTACCGCGAGGTTATAATGCACTTAAGAGTATATGGTATGGCTGTATCACAGAACAGCCATAAGGAAGTATTTCCAAATGCTGCAGAGGGGCTCAGCTCATGCTTGGGCACCCTCTCACATAAAACCAAGCACTCTGCCTTCAGGATTGTCAAGGCCTGCCATAGGAGTGGCTTATAGGTTTATATGTGTCTGTATAAGGTAGTGATATAGGTAGCCTATACCACATTAAGGGGTGCAAGCACACCCTTACCCAGGTTGCAGTAGCAGACCTGTGGTGTCATTTTGGAGTGCTTCCCAGGAGTGGCATAATACATGCTGCAGCCCCTGGTAGGCCTCTGAGGTACCTATGCCCTAGGTACATAGTATACCATATACTAGGGGCTTATTAGGCACTCCAGAATCCAATTAGATATGTACCTAATGTACATGGAAACCATTTTAGAGAGAAGCAGCTAGGCTGTGGTCCTGATTAGCAGGGCCACAGCCAGATTAAGGTCGAAAAACAGTGAAGCACCAGCAAAAAGTGGGGGTACCCATGTGAAGCAGATCCTACTCTCCTACACCCTTTATCACCCACAATGCAATGGTTTAGTTGAGAGATTGTGCAAAGCCGAATGATGTTGACCGCTCCAGTGAGGCTCCAGTAACATTTGCATGGGTGGTTTCCATTGAAGCAGAGTGAGTCCGTCGCAAGCTACGCTAACGTGAGGACAGGCCGGGAGGCTCCCCGCAGCTCGCAGCTCACCGCAGCTCGCAGTTCACCGCCGCGCACCAGAGAGGTTAAGCAGCTCAGCCTGTGCATCGCTGTACCTGTGCCTGTCCCCCGCTACCCCAACCGCTACTGTTGCCGCTACTATCGGCTCCCGGTCCCGGTCCCGGTCCCCCCCGCAATCAAGAGGGCGTCACTGCGAGAGCGGCGGCGGAGCAGGGTGGAGCGGAGGAAAGCCGGAGGAAAGCCGGAGGAAAGCCGCGAGGGCAGTGGCTGCGGCTGTTGAAAGGCTGCCCGGACCCCACCTGACCTCGTCTGGACCCACATGAGTGTTTTGGCTGCGTGTGTGTCCTGAGGGGGTAGGGGGCAGGGGGCTACGAGAACCACTGAAGCGACGTGAGTCTCCCTACACTAGGGAGTGCGGGATCGGAGCACTGTGAGCAACAGGCTGTGAGAGCCCCCATAAAAAGTAGGCGTAGAGCGGAGCCCGAGTGGTGGCTGGGCCGCGCTAGACCCCCCCGCGGCGACAGGAGCCGCATCGGGAACCAGTTTCCGATCCTGGCAGCGGCAGGAGGAGCCGAGAGGGTCGTGGGAACTGCACTGGTGCCGCGCTAGAGGCAGGAGCCAGGAGCCAGTGCCCCTCGCAGCGGTAGGAGCCGCACTAGTGCCCCTACCAGCGCTGGAGAGTCTCCCTCAAGAGGCAGGAGGCAGGAATAGCAACAGGGAGCGAACTAGTGCCTCAGCAGCGGCAGGAGGAGCCACGGGAATCTCCCCACCGGTGATACTGGCTGCGTTGGCGTAGCACAGGAGCTGTCTGTGCCCATCCCAGCGGCTGGAGCCGCATCAGTGCCACTCCATCTCCAGTTCCTCCAAAAAGCTCTCCCAAGCAGCAGGTACCGCAGCAGAGAGTACCCAGTCACTCTCAGCCATCCACTCTTTGTCATCCACGGTCACTTCTGAGCCCCTGGTCATTATACGGAGCATACCGATACAGCCACATGAATGAGGTCGGGCAAGAAAAGAGGTCAGCCTGTGACTAAGCCCAAGCCTAAGGCCAAACGAACTGATGTCAATAAATTAGCCAGCGGGAGCTTGGTCACATCCCCAGAAGGGTCCAGTAGTGGTTTAGTTCACCAGGCCGGAGCTCACTACTACCATCTTCGTCAACCAAAAATCACATCAAAATTTCATTTTTTAAAAGACCCACCTTCATGTATCTTTTCATCTAGTGGCAAAATCTTGGGCCTCCAAGACCCCCGCCTTCCCCTACCTTGCAAGGAATCACCAGCACCAGCGCTGCAGGGACTGGTCCCACCTCACGCCATCAACACATCCCCTTTCACGGCTCCCTTGTCAACTAGCGGAAAAAATGACAAAAAGAAGCCCGATAACAGGGGTCTCAGTAGCATAGCAGCCCAGCAAAAGGAAAGCAAGGGAGGGCAGTCCCCTCCGGTCTACCGTCTTCTCAAAAGCCCATAATCACCTCAACTACTTCACACAATCAGAAGGGAAGACAACCCTCGTTCAGCCATACGTCAAGCCCAGGCAAGGTTTCTAACCAAGAGAATGAGGCGCTCAGCAGCCCCAACTTAAATGACCTCTTTAAGTCCATTAACGTCTCCCTCCACACTTCGGAGACAACTAAGACCATTCAACTGCCTACAGAAGCAACTGTAATTATACATGAAGAGGGCTACTACAAGCAGCTGAAGGAGGACAGGGAAATCATACAGGACTCAGGGCGAGACGGCTCTACCACCCTCTCTTATTTAGGACAACAGGAAAGGGGGGTTACAATTCTTCCTGACATTCAGGTCACCCCCGCTAAACAACTTCTGTCTACAGCCAAAACCAAAGAAAATCAGCATGCTAATCAGGCTTCTTATCAGGAAGTAACTCCTCCAAACTTAACAAACCAACAAAGTTCTTCAGCCCTTTTGGAATCCCCAGGTCCCCTAAGTTTATCTGGGATTGAACCAGGGACCCAAACATCGAACGCTTCTAAAACGTGGGATATTCTTTTAAACACAATGCAATGAGCGGTTGACACTCTACATTACCAGTCCGACAAAATGAATCTACAACTGACCATACTTGACACCTTGGCCCTCTTTGTGGGGCGGATTGATGAGAAATTAGGCCAACTAAATCTTCTAATTGGTAGAGCTCAGCAGGAAGCAAAGTTAATCTGCAGCTGCGGTCCAATTATTGACAAACTATCGTCACTTCCGGAAATAGTATCTACTCTGATAGAAGGTTTACCAAAGGGGCACTATAAAGAGGGACCGGACACCAGCACCAGCACAAAAACTAGCCTCGAAAACTTAAAAAAGGATCCTTCCACAGCCAAAACTACTGACAAATCTGTACTGTCATCTCCAGAGTGCACTTCACCCAAATGCCACCTTCGACCCTCCGAGTACCAAAATCCAACTCAGAATGCCAAGCAGCATCGTCATCATAGAAGGAAAGGCCGTAATAAAAAACTAACTTTAGCCTCTCCCGAGGTCTATCCCCTCTTTAAGACAGAATCTGGACAGGAGTCATTTGATCTAAAATCTCCCACAGCTCTCTTCACAAGTGCAGAACAAATTCCTACTGAGACAAGTGAACCCACAATAGGGGGAAACCCGGCAGTTCATAAAGAGGCTCGAACACTGGGGGCAGGCCGGGCCCAGCCCAGCAGCCACAGTGGCTCTCACAGCATTACGGTTCTTAGTGGGACTAGTAATGGAAAAGCTATTAACTTCCCCAGACAACTACCATCAAACATGCTAAAGGAGGCGCCACTCACACATGGTACTGATTCAGTACCAGAATCTACGATCATCCTCTACTCGCCCCAATCATCGGGCGAGGAGCCCATAACATCTGGACTTTTGGGTCCCCGGGCTCAACCGCCTCCCCACTCAGACGGAGCCCCTAAAGCCCCCTCAGCTTCCAAGTCTCAAGACCCTCCAACTCTTGAAGCCAATCCGAGACCCCTACAACAGTTTATATCAAACAACAGAGGAACCTATTTGGGTGGCAACTACCCAATAGTTCAGCTGGGACCCCAAACCACGAATTCCACCATTATTGTTTTCACTCCAGAATATGAATCAAAGGGCCCATTCGACATCTTGAATAGGGGGAACCTACTTCGACTTCTAAGCACCATGCCAACCTTAAACGATTTATGCTCAGCTGATCTTCTCTCAGTAGAATTTATAAAAGTCGATAAAACACAGAACTTGGAAGCTACAAAAGCAACTTGGAGGTCGTCCGAAATCGCGAATAAAATTCTGGAGGCGCCGATAACCCTCAAAGCATGGGGGATCCAATCAGCCCTACACCACAACACAGGATATCCGTTCCCCCTGCTTGAGAGACCCCGCAAAGGATTATCTCCGAAAAACTCACAGATCACGTCAGTCCTAAGGGGCGCCCAGGGTCGCTCACTGTTAAAGAGGCAGGTGCTGAACCATCAATAGGGCACAACGGCTCCCCACTTAGATCATTTTGAAAACGTCCGGATTTGTAGGACGATCAACGCCACGAACAATTCACAATGACAGAGCAACCCGACAAGGACAGATCCGAATTCAGACACTACGCTACTAAAACTGTGCTCATGGAACATAAACGGGCAAAACAGCAAGGCTGCAGATGCCGAATTCCTTCAATATGTAAAATCATTTGACATAATCCTACTACAGGAAACATGGTCAGAAAACCCGGTGCAAATAGAGGGTTACACCTGTTTTTACTCTTCAGCCACAAGGAAAAGTAAATATGGCCGGCTAGCGGGCGGCTTAGCCTCTTACATTAAAATCACAAAAATTCACAGCGCCCTGGAACTGAAGTACTGGGTATTTTAGACCCAGCGGTGCAGGGGCACACACCCTATGACTTCGGGGTTTCACCCTGTTCCGGACCTACAGAAACACAGAGTCTTCTGGGTGAAGTCAAAGAATCGTTTATTGGCTGCAGACCAATGACAGATATCCTAGAAGTACAACAGCGTGTATGTTCTCAGGAGACTGCTGAAAATCATAGGAACGGACTTCTCCTTAAGTACAAAATATCATGCTCCAGGCACACATTCCTTGGTTTACGATATGGTCATATAAAGGCATACACTACAAACGAAAAAGCAGAGTCATGATGACCATCCCACATTCCAGTTCGGCCAGCCCACAATGATTTACACAGGAAGGTTCAGATCCCATGTTTGAAGTAAATAGACCCCCCAATAAACATGAGCATCTCCTGTTTTGGGAAACAAGTCATAAAGCAAGAACAAGCAGGTGTAGAAGAGATTAGCCGGGGGATTGTGTAGAATGAAAGGGTTTTATGACGGGTCAAGCCCTGATACGAATCACAGGTAGACGGAGGAAGGGGAGCTCGTGAGACCGGTTTGACCCGGGGCAGCAGAGCCAGCTGCCCAGGTCACAGAGAAGTCAGAGGGAAAGCCCATGTACTGTGAGGCCCGTATTAACTCCATCATAGCCTATGTGAGGGCAATGACAAAATGGCCACTGCTTCCAAAATGGAACCCGCGTAGTTGAGCAGAATACGTGTACACAGTGCATTCGTAGCTAGAACGGCACATAAAGCACTCGTACGTGCCGCATTTACCATTTGCGGTTCGCTAATACCAAGATAGACAGAGGTAGGACCCTGTCCCCTACGCGGTTCCGAATATCAAAGTTTTGACAGACCCTCCTTTTGCCCTTACATAGGCAATCACTATACTCATCTTAATCCGAGTCTAGGTCAATGTTCACAAAGTCATGGAGATGTTGCTGTAGCATCATCCTATTACTTAGCTCGTCTCTCGATACAGGTTTCCTGACACATAAGGTAGCACAGAGGCCACACATCGCAGGAGCACACTGTATGCATAGACAGAACAGGAAAAGAATGGCTAAGATCATTCCAATGACCATCAGAACTTTCCAACCCCAGGCAGATATCAATTCCCAGAACCATCCCATCAGTGACCAATCTCCCTTATCCACGTGTATGGCTTCAGATATTTTATGGAGTTTGGAGATGGCTTGATACACTGTTGGAGCATTATCTGGTATGAAAATGCAGCAACTGGATTGGATGACCTTGCATACCCCACCGCGGTCTGCAAGAATAACGTCTAGAACCATGCGGTTCTGCAGAGTCATAAGGCGATCCGCTTGGAGCTCAGCTGTCAAATTACTAAGGGCACCAGCCGTTACATTGACGGTGGATTCAACCACACGAGTCAGCTGTCTCAGGTTCCTACTATTGACCATAGGTCCCCAAAACGGCAGGAAACCCAAGAAGAAGTCTCCTGCTTCCTGACCGGCAGTGTCCTCCTTACTAATCACACCTCTCACAACTCTGGTCTTGTGATAGTCAGAGGCGGCAGTAAATGTCGGCGGTAGCAAGTTCGCAATATAACATGTGCCCGAGAAATCAGGGGGCAACCATGTATATGCTCGGTCATGACAGATGAAATATGTGCCCTTAGCAGCCAAGAACGCAGGGGAAAACTGTGACGGGAAAGTGTACGTTTCAGTACAGTCACTTCTTCCCAGTTGAGCCCTAGGGTTCTGACCATTACCCTGTAAGCAGAACCGACCCATGTGGGGTACGACCCAGATTGGAGATGAGATTTTTCGCTGTCTTTCACCCAGACTAATACTATACCCCGTCGCGTTCCATCCTACATAAGGTCTCAGCTCTTCTTTGGGAATGGATGAGTATGCATTAATATCTCTACTCATATCGGCAACTCCTTTCATCAAAGCCTTATTATTGGTGATGGGTCTGATGGAACGCGGTGGGCGAGGGGAGTACGTATCTAGAGCATAAAGAAACATGGTTTGGAATGCCCATGACGATCCATTGTAACTGTACGGTAGCACCAGGTAGGGAATACCCTTGTTAATGGTATGTGGCATTAACCCACAGACCCAGCAATTGGTCGTATTCATTACCAGTTGGTGCTGGTGCAAGAGTTGGATAAACGAGTTATTTACGAACTCTGATCGTCTGGTCTGTTCGTGCTCAGGCAAAGGGTGAAAAGAGTGAGAGGAGGCAGTAGAAAGAGATATAGGCTGTTGAGTGGGTGCAATGGGTTTTGGAGCAGAGAAAAACACACATCCTACAATAAACATCATGATACTACACAGTGTAAAAAAGCACAAAAAGACAAAACATTTACTTTTTACAATTCTACACATCCTTGTTTGAAAGTTCATTTCCTCAATCGGTCTCTCCATCTTACAAAACTCCATCCTCTACTCGGGCCGCTCGCGGTGGATGAGTTTCTTCTGCTAAGGAGTACGCCTGTCAGTCCAGGGAAACGCCCTAGACCAACCAGAACCGTTGACCTAGCGTCTTCGGCCTGTACCCCAAAGTCTTGGCACCGCGACCCTGCGGCAGAACCCGGATGGTGGTTCGAAAAACAAAAAATCAAGAAAGTCCTTCAGATGGGAGAGCAAAAAATGTCAAAAAGGGAAATAATGAGGAAATCTTTATTTGTCCATGGGCCTAGGTCTCAAGTTATAGCGGAGACAGCCAGGTGCCGTTTGGTCTTGAAAAAGAAGTTCAGGCTCAGTGGAGTCCAGTTGACTTGATGGCGGCACAGCTTCCTGCAGAATATTGTCACTCTCTTGGACTGAAGCTGTGTCTCTTAGGCGTGCGTCACTGAATGGTACAAAGCGAGGTACAATGTCTGTCTCTGAGTCGGCGATACCCTCTTTGACCCACTGGTCATATGGTAGAGGCAAGGGAACTACCTTGCAGTGAGTACCATGAATCCAGTGCTTCTTCCCTTTCACTCGCACTGCTGATCTTGTCGAAAGAAGAACAAGATGAGGGCCGATCCAGCGAGGTTCGTTGTTGCTCTTACGCTGGAAATTCCGTACCAGGACCCACGAACCAGGGTTGATGGGGTGTCCAGGAGGTTCAGAGGCTTGGGGAAGAGTATCATGTACCTGTTGGTGCAAAACACGCAGTTTAACAGTCAAATCATACAGGTAATCGAGCAGTACTGGATGCTCTATTTCACTGAACTTCGTAGGCCTTGGCACACCCCATACGTTGGCCGGGCGGCCAAAGACTACTTCATAAGGACTAAGTCCCACTCGTGAGTGTATCGTCATTCTGGTGGACAAGAGTGCTAAAGGCAGAGCGTCAGGCCATTTAAGACCAGTGCTCGCCTGGATTTTGGCCAACTTGAGCTTTAAGGCTCCATTGTAGCGTTCAACCAGTCCAGCTGATTGGGGGTGATTTGCAGCGTGGAATTTCTGCCTTATGCCTAAACCTTCACATACATTCTTCATCACTTTACCCACAAACTCACTTCCATTATCACACCACACCATTCTCGGCATTCCGAACCTGGGGAAAAATTCCTTCACAAGGGCTTTGGCTGTGGATAGGGCAGTGTTATCTTTCAGAGGATAAGCCTCTACCCATTTGGAGAAAGCACAAACAACCACCAATACATATTTTAGGTTGTTGCATCTTTCCATGTGAATAAAGTCCAGCTGCAAAACTTCGAATGGACATGATGGGGGTGCAAAGTGACCGGCCGGAGTTGGGGTTCCCCTACCAGGGTTGTACTTTAAGCATACCATACAATTCTTGACCACATTCTCTGCACACTTGGGAATCCCAACATTCTGCCATACTGGAGCCAACAACTTACAGATACCTTTCGTACTGATATGTGCCATTCCATGCGCCATAGTAACCACTGGAAGCACATATGCATCAGGCAACAACCATCGCCTATGTTCTGTCAGGTCAATCCAACAACCATTCTCATCCAACTTACCCATACTCTCTCTCCACTTGCTTAACTCTTCTTCTGTAGCTTCAGCCTGAAGCGACTTCACACTCTCTATTGTGTTCTCGCACATTCCCACATCATTAACCCATCTTGCGGGGCCTGCAACATACATTCTAGTCTTCACATTCTGTGCGGTTTCTCTCGCGGTCTCATCAGCAAACGCATTCCCGCGTCCAACATCATCCGTGACTTTCCTGTGCGCACTGCATTTCATGATCGCAACTTGCAAAGGTAGGGTCAGTGACTCAAGGAGATCATTCACCAACTTGCCATTCTGAATTTTAGCTCCATGCGACGTCAGGAACCCACGCTCTTTCCACAGTCGCCCAAAATTATGAGCCACGCCAAAGGCATACTGGCTATCTGTGTATATGTTCACTCTCATTCCTTCAGACAACACACATGCTCTCGTGAGGGCGATTAATTCTGCTGCTTGGGCCGAATTATGTGGCACTCGTGCAGTTTCCACGACCGTGTGTAAAGTCGTGATAGCATATGCAGCAGTCGTGTCACCATTAGGGAGCTTGAAACATGACCCATCTACCCATAGAGTGCCATCACATTCAGTCAGGGGAGTATCTTTGAGATCTACTCTCCCTTTCGTCTCTTCTTCTGTTCTGAACAGACAGTCATGTTGCTCAATCTCATCTGAGTCTGCTGGAATCGGCAATAATGTGGCTGGATTCAGCGTATTGCATCTTTTTATGTGTATGTGATTCGCTAACAGTGTGAGTTCATACCCTGATAATCGCGCACTAGTCAAGTGTTGTGTCTTGGTTCTATTTAATAATGTGTCTACAGCGTGTGGAACCATGACAATCAATGTGTTGTCCATTACCAGACCAGCAGATTGTCGGATAGACATCGCTGCAGCAGCTGTCGCTCTTAGACAGCTTGGCAATGCCCTCGCTACAGGGTCCAAGGTGGATGAAAAATATGCGCATGGGCGCGGTCTGTCACCAAAAGGCTGTGTTAACACTGACAACGCACATCCATCTTTCTCGTGAACATACAATGTAAAAGGCTTACTGTAGTCAGGAGTGCCCAACACAGGTGCTGAACACAACGCATTACGCAATTCCACAAAACTTTTCTGGCACTCTTCAGACCATGGGATAGGATTCGGTGTGTCTTTACATGTTAGTGCTAATAAAGGTTTTGCCAACAAAGAAAAACTTGGGATCCAATGCCTACAGTATGAGGTAATGCCCAAGAAAGCACGCACTTCTCTCTGTGTCTTCGGCACACTCAACTGTGCAATGGCTTGAATTCTTTCTGGGGTCAGTCTCCTTCCCTCCTTCGATAAGAGATGACCTAAGTAGGTCACTTCTTGTCGACAATATTGCAGCTTAGAGAGAGACACTTTGTGATGGTATGCGGATAAATGGCGCAACAGTGACAATGTGGCTTCTTTACAGATCTTCTCAGTATCCGCGGCGATCAGTAAATCGTCCACGTACTGGATCAGGATAGCGCCACTAGGTAAAACAAGTGCATCAAGCTGCGCTTTCAAAGCCTGACTGTATATGGATGGACTCTCACAGTATCCTTGGGGAGCGCGTTTGAAGCGGAAGCTTCGGCCTCCCAGACTAAAACCAAAAATGTCTCTGCTCTCTTCTGCAATTGGGATACTAAAGAAAGCATTCTTTAAATCGATCACTGAAAACCATGCAGCAGAGGCTGGAATCATCGTTAATAAGGCAGTTATATCGGGGACAACCGGAAACTGAGGCACAACAATCTTATTAACCTCTCTAAGATCAATCACAAATCTGTAAACAGGTGGCTGTGAAGGGTCCGTTCGCTTTAAGACAGGTAAAATCGGGCTATTGCAAACGTTGCCTCTTGTCTCTTCAATCACACCCTTATTAATCAAGTCGCTGACAATGTCTAACAATGCTTTCTGCCCTTCATTAGAGATCTTGTACTGGGGAATACGTGGCAGTCTGACATTAGCCTTTAGAGTCACCACATATGGTGGTATCTCCAAGAGGCCCACATCATTGGGACCAGTAGCCCAAAGGGCATCCGGAAGGGATGACAATTCAGGTGGCATCGTGTTTTTAGACAAATACATTGGGGAAACCACTTTCTTGCCTAATGTAAGTTGTACTCCTGAAGGAGAACAATACAGTGTAGCGTGCAATCTTTTCAACAAATCTAATCCCAGCAAATTCTCACCACAACCTGTTGTCAGGATCAGGGGCGCTTTCAGCTCGCAAGGTCCAACAGAAAGCGACATGGGACTAGAAATCGGGTTCCTAACTGGGGCGCCAGAAAAACCTACTGAAACATTTATATCGCCAGACAAAGGTGCGCCAGGGAGTTTTGAATGCATGATTGAACTCTTTGCAGCACCAGTGTCTAGCAGAAAAGGCTCCGTTACATTTGCTGTAGTCACCTCAACATACGGTCCACTCTGATCCACTGGCACTGAAACAACTCCCTCTCTTCGTCTATGGCTGTCCTAGTAACCATTATTGTCTGCATCGCCGTCCTCCGCATAATAATCATTATTGTAATACTGCGCCGTATTACCAGTCGCGTTAGCTTGCTGATCAAAGCTATTAATTGCGCTTTGGGGCGGAAGAGGACGCGCGTTTTGGGGAACACTTCCACGCCCTCTGCCTCTAGGAGCTTGCTGACCACCTCTACCTCTGGCGCCATACGTATTACCGTTCCGTTGCATTAATTTAGGGCAACTATATTTAAAATGACCTTCCTCTTTGCAGTATGAACATTGGTTGGGACCTACAGGGACACGTGGTTGATAATACCCATTCATTTGCTGATTAGTCTGAAATTGTTGGGGTTGGTGATAAACACCTTGGGGTTGTCTATAATTATTACCACCTCCACGTGGTGGATAGGCCTGCTGTAAAAGGACCTTTGTCTTTAGTTCCTTCGTTTTCTTCTCCGTTCTATCTTTCTCGTCTTTATCTCTGTTTTCATAATACTGTGCAGTAGCCAGTATTTGCGCTGAAGAGGAAACGGCCCAAGAACTCTCTGAATCTTTCAACTTTTTACACAGGTCAGGGAGTAAATTCTGCACAAACTTATCCACAAACAACCGTTGGCCACCCTCAGTACTCATATCTTGCCCACTGTGGTCAATAAACGTTTCCTCAAACCTAGTAAAGAAGTCTGACACTGTCTCATCTTTCTTCTGCTTACATGCAGATAACTTGTCCCAATTTACGCGCATCGCAGGCATTATTGTCTTCATATACGTGATGATTCTACCAGGCAATTCAGCTACTAAAGGTTCTGGTTTCGCACCACCCGTTTGTCTAGCATCAGCAGCGACAATGTTAGCCCATGTATCCCCTAGTTCTGCATTGTGATCTACATTACGAATTGATCCCCATAGAGGCTGTGGAACAACATTACCAAACAACATGTCTATGTCGGCCAGATTCATAATGCATGACCCTGCCGTCTGTGACAACTCTTTATAATAACCTGCTGGGTTTTTACGGGGATCAGGCAATGTCTGCTTAAGTGCTAACACCTCAGAGCGCTTCCATGGAACATGCACCCAAACACGTTGGAAATGCGCTGGCACAGCGGGGTTATTGCCGACAGCTGCAACTGCTTCTTTCCATACCGGGGGAACTTCTCTCATAGGGTATTGTCGCGCTTTTGCCTTTTTCCCCACAAGGACCTCTTGTTCAAACAATGACTGCTGGCAATCGTCATTCCTTAAGGACAATACAACCGCAACTGCTTTATCTACTTCGCGGTCCACAATTATACCAGTTCCAAAATCGCACCTCACTCTACACAATTCCTGCGGGTTCGGATTTCTACCACTATCTTCCAATTCTTCACAGAGAATTTCGCACATTTTCTCAAATACATATCTCTGTTTCGGGGCATCCCATTGATGGAAAGTGTTAACAACCGATTCCACATCATACAGTGAAGGAAAAACGATCCATCTACGCGCCATGTGATCTATTACCTTTTTCTCATCGGGGTTAGGCAATTGGCTGCGCAACTGCTTACGCTGTACACCAGGAGTTGCACCAGATGACCCAAAGAGAGGCGACATTAATGTAGTAACCACATTAGCTAAACGCTGTCGCGCTGAAGGAGAAGCTGAGGCGAGAACAGGGGGAAAAACAGAGGGAAGAAAAGAGGATGTAGAGACAGGTACTGGAGTGGTGGAAGGAAGAGTGTTAGGGGAGGCAGTTACTGGATTAAGCAAAGTCGCAGGAAGTGCGGGGGCAGTTGGAAGCACTACTGGAGGCGCTTGAGAAGACTGCGCTACAGGAATAGGAACTGGTTGCAAAGCAACTGGCGGTTGCGGCAAGGCTTGCAGTATATGCACTGGAGGCGGCATATTTACAAGCTGGGGAGGCGCCGTGGCAGTTTGAGCATACGGGGGTGGCGAACTCAACAAATGCGACATCAAGGGATCTTTCTCCTTTTCTTCTGACTCATCCTGCTTAGAATGTGGCAAAGCTGGGTAACATTTGTCAATCCCTAACTTACGCTGCCTGTGCAATTGCTCATTCATTTGCTCCTCTTCATTGTCTTTAAATTGTACAGCTGCTTGCATTACTGACATACCTCTCTCTCTCTTATTCTTTTTCGCTAGCTTAATTTCCTTCTGTTTGGCTTCCTTTCGCCATAAGCGGAAAGAGTCAAACATCGCCGGCCGGGCTTTCTTCTTAAACAATTTAATTTCCAAATTATCTAAAATATCGGTATCGAAACTACCATTTTGGGGCCATTTTAAAACACCGTCTTTCCTGGTGTAGTGGATCCACACTTCGTTATATGCAATGGGGCCTACGCCATGTTTCACATAGAGCTCATAAGTTGGAGTTCCAACCGGAGGAACCGGACATGATTCCTCTAGCTGGAAATCTTTTCCACAACCCAAACAGAATAATCTACCAAATAGTCCAGAACCAGGCATCTTCGCTCACTAGTCTAGATCCAAACGTCAAAGGATTATCGATTACGATATTCTCGTGAATACACGAGTCCTCTGGCTTTGGGGTTTGCAAACACCAAATCACCAATTACCAATCAAACCAAACGATCCCGAGGGATACCAAAACAAATGGGAGACGCTCCACTTATACTTAACTGAATATTGCTGATCGATGACGTCACCAGAAGACTCTCTCGATTGTTTCGCTCTCTCAAACTCGTCAAGGGTCCAAAACAGGTCGATTAATCAGGGCAGCAGTCCTTCGTAGCCGTCGGGACGCGGAGAACCTCGCAGAAAAGACTTTCGGACCACGTCGACATGCAGGGGTCGATGAAGTGGCGGCCTTCCTCCGGAATTTCCACACGAAGCTCCTCACGAACCTCTGGCTTGGACTGGTACCGCTGAAATCGGCCCGAGTTGGGCGCCAAACTGAAGTACTGGGTATTTTAGACCCAGCGGTGCAGGGGCACACACCCTATGACTTCGGGGTTTCACCCTGTTCCGGACCTACAGAAACACAGAGTCTTCTGGGTGAAGTCAAAGAATCGTTTATTGGCTGCAGACCAATGACAGATATCCTAGAAGTACAACAGCGTGTATGTTCTCAGGAGACTGCTGAAAATCATAGGAACGGACTTCTCCTTAAGTACAAAATATCATGCTCCAGGCACACATTCCTTGGTTTACGATATGGTCATATAAAGGCATACACTACAAACGAAAAAGCAGAGTCATGATGACCATCCCACATTCCAGTTCGGCCAGCCCACAATGATTTACACAGGAAGGTTCAGATCCCATGTTTGAAGTAAATAGACCCCCCAATAAACATGAGCATCTCCTGTTTTGGGAAACAAGTCATAAAGCAAGAACAAGCAGGTGTAGAAGAGATTAGCCGGGGGATTGTGTAGAATGAAAGGGTTTTATGACGGGTCAAGCCCTGATACGAATCACAGGTAGACGGAGGAAGGGGAGCTCGTGAGACCGGTTTGACCCGGGGCAGCAGAGCCAGCTGCCCAGGTCACAGAGAAGTCAGAGGGAAAGCCCATGTACTGTGAGGCCCGTATTAACTCCATCATAGCCTATGTGAGGGCAATGACAAAATGGCCACTGCTTCCAAAATGGAACCCGCGTAGTTGAGCAGAATACGTGTACACAGTGCATTCGTAGCTAGAACGGCACATAAAGCACTCGTACGTGCCGCATTTACCATTTGCGGTTCGCTAATACCAAGATAGACAGAGGTAGGACCCTGTCCCCTACGCGGTTCCGAATATCAAAGTACGACAGAACTGACTCATCAATCCCCAGTTACAAACACCATGAAGATCAAATTAAACCTCAAAGGGAAAAAAGAAGAGGTGCTGGTGATCAACACTTACATAAATCCAAAAAGAAAAAACAGGAGTCGAAATCTCTATTGGATTATTTGCACCAATTGATGTCCACGCAAACCACTTCCAAATTCATTTTGTCGGGGGATTTCAACCAATATATCCTAGGCTCGTCCACGAACAATGACATTCAAGCCCAGTCATTCTATTGGAATATTCCAACCCAATCCACCAATGGCCAGGGGAAAATCCCCAAATTGGGAAAGGAGCTACTAGAAGAGATGGAGCATTTAGGGCTGAGAGTTTTAAATGGAAGATTTGCAGGCGACTCACCATCTGCAGCCTCATTTCACTTAGGTAACGTGACCTCCACAATAGATTACACTTTAGTATCTCTTCCATTTTTCCATCATATATTAAACTTCAGCCTAGGTGACAAAGGGGACAGTGACCACCGACCTCAACAAGTCTCCATTCTTGCTTCTCCAGACCTAACCCTTCCCAATCCTATAGGATTCCAAGCTTGCCACACAATAAACCTTAAAAGAATTAAGTCCTCAGTGGCAAACACAAAGGAGGTACTCTCTGCAGCAAAATTTCAATTAAACAGTCTGAAATACCCCACGGGCAATCCTATAGCCCTATGGGAGATCTTCACGGACGTCTTTGCGAACCTCTATTCAACCATAGTTCGGCACCATTCGTCTCATGGCCCAATGATCACAGGGAAGATCTCCAGTGCTCAGAAATCGGCCCTGAAACATCATAAAAACACCATAAACAAACTACTAAGGCTGCTGAGGTCACATCCGGGGGGCACGGGCATCTCCCAACAGCTTTGCAGACGAAAGGATGACCTTAAAAAACTTAAATGGGAGATCAAAAGATGCAAAGAAGACGACTTTTGGGCTAAACTCCACTACGACATTAAAGCAAACAACAGTGCTCGCTTCTGGTCCACCCTGAATAAATTCCTAAATCCCAACAATCAGGCACCAGGATGTTCAGGTGGCCAACCCACAGCAAACAACAACACTACATGAAAATGCACCACTTGAAACCAGTGCTGCAACAATCAGGGAATTAATCTCCAAAGGGAGGAAAGATGGAGCGCCAGGGCCAAATGGAATCCCACCAGCTCTCTTCAAACACGATCCTGATTATTGGTCAGAAATTCTGACCCCACTTTTCATCTCGGCCAGTCTGTCTGGGGGCCTCCCAGCCTCATGGAAGGGCTCAGTTATCTCACCAATATATAAAGCAGGCGACAGAGCTCTTCCCAAAAACTATCGCCTGATCGCTCTACTGGATATCGAGGTGAAATATTTCGCAGGGCTATTATTGACTCAGCTGCGCGAATGGGCTACCAAGAACAACTTAATTCCGCCCAGCCAAACAGGATTTTGCAGAGATGCTGGAATAACAACAAATCTTTTAGCTTTATCACTACTCATTGATAAAGCAAAACAAACCAAACAAAGTCTCCACTTCTGTTTTGTGGATTTCAAAGCGGCCTTCGACACTGTCAACCGAGCAAATCTGTGGAGGAAACTAGCTCTATGGGGGATTCCTGCACCACTTTTAAATCTTCTGATTGAACTGCACTCCAACACATGGGTCCAAGTGAAGCTCGGGAATGGCACCCACCTTTCAAGGCGTATAACAACAACAAAAGGCCTTAAGCAGGGGTGCGTCTTAGCACCAACTCTCTTCAATCTATACACAGCCGGTTTGCCACCAGCCCTAGATGCCTGCAATGCACACGCCCCCCGCCTGGGGGGTCGAACCCTGCCCAGCATACCCTATGCAGACGACGTGGTTTTGATTAGTCACACCAAGGTAGGTCTGCAACACCTTATCAATACACTGCACGGAAATGCTAAGGACAACCTGCTTGAAGTCAACACCGAAAAAATTAAAACATTGACAATAACGGGGAAAAAAAAGTCCTTCTCCTGGTTTTTTGGGACAAGGGCAATAGCGAATTGTTCTGAATATAAATATCTTGGCGTTATTGTCGACAGGGCGGCCATTTCTCAAATCACCTTGAGGCCACCAAGAGGAAAGGTATGCTGATTGCAAAAACACTCAGACAACTCAAAACCAAATTGTCCGGGCCAACTCTTCTGCCACTACTGCCTGTAGCCCAAGCAAAAATAGAGTCATCAATCACTTACGGTAGTGAAGCCTTAAGAGGCACAGACGCAAAACTGCTGGACACCACTATCTCAAAAGCTTATAGAGTCTTCCTAAATCTACCATCATACACCTCACAGGCTCAAATCCGGCTAGAATTTGGTTTAACCTAACAATTACTCGCAAGGCGAGGATCATACATCAAATGCTGGTACAAAATAAAGAACTCGTCTGAAAACACACTGAATCACCAGCTCTGGGAAAACCTGCGAGGCAGCCCCACTGCACTCGCAAAAAAATACTTAGAGGAGTCATTAGCAACGACAGGCCTAAAAGATCTATGGGAAATTTCTCTTCCGAACGCACAATTCAAACGTGTTGTAAATAAGAACATAAAGCGACTCTCCTTTATAGAGGATAAAGCTACCTTTGCCCACAGACGCCATGCATGGATGATACTGAGCACTTATAAATCGCCCGGGTTACAGGCTTATTTCGGACTGGGTTACTGCAGGAAATCAAAAGAAGCATTTTTAAAACATAGGCTCGGAAGCTTACCAGCCTGTGACGGGGACGAGAACGCCGCCTCAACAGACCGGAATTGGTGGAATTCACCGCCCTCTCTTCCCCTACAGCAGCCAATGGAACGATCAGCAGAGGACGTGTGGTATCCCTATCCATCACAGGACTGGACATCGGAGTCGGAACCGGGCTCCTTTAAGGCGGCCTACCACCAGGACGAAACCCCGCCCCCTGATGACGTCATGGTAGAGGGCGGGATAAAGACGGAGGAAACCCGGAAGACGGCGTACGGCGATTCCCTGGAGGCAGACGGAGTGTTGCAGTGGAGAAAGACGAGGAGTTGGGAAGAGGAGCAACGTGGAGAAGAGAGCAAAGACCGGAGATCCGAGCGGAGTGGAGACGACCGCGACAAGCCAGGAGGCCACCGATCCCGCGAGGCGCCCCGCCACGTTCCCACGGGAGGAGCGTGGCTCGAGCAGGTACGGGGGAAAGTAGCGGGCTGGGTGGGCAGAAAGACGCAGCCTCCTCCTTGAACGTAATTGCTGCCGTAATAGTGATTACACCACCCCCTCCCCTCACTCAGCACTAAGTCACCTAGCACCTGTACAAACGAGCACTGGAGCACTCGGTTTCCCTCACTCCCGGCCCCGGTTGTTAAAAAAGAAGGATCGGTGTCCTAATCCGTGGTCTCTTCTTGTTTTCCATTGCCTCATCGGGACGAACACCCCGGAGCCCTTCCACGAGACTGAGACGAGTCACGAAGTTACGAAAGGCAGACTCTACAGCCGATTCTCAATCTGGAGCCCAGCCGAAGGAGCAGAAGCCTCCCCCCGGCATCGACTACGAGACGACAAATAGCACGTCAAAGGACATTGTTATCAAAAACAAAACCCTCGTTACAACGTACTGGCTTGGCTGTAGAATCTGTCCCCGCTACCCCGCCACAACTGGTGTCAGAAGTGGGATCGCCATCACAGTCCGTCTGTAGTACCGAGATGGACGCGCTCATTCAACACCTCATCAAGGGGCAAGAAAAGCTGGAATGGGCTGTGCAGAGGCAGATGACATCGGCCCAAGCGGATAGAGAACAGTTCCAAAACACCATAACGGCCCAGATCGAGAGTCTTCAGAAAGAGGCCCAGTTGCTACGGTCTCACACCCTGGGGAGGCTCGACCCCTAACCCTTCCAAACCCATCCGGGATGGCTTTACAAAAGTATGTGTCCAAGGAGGATCCCGATGTCTTCCTCATGAACTTTGAAAGGGCCGCCAGGGCCTTGGGTTGGCCTGAGGATAAATGGCCTTTCTTCCTGGCCCCACTCTTATCAGGGGAGGCACAGTTCGCCTACCAGGTGGCCAACCCCACGGGGAGCTCACCTTATACGACCATTAAGGAGGTCATCCTAGATCACCTGGGGCTAGATGGGGAAGCCTATCGACTTCGATTCAGGAGAGAACGGGGTTCCCCTGGGGAGAACCCAAAGACTTTGTTCTTTCGGTTAAAGATGGCGGCCGACAAGTGGTTACGCCCGGCCTCCAGCACGAAGGAGGAGATAATGAACCGCATATACATGGAGCAGTTCATGGACTCGTTGCCATACGCAACTCAACGATGGCTAAAACAGCACACAGGACTTACGCTGGATCAAGCTATCGAGATGGCCGCTAACTATGCTCGGGCCCAACCAAAGACGCTAGGGTGGGACACCGAGAAACATACAAAAGGGCTACCAATGGTAAAATCAGAGAGGAAGGTGAAACCAGCACCGGAACCTCCCCGACCCCGGCCTATGAGAATGGAGGGACCACCGACCCGGGGACCCCAATGTTTTGAATGCGGTGCATGGGGCCATATTGCGAGACTCTGCCCACGAAGAAAACCCACCGAAGAACCAATGGAGGTCGGGTACCTCCCCCGGACCGTCCTGTATTCAGCCGAATTTGGTACTTCATATTACGTGAGTGTAAGAATGAACGGTTTGAAGGTTCAGGCCCTGTTAGACTCAGGGTGTAGACAATCCGTGGTTCGCAAGAGGTTGGTTCTTCCCTCACAATACGTCCCGGGCGCCCAAGTTTACATACGATGTGTACACGGGGATGTTAGGCCCTACCCCCTCGCCAAAGTGACCCTGACTCACCTAGAAAAAGAGCCATACAATGTGAGGGTGGGGGTGGTGGATTCCCTTCCAGAAGACATGATACTGGGAGTAGACAATCCGGGGTTTTTGTATTTGTTCCAAAGATCCCTGTCACTACCCCCCTCCTCCGGGTCCCATTCTGTAGCAGCACTACTCTCCCCGGACCCTTGGGTATTAGACCGTAGCTTTCGGTTTGCGCAGGCCAGTGATCCCAGGCTGGTCAATGCGTGGGAGAACGCACATGCAACCCAAGATCAGGAGCCAAAAAGGTATCCCAGGTTTAGGATCACGAAGGACCTCCTGTATAGGGAAGGGGAGGAGGGAGGGGATGCCCAGTTGCTAGTTCCGGTGTCCTTTAGAGAACAAGTACTGTTCTTTGCCCATACCCACCTGACGGCCGGACACAGCGGGAAAGAGAAAACCACAGATAACATCCTTAGACATTTCTATTGGCCCGGAATCTACAAGGACGTTCAAGAATACTGTCATCGCTGTGAAATATGCCAGAGACAGAATCTACAGAGACCACCAGCTGCACCCCTGCGACCTATGCCCACCATAGGCCGACCGTTCGAAAGGATCGGTATGGATCTGATAGGTCCATTACCCAAGTCGACAAGGGGTCACGTGTATGTGCTGGTACTCGTGGACTACGCCACCCGGTATATAGAAGCATTTCCCCTGCGAACTCCCACAACAGAACATATTGCTGAGAAATTCATTGAACTATGTTCCTGAGTCGGCTTCCCAAAAGAGGTCCTCACGGACCAGGGCACCCCGTTCACATCAAAGCTAATGAGGGAAGTCTGTAAAACACTAAACATACATCACCTGCGCACATCAGTGTACCACCCCCAAACAGACGGTTTGGTCGAGCGCTACAATCAAACGTTGAAAACTACCCTGAAGAAGATGCTCGCTACCGAAGGATCTGACTGGGATAGATTATTGCCGTTGGCGCTCTATGTCTTACGAGCCCAGAAACAGAGTAGCCTTGGTTACTCCGCCTTCGAACTATTATACGGACGACAACCGAGGTCTTTACTGGAAATTACGAAAGACGCCTGGGAGAGGGAAGAGGAGCAAGAACAAAGGTCCATGTTAAACTATACAGAGCACCTCAGGTCCAAGCTAGGTAAACTGCGAAACCTGGCGTACTCCAACCTAGAGAAACAGAAAGAAAAACAAAGAAAAACTTATGATCGCGGGACCAAGCTGCGCTCATTAAAAAAGGGGGATTGGGCCTTGCTCCTACTTCCTCCCATCGCAGGAAAAGGGAAACACGAATGGAAGGGGCCGTACGAAGTGGTCGATACCATAGGTGACACAACCTACCGCCTGAAGGTGACAGCAAACAAGGTACAATCGTATCACATAAACTTACTAAAGAAATGGATTGGACCCCCTCCAAAAGGTTTAAACCTTCTCATTCCCACCACCAACAAGAAAAGCACCTTGAACGAGTTGGTCGTCAATGAGGAGGTGTCGCAACAGCAGAAGAAAGAACTAGAAGAGACGCTGTTACCCTACCAGGATATATTCTCGGACATCCCTGGGAAAACGACACTGGTGGAACATAGCATCGAAACGCAACCAGGAAAAAGAGTAAAGTTAAGGCCTTATCGCATCCCCGCGGTCCGAAGACAAGCCATTAAAGCAGAAGTGGACGACATGCTACGGCTAGGGGCTATCCGCCCCTCAAAGAGCGATTGGGCCTCCCCCATTGTGATGGTCCCTAAACCGGATGGGTCGAGGCGATTCTGCATGGACTTTAGGGCTCTGAATGCCATTTCCTCATTCGATGCCTACCCTATTCCACGGGTGGACGAGCTAATCGAAAAACTGGGAGAAGCAGCGTATATCACCACGTTGGACCTCACAAAGGGGTACTGGCAGGTGCCTCTCAGAGAATCGGATAGGAAGAAGACGGCCTTTATCACGGACGAAGGCCTCTTCGAATTCACGGTTCTACCCTTTGGCCTCCATGGGGCGCCTGCTACGTTCCAGCGTTTGATGAACACCATACTCCGGCCATATCAAACATTCAGTTCCGCCTATCTGGATGACATCGTCATTTACAGTAACACCTGGGCCGAACATTTACAACATCTGCAGACCATACTCAGAGCTCTACAACAGGCGGGTCTGCATGTCAACGCCAAAAAGTCCCGAGCGGCTTTTCACAGCGTGAACTATTTAGGTTTCGTGTTGGGAGAAGGCACCATCACACCACAATCCAACAAAGTTCGAGCCATTGAGGGGACCCCTTTCCCTAGGAACAAGAAAGAAGTAAGGGCGTTCCTGGGTCTAATAGGCTACTATCGCCGCTTCATCCCCAGCTTTGCGGACCTAGCGGCCCCCCTCACGGATCTCCTGCGGAAAGATGTAAAACCCAGAGAGCTTAAAAATCCCAGTACGGAGGCGCTGAACGCATTCAGCAGTCTCAAAACGGCTGTCACCACTCATCCGATCTTAGGAACACCCGACTTCTCCAAACCCTTCATACTGGCCACGGATGCGTCCGACATAGGTATAGGGGCGGTGTTGTCCCAGGAAGGGGGTGATGGGTTGGAACACCCAATACTGTATATCAGCCGTAAGCTATTCCCTAGGGAGTCCAGGTACCCCACAATAGAACGGGAGTGTCTAGCTATTAAGTGGGCCATAGATAAATTACAATATTATCTAGAGGGCAAACCGTTCATTCTTTATACTGACCACGCACCCCTTCGGTGGATGTGTCAAAACAGGAGTCAGAATCCCCGGATACTCCGCTGGTTCCTCTCCCTCCAGCCTTATGCTTTCACTATTCGACACAGGAAGGGGAAGGAGAACGGGAATGCGGATTATCTGTCCCGAGTCTTTCCTCTCCCCAATCGGGAGAATCCAGGGGGGGAGGTGTGTGACGGGGACGAGAACGCCGCCTCAACAGACCGGAATTGGTGGAATTCACCGCCCCCTCTTCCCCTACAGCAGCCAATGGAACGATCAGCAGAGGACGTGTGGTATTCCTATCCATCACAGGACTGGACATCGGAGTCGGAACCGGGCTCCTTTAAGGCGGCCTACCACCAGGACGAAACCACGCCCCCTGATGACGTCATGGTAGAGGGCGGGATAAAGACGGAGGAAACCCGGAAGACGGCGGACGGCGATTCCCTGGAGGCAGACGGAGTGTTGCAGTGGAGAAAGACGAGGAGTTGGGAAGAGGAGCGACGTGGAGAAAAGAGCGAAGACCGGAGATCCGAGCGGAGTGGAGACGACCGCGACAAGCCAGGAGGCCACCGCTCCCGCGAGGCGCCCCGCCACGTTCCCACGGGAGGAGCGTGGCTCGAGCAGGTACGGGGGAAAGTAGCGGGCTGGGTGGGCAGAAAGACGCAGCCTCCTCCTTGAACGTAATTGCTGCCGTAATAGTGATTACACCACCCCCTCCCCTCACTCAGCACTAAGTCACCTAGCACCTGTACAAACGAGCACTGGAGCACTCGGTTTCCCTCACTCCCGGCCCCGGTTGTTAAAAGAGAAGGATCGGTGTCCTAATCCGTGGTCTCTTCTTGTTTTCCATTGCCTCATCGGGACGAACACCCCGGAGCCCTTCCACGAGACTGAGACGAGTCACGAAGTTACGAAAGGCGGACTCTACAGCCGATTCTCAATCTGGAGCCCAGCCGAAGGAGCAGAAGCCTCCCCCCGGCATCGACTACGAGACGACAAATAGCACGTCAAAGGACATTGTTGTCAAAAATAAAACCCTCGTTACAACGTACTGGCTTGGCTGTAGAATCTGTCCCCGCTACCCCGCCACACAGCCATACCCCACTTACAACCCTGGCTGAGAAAGAACTGCAGGTCTACATGTAGGCTGTGTGGCTCAGGGAAAGAAGACATGGAACATCTGATATGCTCCTGCAAAAAGTTAAAAGAGGAAAGAGTAGCTTTCCTGAAAACCACCTTCAACTAACTTAATATACGCACACGTAGACAAGCAGTCATTGCATGCTTTGACCCAAGACTTTTACATCTGAATGGACTGTTGGTAAAATTCCTGAAACTAGTCAAGTATAAACAATCCAAAACAGATGATGGTGCTCAGAGAAACAAGGAATCATGAATATCCTTTAAACTTTTATTTTATAACTACTTCTTCTTTTTAAGATTCTTGTTAAATTTAGAAATTGATTAAATTTGTACTTACTATGAACTTTTGTAATGGTTTTAATTAATCGGAAACAATAAAAAAAAATGTTTTTTTTTTTTTTTCTTACTAGTTGAGAGATTCAACAAAACCCTCAAGGGCATGATTCAAGGTCTCCCAGAAAAGCTTAGGTGCAGATAGGACATACTTTTGCCCTGCCTTCTTTTTGCCTACAGAGAGGTTCCACAGAAGGGGGTTGGTTACAGCCTATTTGAACTTCTGTTTGGACATCCAGTTAGGGGCCCATTATGTCTAGTGAAGGAGGGATGGGACTTACCTCTCAAACCCCCTAAACAGGATATTGTGGACTATTTACTTGGTCTCTGCTCCAGGATGGCTGAGTACATGAAGAAGGCAACTAAAAACCTTGAGGCTAACCAGGAATTACAGAAGGCCTGGCATGACAAAAAGGCTGTGCTGCCTGTCTACCAGCCGGGGCAGACATTATGGGTGTTGGAGCCTGTGGCCCCAGCAGCCCTCCAAGACAAATGGAGTGGCCCTCATACCATAATTGAGCAGAAAGGAGAGGTTACCTATCTGGTGGACCTAGGAGCTCCCAGGAGCCCCCATAGGGTGCTCGATGTCAACAGGCTCAAACCATATGTTGACAGGGCAGATATGAGCTTGCTCATGGCTACTGATGAGGGACAGGAGGAAGAGAGTGATCCACTCCCTGATGTGCTCTCACAGAACCCTGATGATGGATCAGTTGATGGTGTAGCCTTGGCAGGCAGCCTCACTGACCAGCAACAAACTGATTATAGAAAAGTTTTACAACAGTCCAGATATATGATCTCACTGAGTCCAAGTCAGACTACCTGGTGCACTCATGAAGTGGACACTGGGGACAGTCTGCCTGTTAAAAATAAGATTTACAGGCAACCAGACCATGTCAGGGACAGTATCAGGACTGAAGTCCAGAAGATGTTGTAATTGGGAGTTATTGAACCCTCAGATAGCCCTTGGGCTAGTCTAGAAGTCTTAGTCCCCAAACCTCACACCAAAGATGGCAAGAGAGAAATGAGGTTTTGTGTTGACTACAGAGGTCTCAATGCAGTCACTAGGACTGATGCCTATTCAATACCAAGGGCAGATGAGCTGATTGATACTTTGGCCTCAGCCAAGTTTCTGAGCACATTTGACCTGACTGCTGGCTACTGGCAGATCAGACTAGCTGATCATGCCAAACCAAAAACAGCATTTTCTACCCCTAGTGGGCACTAACAATTTGTGGTGATGGCCTTTGGTTTAAAGAATGCATCTGCCACTTTCCAAAGGTTGGTGAACAAAGTCCTTACAGGCCTTGAAGCCTATAGTGCAGCATATCTAGATGATATTGCTGTCTTTAGATCCACCTGGGAGGATCACCTGGTCCACCTGCGAAATGTTTTGGAGGCCCTGAAGAAGGCAGGCCTCACTATCAAGGCCACCAAGTGTTAGATAGGGCAGAGTCTTAATGTGTACCTGGGCCACCTTGTGGGTGGAGGCCAGGTTCAACCATTGCAGAGCAAAATCCAGACCATCATGGACTGGGTTGCTCCAACCACCAGACTCAGGTCAGAGCTTTCTTGGGCCTGACTGGGTACTATAGGAGATTTGACAAAGGTTATGGGTCCATAGTGACCCCTTTGAAAGACTTAACTTCTAAGAGAATGCCAAAGAAAGTTCAGTGGACAGTTAGGTGTCAAAAGGCATTTGATGACCTGAAGCAGGCCATGTACACTGCTCCCATTCTGCAAAGTCCTAACTACTCCAGGAATTCATTGTCCAAACTGATGCATCTGAATTGGGGGTAGGGGCTGTACTGTCCCAATTAAATGAAGAAGGTCAGGATCAGCCAGTAGCTTTCATCAGCAGAAGATTGACCCCTAGAGAGAAATGTTGGTCAGCCATTGAGAGGGAGGCCTTTGCTGTGGTTTGGGCTCTGAAGAAGCTGAGGTCATACTTGTTTGGCACTCACTTCATTGTTCAGACAGACCATAAGCCTCTCTTATAGCTAAAACAGATAAAGTGTGAAAACCCCAAACTTTTGACGTGGTCCATTTCCCTACAGGGGATAGACTTTACAGTGGAACATAGACCTGGGAGTAACCATGCCGATACAGATAGATTCTACAGATATTTCCACTTAGCACATGAAGACTCAACTGGTCAGGGTTAGTTTAATGTCCTTACATTTGGGGGGGGGAGTTGTGTAGGAGAGTAGGATCGGCTTCTTATAGTTACCCTCACTTTTTGCTGATGTTTTACTGTTTTTTTACTTTAGTCTGGCTGGGGCCCTGCTATCCAGGACCCCAGCCTAGCTGCTTCCTCTCTTAAATGACTGGATGTACTTTAGGTACACCACAGATTGGATTCTGGGGTACCCTTACAAGTCCCTAGTATATGGTATCCAATATACCCAGGGCATAGGTAGCCCAGAGGCCTCTCAGGGGCTGCATCATGTATTATGCCACCCCTGAGAGACCATGCAAAATGACACAACAGGTCTGCTACAGCAGCCTGTGTAAGGTGGTGTATGCACCCCTTACTAAGTGCATTATAACCTCGCTAACTTTAAAACGGCTGCACAGAACCATGTTGGGTTTGGTTTCAAACACCTTGGAATCATACCTCCACACCAGTAACTGGTGTGGGAGGTATGATTCCTCCATGGTAGAACCACTAGTGTGGGGCACCGGGCTACCCGGTACCAGCTTTCCTTGACTCTGGCATCACAAAATGGATGCTGCAGCCACAGACACGAGTCTACCCTCCTGCTGCTGGACGAAACTCCGGCAGGGGAAGGTCGGACAATAGGTTTCCTGTCACAGGGAGGTGTGACCACCTCACAGACAGGCTTTAGTGTATTGGGGCTGGGTGGGTGCACGCCAAGAGTGCTTTAATGTCTGCACTGGGGGCACATTTGGTGTCCCTGTGCATAGTCCAGCCCAAACCGGTTGCAATGGCACCAAGCCCCTCCTGTGGCGCAAAACTGGACAAAGGATATTGGTGTAACCACCCCTCTGTCCTCACCCTCCCATAGGTGGGTCTCCAGAGTTGGTCCCACCCCTTCCATGGGTATAAAGTAGTAACCCCTGACTACAGGACTTTAGATTTACCTGGACGAAACTCTGCTACAGAATCCCGGAACTTCAACTATCTACACTTCATTGGATGACCTAAGAATCTCCCTTGGAGTAAAGGAGTTACTCCCCTGCAAGACAGGCACCAAAGACGCATCTGTCCGGTTTGCAATTACGCAGCTCCCAAAGGACTCAGAAGACTTTGCAACACAGGAGGTGGGTTTCCAAGCTTCCCCGAGGCCAATCCGTGCTCTCAGCAAACCTGAGATCCATAGCCCTCATGGGGACTGTGCAACCCGAACCCCTGGACACCGTGTGTATTTGCAACAGCAAACATGAGGCTGTGTTTTGGGCTACTTGTAGTCCAGACCCCGAGCACTGAGCACTGATTCCACCGAAGATTACTGGCCTACACTCCATGAGTGACCCGTGGGCTGGTATTTAATGATTCTGCTCGAGGTCCCCTCGCGATCCCTTGTCCGTCAGCTTGTGGGTCCCTGAGAAGGGTACTTTGACTTTGAACGGGCTTACCTGGTTGCTCCAGACGTGCCCTGACTCTCCATCCCTTGGGGATTCACCAGTACCTTGCTGGTCCATACTGAAGCCTTTTTATCTCACCATGTGGGTTGCAGTTGCCAAGGCTTGTTGGTCTCCGATCCGGACAGCGACCCCCAGCACTCGACATCCTTCGTGGGACAGCTCGCCTGCAGACTCTGGTCATCATCCTGGTCCCCGTAGCAGCGGAGTCAAGCTTCACCTCATCGCACCTGAAACACCCGATATTGGTGGGCATTGGACTACCGTGCCCCTGGTCACCCTGAAGTGACCCAGACTCTGTCCCCTCTGCTTTTAGGTTCTTGACATCCCCGATCCAGGCTTGGATCGCACCGGACACTTTTTCTTTCCACGGCATCAGCACTTTGCAGCAACTCGCCATTAAAAACAGCGACGATACCCAACACCCTTTGGCACCTATGTACCCGGCTTCCCTGGGTGAGGCAACACAAATACTCCGGTGCACCCACATAGTGATCCGGACCGTACAAGCGCTTGTACGGTCCGTACTACTGTGGCGTACGCATACGCCAGCACCCACATATTGATCCGGACTGTACAAGCGCTTGTACGGTCCGTACTACTGTGGCGTACGCATACGCCAGCACCCACATAGTGATCCGGACCGTACAAGCGCTTGTACGGTCCGTACTACTGTGGCGTACGCATACGCCAGCACCCACATAGTGATCCGGACCGTACAAGCGCTTGTACGGTCCATACTACTGTGGCGTACGCATACGCCAGCACCCACATAGTGATCCGGACCGTACAAGCGCTTGTACGGTCTGTATTACTGCATTTGGTGTACCCTAGGGCGTGGGACGCACCGTACCTGTGTGTAAATATAGGAAAACACATAGGGGACACATGAGGGACAAGTATAAGGGCCTAAATGCATGCTGGTTGTCATGGAGACCGAGTTTGAATTTTGAATGTGAGCAACAGGTGCCCAGCAGAAGTCAGTTTGAAAGAATATACTTTGTTGCAAAGTGGTTGTTGACTTGGCATCATGATCGAAACTGAAACCATGCAAAGCCACACACTGGGGTAGGTTTAAAGGGATTGGAGGAAACGTAGGATGCAAATGTGACTGACCAATCACTCTGTACTCATGTACAGGAAACAGGCCAGCAAGGCAGATATAAGGCAGCCAGGTCCCATGAGAGAGCACTTGCCTGCACATACTTTCTTCCATGACCACTGCTGCTGTTCGGGATTCCTCTGGCACCATGTCCAGGTCTGTGGAGAGGTCACAGCCATTCACCCTGGAGGAGAATGTGGCCCTGATTGATGTGATCCTCCCACAGTACCATAGCCTGTATGGTAGACCAGGGGTTCAGGTGAGTGCAGACTCCACTAGCTTAGACTGTGCCCCTTTTGTGTGACTGTGACTTCTGGCATTGTGTCCATGTGTGACAGACATGCAATGTGGTTTGGAGTGGGTCCCAGGGTGGGGAAGGCCTCATGTCACCCATGCAGAGCATGCTGTGTTTCCTGTGTGCACTCCTCACTTGCATAGTGCTTACTGTGACAATGAATGCATGGTGCATGCCACATTCTGCCTGGCTACTCCTCCTGGGAATGTTGTTTCCACAGTCCTGATGTGATTCTGTGGTCCCCCCAGTGTGACAGGTGACAGTACCCATAGATGTGTGGTTGCTTAGTGTACCTGTGCTGTGTGTTACCAAATGATGTGTTTGTCCCCTGGACATTGGTGTGTGTGTAAATCCCCTGTCATGTGGGTGTGTGCATTTGGGGAGTGTTGCACACCAGCTGCATGAGGGATGGATATACCCTGCCCATCTGATGTGAGCAGGGAGCAGTGCTGTGTGACTGCCGTGCTGAGCCAGCCCCACACCTGTGACACCACCCAGTCTAGTGGCACATGGGCAGAGTGAGGTTTGTACCCGCAGTTGCCAATGGCAGGTGATTGCCCTGTGCCTGTGTGTGTCTGTGTACTCTTCAGAGGTTGAGTCAGTGGGCTGGGGCAGGTGACTGCTTTGAGGTGCTGTACATAATCCTGGTGTAGCTTGTGATGCTCTGTGTGATCCCGGGTCATTGAGTGTGTGGCACCCCTCATGCCACCCGTGTACTTTCAATGGCACGTAGTGCATTTGGCCTTCCCCAGAGGATAATGTCCCTATGACAAAGGTGCAATGAGTTGCATGCATACCATGGCCTGTTCAGACAAGCGAAATTATCAAGATGTGTGTCTCTGTGTCATTGCTCAGGTGGATTAATGTATTCTCACTTTTGCATCCTCACAGGTAGGGTCCGTTGCCAAGGGGGAGATCTGGAAGCAAGCCGTCAGTGCCGTGAGGGATACGGATGGTCGGAAGCGGCGCCTGTCTCAGGTGAGGAAACGCTGGCAGGATATCCGGTGCTGGACGCGGAGGATTGCACGGGTCCTGCTGGGGGACTCACCTGAGAGCCATAAGAACCGTGGGCGCCGGCGTCTGACCCACATCCACAAGCGTGTGCTGGCGGTGGTCTTCCCCGATTTGGACATGCACCTACAGGAGAAGCAGCAGCAGGAAGGGGGTAGGTACATGTGTTACTGTTGTGTGTCCCCAGCTTTTGTGAGTGCGCAGTTGCATGGATACACTGCCAGGGTTTGAATGTGCAGTGCGTGACCTTTCCCCCAACGTGGACCGGTGCTGTTCTCCCTCCCTCCCTTCCCCTCCTTGCCATGTGTTCCCTGGTCTGTGTGTAGTCACTCTTGCACAAGGTTATCTAGGCTGGAAGTTAATCCAAGTGCCCAATGCGTGCAGCATCTGGTGTGGGGGTGATGTGTCACATGTCTTGGGACCTTGCCTGTGCCCTGGGTAGTTCAGTCATTGTGGGGTCCATGTCAGTTGGCCCTGATGGTGAGTCCCGACATAGGAGTCTGTCTCCAAAGTGTGCTGCCTTACAGCATGCATGTCCTAATTTGTGCCCTCTGACATGATGTGCATGGGTGGGAGTACTGCATAGTGCAGGGACGGCTGCTTCAGTTGCAGTCATATCCATCAAGGTCCATGGAGGAGTGTGGGCACTCCCGTGCCCTGGGGCACCTTTTCCTAGGTATCATGTGCGTCATCCAACAATATGGACATCCACTGTGTCTTCGGCATAGGTTGGGCTGGGTGGCAGTGTACCCTGGCCTCATCAGTATTCACGTAAAGGGTGCTACATGTGTCCACTGTACCAGGTGACCCAATTTTGTGGGTGCATACTCACAGTGGGCAGTGCCTGTGTGTCTTGGTACGACAATCTTATGATGGTTGTTTGTCAATGATATATGTGTACAGGCGCACCAGGGGTAGTCTGTGTACAGTCAGGATTTAGTGGAGGCCATGTGTTTTTATCCCAGAATGAGGAGTGTAAGTACTTCCTCTGTCTCAATGACATTGTCTCCGGTGTGGGTGGTTTTTGCGGAAAAGGCACATGTCAAACACATAAGTGTCCTTTCTGGCTCGGACCTGTGTGTGATGTTTGTCTGGACATACACTCAAGGTGCAGTGACCCACTCATGTTTGGCATGGTTTAATGTATTAGCTTAGCAGCATGTGCCGAAAGATGATGTACATGGTTCCTGCTCATCCCTTTTTTGGCAACGCTGTGTGGTGCAGATGCTGTGCAGGATTGTCCCCAGAGGCTGGCTCCTCTGTCAAATATGATATCATGTTATTTGCTGTTGTGTCATGCTCTCCATTGTTTCTCAGTGGCATGGTGAGTCAACCAACTGTGTGTTGCATTGCCTACATATGTGTCCGGTTCTAGGTCCAACGACAGAGAGTCCGAGATCCACGGGAGCGAAGAGCAAGTCTCTACTCCCTCCTAGAGTCCAGTCTCCCCTAGGTATAAATACACTATAGGAAGATCTGACCCCCAGAGGGCGAAGAGACCAGAAAGGACCACCAGGTCTTTGACTGGGATGGCAGGTATGGGAGTCAGGGTTCCTGCAGGGAGACAAAAGAGACAACATACACTGTGTAAGACCTAATCTATTGCGTTCCCCTCCCTCTTCACTGTAATCATTACGTTATATGCCTTCTCATACTCACACCAATAGACCTGGGAATGGGGACTGAAGGTCTCTTCTTGAAAAGATGAAACGAAGGAGGATTCAAAACCAGAAGATCCTGCACCTCTCGGTGGCTACCGGGGAATGAGGGCAGGTTCTAAACTCATAGGATAACGGATACATACAGCGACTTAACCTGCGCTGTGTTGAATGTTCATGGATTGTCTATTCCACTGAGACGCTCAAGTGTGTCGTCCAAAAATACAGCTTACCGGTTATTTCATCACCGGGAGTTCCACAGCGTTTCTCTAGTCCTGGAGGGCAAAGGACAAGGCAGCGCGTAGCAAGCGCTAATGTCTCCAACAATCAAGGGCAAAGGGCAAGGCTGCGTGAGAAGAGGACAGTGTGAATCAGCGCGTTCGCGCATCAGAGTCCAAAGGGCACGGCAGCGCGTCAAAGTTCAAAGGGCAAGGCAGCGCGTAGCAAGCGCTAATGTCATAAATCAGGAAGACGGAAATGTATGGAATAGCGCGACCTCGCGCTAACGAAAAAGAATCTTCGGAACAGCGCTTCCTCGCGCTAGAGGGAGAATGACAATTCGGCGTGTTGCCAGCTCACGCAGGCATCCCAGGCGTCGAGCAGACTGGAGCTGAAATATCGAGGTAAACGGAGGCAGACGAGGACTAGGTTCAGGAGGAATCCAAACGAGAAAACAGGGGCGTGGTCCAAATACAGGAAGTGAGGCCAAGCACTTGTGGGAGTATTCAGGCAGCCTATATGCCGGCAGCAGTCACATGATCTGGTGATGCAGCAGTCACATGATCTGGTGATGCATCATGAGAAGGCATACAAGGTACTCCCTCTGGCTAGGCATTCTGGGACTTGGAGTTTCCCTGCGTTTTACTAAGAATTAGAGTACATGAAGCACGACCTCTAACAGTTCTCCCCCCTAACGGTCTAATAACAGGTCTGGGTTTGTTGGGATGTAAGGCGTGAAATCTCCTGACTAAAACTGGGGCGTGTACATTCTCTGCGGGTTCCCATGTTCTATCTTCGGGAGAATACCCCACCCAATCTACTAGGTATTGTAACCTTCCTCGAAGTCTACGAGAATCCACAATGCGTCTGACTTCAAATTCTTGTTCACCGTTCACGGTGATGGGAGGAGGTGGAGGCTCTGGGCTAGAGGGAGGGAGGAAGGGTTTGAGAAGGGAAGTGTGAAAAACGGGGTGTATGTGCATATCTGTAGGGAGTTCTAGTTTCATGGCTACCGGATTGATTATACTAGATATAGGAAAAGGTCCTATGTACCTGGGCCAGAATTTACGTGGACCTGCTAGTCTGAGGTTCTTCGTGGATAACCAAACTTTATCCCCTTCAGAGTAGTCTGGCGCCGGGCACCTATGTTTGTCTGCCTGTTCTTTCATGTGTTGTTTGGCTTCCCGTAATTCTCTAGTGGCTTGTTCCCAGATAGATCTAAGTATCTTGTGGTGTTCGTGTACTGCAGGAATGTTTAACATTTCAGGGGGTAGATGTAAAGGGAGGTATCTTGGGTGTTGTCCTGTTACAAAGAAAAAAGGAGAAATCTTGGAAGCGGAATGTGTGGAATTATTGTAGGCGAATTCCGCTAAGAGAAGAGCTTGACTCCATTCACTGGTTATAGTACTCAATAAACATCGTAAAAATTGTTCCAGGGTTTGATTTGTCCTCTCTGTTTGTCCATCCGTCTGAGGATGATATGCGGACGAGAGTCGATGATCTAGGTGTAGTGTTTTACAGAGACCTTGCCAAAATTTAGAGCTGAATTGGGGGCCTCTGTCTGACACTATGACCGAGGGCAACCCATGTAATTTCACTACGTGATTTATGAAGATGTCAATGAGTTCAGTGGCTCGAGGCAGTCTTTTAAGAGGAATAAAATGTGCCATTTTGGACAGCAGATCCACTACCACCAGGATCGTGGTGTAACCTTTACTTGTGGGCAAATCAGTGATGAAATCCATGCTGAGAGTGGACCAAGGACACTCAGGTACGGGTAAAGGTCGTAATAGACCAGCAGGAGCACAATGCATGGATTTCTGTCGTGCACAGGTGGAACAGGCCTTGCAAAATTCAGAGATGTCATGATACATATCTTTCCACCAGAACCATCGCTGATACATTTGACGGGTCTTGTCATTTCCAGGATGTGCCGCCAGGGGTGACGTGTGACACCATTTCAGTATTAGAGACCAAGTTTCAGGTGAGGGAATGAACAACTTTCCATCATGATAGAATAAGCCATTCACCACCGTATTCAATGGATCTGCTAACCATGTCTCCTGGCCTAACTGTCTATACTCCTGTTCTAACTGGGCAAGAAAGGAATCAGAAGTAACCTCCTCTTGTGTATCCAAAGCCACAATCTTGTTTTCAGGAATGATGGGCACAGGTTCTTCCTCTGTGATACTGAGCTCTTTTCCTAACCGGGATAAAGCATCTGCTTTTCCATGCCTTGCACCCGGCCGAAAATTGATAATAAAGTCATATTCACAGAAGAAAGACACCCATCTCATCTGCCTAGGGGTGAGAGCTCTAGCAGATCGAAAGAATTGCAGATTCCTATGGTCAGAATAAATCGTGATAGTATGGGGTGACCCTAATAAATAATGCCTCCACTCCTGAAAAGCCATCTTTATGGCTAACGATTCTCTTTCCCCAATCGTATAATTCTGTTCTGCTTGAGAGAGGGTCTTTGAGAAATAGGCCACAGGATGGAGAGTGCCCGAGCTTTTGTCGCGCTGCGACAATACTCCCCCCACTGCATATTGTGAGGCGTCTGCCTCCACAAAATAAGGCAGGGTCTCATTGGCGTGTCTGATTATGGGGGCAGAAGTGAACCTGTCCTTTAGGGTCTGGAAGGCTGTTTCAGCAGTTTTATCCCATTCAAACTGCACCCCTTTCTTAAGCAGTCTAGTAATGGGAGACACTAATTCAGAGAAGTGGTGAATAAATCTTCTATAAAAATTAGCGAAACCTAAGAAGGATTGTATTTCTTTCACTGTCTTGGGACTGTTCCAGTTGGTGATAGCAACGATTTTAGCTGGATCCATATGAATTCCTTCGGGTGAGATAACGAAACCCAAGAAGTCTACCTTCCGTGTGTGAAACAAACACTTATCCAATTTGGCAAAGAGATGGTGTTCTTCTTGCAAGCGTTGCAGTATAAGCCGCACATGTTCCACATGGTCTTGCTCATTTTGTGAATAGATTAGAATATCGTCAATATAGACGATGACAAAGATGTCTAAGTAATCACGTAGAATTTCATTCACAAAAAATTGGAATGCTGCTGGAGCATTACAGAGGCCAAACGGCATCACGCAGTATTCGAATAAACCGAATTTGGTACGGAAGGCCGTTTTCCACTCGTCTCCCTCTCTTACTCTAATCAAATGGTACGCACCTCTGAGGTCTAGTTTGGTGAATATTTTTGCTTTACGTACTTGATCCAGGAGAGTGGAAATGAGGGGAAGAGGGTATTTGTTTTTTACCGTAGCTTTATTTAAGGCGCGGTAGTCCAGGCAGGCTCTCAATCCTCCCTCTCGTTTGGGGATGAAGAAAAGAGGCGAGGATACAGGGGAGGTCGAATGTCTAATAAAACCCTTCTTCAACATCTCTTGCAAGTAATCATAAAGATATTTAGTCTCTGGTTCAGTCAAGGCGTATACTCGACTGATGGGTAGTTCAGCTCCAGGGATTAAATCAATCCTGCAGTCATATGCTCTATGTGGTGGTAGAGCTGTCGCTTTCACTTCATCAAACACACTAGCAAACTCTTGGTATTCCGTAGGAAGACTCGTGGCGTTGGAGGACACAGCAGCGCAACATAAAGGCGTTTGCCAAAGTGCAGATTCTCGGTAACAGTGCAGTGTGCAAAAAGAAGACCTTAATGTTACTGTTCTAGACACCCAGTCAATGTGGGGATTGTGTTGTTGTAGCCAGGGTACTCCTAATATGGCCCCAAACGTGGGAGTGTCTATGAGATCAAAGGTAATTGACTCGGAATGCCCATTATCACACACCATGATAAGTGTAGGTGTTTGATGTTTAATCAAACCTGATGACAATTCGGACCCGTCTACAGCTCTAACCCTTTCGGGGTGAGGTTTTGTGATAAATTGCAATCCCAACGCTTTAGCTACCGTTATATCTAAGAAATTCCCAGTAGCCCCAGAATCCAGCAAAATAGCCATAGACTTTCTATGTTGAGAGGGCAAAATAAAGACCACCGAAATAAGAAAGTGTTTGGGCACCGGGGGCACATGGGTAGAGACAGACTGCGAGATCTGAGACACGGAAGGACTTGGGAAATCGACCTCGACACTTACCAAGTCTTTTAGTTTTCCGACACTGGAACTGCCCCGGGTTTGTTTACGGGAATACTACCTAGTTTTTTAGGCTTCACGGGACATTCTCGGGCAAAATGCCCTCCCTTACCACAGTACAGACATAGATTCAAACGTCTTCGTTTGTCTCGTTCTTCCGCAGTTAAGGGGCCTCTGATTCCCCCAATTTGCATTGGTTCACCTGACTCTTTGGACTCCTTTTTGTCAGGCCTGGAAAGGAAAAAACGGGGGTAGTCTCCTTTGGACTTCTCTCCTCTCCTTTCTGTCAGTCTGTGATCCAATTTGACCACTAAGTCTATGAAGGATGCACAGTCCTCTGGAGGATCAACAATCTGAGACAGAATGTCTTTTAACTCATCTCTTAAACCCCTATAAAATAGGGATGTTCGTTTCTCTTCGGGCCACTGTGTCTCCGTAACTAAGCGATTAAACGTGGTTATGTATGAAAGAAGGTCCTTCGCACCTTGTTTCAAATTCAGTAACTCGTTGTCGCTGGCCTGCATGTACGAATGGCGAGCGAACAAACTCCGCATCCTGTCTTTGAACTGTGCTAAATTATAGAGAACAGGATCGTCATTGTCCACTAATGGCACTGCCCAGAGAGCTGCATTCCCACTCAGATATGATATGATGAAGGCTACTTTGGCAGCATCATCAGGGAACGCCGCGGCTCGACACAGGAACTGAAGATGGCACTGGTTCATGAAGACTGCATATTTAGTGCTATCCCCGTTAAATCGTTCAGGCATGGCCAATGGCGTATGGGGTGGGGCTATAACGGTTACATTAACAGGGGCAGACGTGGAAGCCGGAGAAGCCGATGCATCTGAGGGTGGAGGTTGAAAATGACCAGGCTGGATATAATTGCGTTTCTGTTTGGGAAATGTTCCTACTGTCTCTAACGATGTGTGTGTTCTTAATATTCCCACTTCTGTTACCAAACACTGATTCTCTCCCCGTAATGCTCTAATTTCTGACTGTAATGCAACTACGGTACTTGCTAGTTCAGACATGGTAATATCTGGGTTGTCAAGACACACCAGGGTAACCCTGGACGCGTCATAAGACGCGCCCTGATCCATCTTCGCTCAGGGGATGTAAAAGTACGTGGGCTTGGCCTTTCTGTCCGGTTCTAGGTCCAACGACAGAGAGTCCGAGATCCACGGGAGCGAAGAGCAAGTCTCTACTCCCTCCTAGAGTCCAGTCTCCCTTAGGTATAAATACACTATAGGAAGATCTGACCCCCAGAGGGCGAAGAGACCAGAAAGGACCACCAGGTCTTTGACTGGGATGGCAGGTATGGGAGTCAGGGTTCCTGCAGGGAGACAAAAGAGACAACATACACTGTGTAAGACCTAATCTATTGCGTTCCCCTCCCTCTTCACTGTAATCATTACGTTATATGCCTTCTCATACTCACACCAATAGACCTGGGAATGGGGACTGAAGGTCTCTTCTTGAAAAGATGAAATGAAGGAGGATTCAAAACCAGAAGATCCTGCACCTCTCGGTGGCTACCGGGGAATGAGGGCAGGTTCTAAACTCATAGGATAACGGATACATACAGCGACTTAACCTGCGCTGTGTTGAATGTTCATGGATTGTCTATTCCACTGAGACGCTCAAGTGTGTCGTCCAAAAATACAGCTTACCGGTTATTTCGTCACCGGGAGTTCCACAGCGTTTCTCTAGTCCTGGAGGGCAAAGGACAAGGCAGCGCGTAGCAAGCGCTAATGTCTCCAACAATCAAGGGCAAAGGGCAAGGCTGCGTGAGAAGAGGACAGTGTGAATCAGCGCGTTCGCGCATCAGAGTCTAAAGGGCACGGCAGCGCGTCAAAGTTCAAAGGGCAAGGCAGCACGTAGCAAGCGCTAATGTCATAAATCAGGAAGACGGAAATGTATGGAATAGCGCGACCTCGCGCTAACGAAAAAGAATCTTCGGAACAGCGCTTCCTCGCGCTAGAGGGAGAATGACAATTCGGCGTGTTGCCAGCTCACGCAGGCATCCCAGGCGTCGAGCAGACTGGAGCTGAAATATCGAGGTAAACGGAGGCAGACGAGGACTAGGTTCAGGAGGAATCCAAACGAGAAAACAGGGGCGTGGTCCAAATACAGGAAGTGAGGCCAAGCACTTGTGGGAGTATTCAGGCAGCCTATATGCCGGCAGCAGTCACATGATCTGGTGATGCAGCAGTCACATGATCTGGTGATGCATCATAAGAAGGCATACAAGGTACTCCCTCTGGCTAGGCATTCTGGGACTTGGAGTTTCCCTGCGTTTTACTAAGAATTAGAGTACATGAAGCACGACCTCTAACAATATGTACCTTGTATTGTAGATGTTACTCTTGTAGCTTTTCAGGCTATGCACTGTGACCTGTGTAGAGTTGACTCATGTGACATATGTATACAGGTGTCTGATTATCTCCTGTCTCTTCACCTTGCCCACAGCATCGTCGGTGGACACGGAAGGAGACACTGGCACGGACCGTGCGGAGGGAGCGAGCACCAGTGCCAGCAGTGCTGTCCTGTCTGGCACATCGAGTGGAACGGAGGCCGAGGGGAGTGAGGCGGAGGACCTGTCAACTGGTACCAGCGACTATGACGCAGACGGGTCCGAGGCTTACCTCCCAGAGGTGGCGGAGGCTGCCCCCCAGCTGAAGGCAGCCCTCCACATCCACCCGCCACCTCAGTTTCCATCTCCGGCCTCCCACTTGCTCGTGGCCCTTCCCTCCGTGCTCGGTCCCCGCATGTCTCCTTCTTGCCAGGCACCGCACCCCCTGCCCCTGTCTCCACTGCTGCCATGAGTGCCGAGTCTGTGGACATCCTGCGACAGTTGCAGGTTGGTCAGACTGCGATGCTAAATGTCCTCCATGCCCACACCCAGGTGCTGACCCAGATGGAGGCATACATGGAGGGCATGTTGGCTACGCAGTCTGACCAACGCCAGTTGCTGAGGTCCATAGACTCGACCCTGACTGCAGCAGTGGGTCTCCTGCAGCGCTGCATCCCCCCCCTGCCCTTGCACCATCCACACCTCCCCCTCCCATGCCTGTCCCACACACACCCAGACGACCCCATGCACGCACCCCACCAGACACAGGCACCACACCACCAGGGAAGAAAAAGCGCACACCTCCTCGCACACACACACAGGGTGAAGTAGGCACACCCACTGGGTAGGGGGGAAAACGGAAGACACGCAGCCACAGTGGGAGTCCAGATTCCTCACAACCCACTCCCCCTGAATCCACTCCCCTCAGCTCCCCTGGCCAAGATTCCAACAAAGATTCCTTCATGTACGCACTGTCCCTGAGCCCCAGTGTGACACCACCCCGCAAGCGGTCCAAGGGGTCCCCCGTCAGTGGAGTTGAGTCCCCCCCCCTGTCCACAACCTCCCCCAGTAGCGCTGCTACCCATCCCTCCGGCCCCCCCCCTCCTTGGGGCCTGTGGTTCCTTCGGGTGCAGGGGAGACGCTGGGGGACCTTGCAACCGTGTGCAGCGCCATCCTGACTACCACCTTTGGCGCTGCCCCACCCCCTGTGGTGGAGTCCTACATCCCTGCACCCACAACACCTACCCTTGCCCCTCCTGTCACTCCGGTGCCTGGTCCTCCCCCCCCCATGATGCCCCCTCTTCTGTGGATGAAGAAACTGTGCAGGCAAGCTAGGGGACACACGTCCCTATGTGTCCCCCACACGGATTTTGACTTTGGACTGCCCTATGGGCCTTGTAAATATTGGACTTCTAGTGCGAATCTTCTTTTCATGCTGAATAAAGCATTTTGTTTTTGATTTGACCACGATTGTATTTCAGGTATTGCTGTTGGTGGTGCTGCTCCATGATTTGGGGTGGTGATAATGTGTTAGGGGTCTGTGAAATGTTGTAGTGGGCTGCTCATGGGGTGTACCCTGGTATCTGCGTGCCATGACAAGGTCTCTGCAAATAATCTTTGGTCATGTTTGCTCTCACTGTATGGTGACATTGTCCCAAGGTGTGTTCCTTCCTCTGTGGGGCCAGGCATTTTCCATGCAGGGTGTTTCCCAATTCTAGTGCTGAGCTGTGTCTACATTTCCTGGGTGTGTGAGGGATCCCTTTAAGTTTGGGCATGCAGGCTCAGCAATGTCTCCACCTGCATCATGGGTGTAATCCGTGGTGGTCACTGTACTTGTGGATGGGGTATATTGTCCTATGTCTGGGCACTGCTGGGGGACTCTGCACCCACCCCTCCTATGTCTGGGCACTGCTTAGGGACTCTGCACCCACCCCTCCTATGTGTGGGCACTGCTGGGGGTGTTAGGCACCAACCACTCCTATGTCTGGGCACTGCTGGGGGTGTTAGGCACCAACCACTCCTATGTCTGGGCACTGCTGGGGGACTCTGCACCCACCCCTCCTATGTCTGGGCACTGCTGGGGGTGTTAGGCACCAACCACTCCTATGTCTGGGCACTGCTGGGGGACTCTGCACCCACCCCTCCTATGTCTGGGCACTGCTGGGGGTGTTAGGCACCAACCACTCCTATGTCTGGGCACTGCTGGGGGACTCTGCACCCACCCCTCCTATGTCTGGGCACTGCTGGGGGTGTTAGGCACCAACCACTCCTATGTCTAGGCACTGCTGGGGGACTCTGCACCCACCCCTCCTATGTCTGGGCACTGCTGGGGGTGTTAGGCACCAACCACTCCTATGTCTGGGCACTGCTGGGGGACTCTGCACCCACCCCTCCTATGTCTGGGCACTGCTGGGGGTGTTAGGCACCAACCACTCCTATGTCTGGGCACTGCTGGGGGACTCTGCACCCACCCCTCCTATGTCTGGGCACTGCTGGGGGTGTTAGGCACCAACCACTCCTATGTCTGGGCACTGCTGGGGGACTCTGCACCCACCCCTCCTATGTCTGGGCACTGCTGGGAGTGTTAGGCACCCACCCCTCTTATTGCAGGCCACTGCTGGTAGTACATACACTGGTGGGGTGTGGGTACGGTCCGTACATACACTGGTGGGGTGTGGGTACGGTCTGTACATACACTGGTGGGGTGTGGGTACGGTCCATACATCCACGGGTGGGGGTTCGGCGTGTACATACACTGGTGGGGTGTGGGTACGGTCCGTACATACACGGGTGGGGTGTGGGTACGGTCCGTACATCCACGGGTGGGGGTTCGGCGCGTACATACACGGGTGGGGTGTGGGTACGGTCCGTACATACACGGGTGGGGTGTGAGTACGGTCCGTACATACACGGGTGGGGTTTCAGCGCGTACATACACGGGTGGGGTGTGGGTACGGTCCGTACATACATGGGTGGGGTGTGGGTACGGTCTGTACATACACGAGTGGGGGTTTGGCGCGTACATACACTGGTGGGGTGTGGGTACGGTCCGTACATACACGGGTGGGGTGTGGGTACGGTCCGTACATCCACGGGTGGGGGTTCGGCGTGTACATACACGGGTGGGGTGTGGGTACGGTCCGTACATACACGGGTGGGGTGTGGGTACGGTCCGTACATACACGGGTGGGGGTTCGGCGCGTACATACACTGGTGGGGTGTGGGTACAGTCCGTACATACACTGGTGGGGTGTGGGTACGTTCCGTACATACACTGGCGGGGTGTGGGTATGGTCCGTACATACACGGGTGGGGTGTGGGTACGGTCCGTACATACACGGGTGGGGGTTCGGCGCGTACATACACTGGTGGGGTGTGGGTACAGTCCGTACATACACTGGTGGGGTGTGGGTACGGTCCGTACATACACTGGTGGGGTGTGGGTACGGTCCGTACATACATGGGTGGGGGTACGCTACATACATACACTGGTGGGGTGAAGGGTATGCTCCGTACCCACGCTCTGAAGGACTGGGTACGGCCCGTACCCATGCCTTTGGACCGTGGGTACGGTGCATACCCCCATTGTTGGGGTGCCGTAGGGGTCCGTACCCAGGCCTTGAGAGCGTGGGTTCGGGTCGTACCACGCGTACCCCTACATGCCCCAACAATGCTGGTATGGGCCGTACCCAGGCCTTTCTGACGTGGGTACGGGCCGTACCGCCATTGTTGGAGTGACATAGGGGGACGCGTGGTACGTTCCGTACCCACGCTCTTAAGGCCTGGGAAGGGTACGTGCCGGTTTGCATCACCATCCACTTCCGTTGTGGCGGACGCATGCGTTGCTGGACACGCCCCCACCCCCTCGAAGTGACCAGGCCCTGATGGTCAGGTATGTCCAGGGCATGTATGATTTGTGACTTGGGTGGGGGTTATGTGTCCTGCCCCTGCCCCCCCCTTTGCCCCTGGTCGTAGTGCTGACCTTCTGCGGCGTCTGCGTCGGTTCCTGTACACCAGGTGGACTGCTATGAGGGCAGGGATGGCACATAGGTTCGGGTCCATGTCTGTTCGTCGCGTCCAGCTGCTCCTTGTGCGCGTTGTCCTGATTTCCCGGCAGTTTTTGGCAGCCGGAAAATATAATCCGTGCGGGATGACGTCGGTTCGAATCGTACTTCCTGGTTCGTGAAACGTAGCCTGGATGCGTACCGACGTCAAGTCGGCGCTTTTCCGGATGACATTTGTATGGAGATTTTAGTCGGTCGGTGTTTTGTACGATTCGGACGGAAATGGTGTTTCCGTCCGAATCGTACTTGCATTTTTGTATGGATTTTGCACCGGGTACGAGTCGGACGGAGAAAAGGCTCCGTCCGACGGTTCGTACCCGGTTTCTCCATGATCGGAATCGACGCCAAAGCATGCAATTGAAAATGCATCTGAAATGACCTATTTTGCATACCGAAATCACAGAAGATGTGAAACGGTGTGGCTGGGAGCAAATCTTGCTCAACACAATGGTCATCTGTTAGAATTGGGGGTCTCTAGTTGGCAAGGGCTTGCAAGTAGGAACCCTTCTTCCTAGTCAGGATAAGGGAGTTACACTCCTAAAATAATCCCTGCTCACCCCCTTGGTAGCTTGGCACGAGCAGTCAGGCTTATCTTAGAGACAGTGTGTAAACCATTTGCACATAACCGACAGTAATACAGTATAAGCACTACAAAAGGACACCACACCAGTTTAGAAAAATAGCCAATATTTTAATATACAAGACCGAAAACGATAAGAATCCACAATGCAGTTATCTGTACATACACTGGTGGGGTGTGGGTACGGTCCGTACATCCACGGGTGGGGGTTCGGCGCGTAAATACACTGGTGGGGTGTGGGTACGGTCCGTACATACACGGGTGGGGTGTGGGTACGGTCCGTACATCCACGGGTGGGGGTTCGGCGCGTACATACACGGGTGGGGTGTGGGTACGGTCCGTACATACACGGGTGGGGTGTGGGTACGGTCCGTACATACACGGGTGGGGTTTCGGCGCGTACATACACGGGTGGGGTGTGGGTACGGTCCGTACATACACGGGTGGGGTGTGGGTACGGTCTGTACATACACGAGTGGGGGTTCGGCGCGTACATACACTGGTGGCGTGTGGGTACGGTCCGTACATACACGGGTGGGGTGTGGGTACGGTCCGTACATCCACGGGTGGGGGTTCGGCATGTACATACATGGGTGGGGTGTGGGTACGGTCCGTACATACACGGGTGGGGTGTGGGTACGGTCCGTACATACACGGGTGGGGGTTCGGCACGTACATACACTGGTGGGGTGTGGGTACAGTCCGTACATACACTGGTGGGGTGTGGGTACGGTCCGTACATACACTGGTGGGGTGTGGGTACGGTCCGTACATACACTGGTGGGGTGTGGGTACGGTCCGTACATAGACGGGTGGGGGTACGCTACAGACATACACTGGTGGGGTGAAGGGTATGCTCCGTACCCACGCTCTGAAGGGCTGGGTACGGCCCGTACCCATGCCTTTGGACCGTGGGTACGGTGCATACCCCCATTGTTGGGGTGCCGTAGGGGTCCGCACCGTACCCAGGCCTTGAGAGCGTGGGTTCGGGTCGTACCACGCGTACCCCTACATGCCCCAACAATGCTGGTATGGGCCGTACCCAGGCCTTTCTGACGTGGGTACGGGCCGTACCGCCATTGTTGGAGTGACGTAGGGGTACTATAGGGTACGTGCCGGTTTGCATCACCATCCACTTCCGTTGTGGCGGACGCATGCGTTGCTGGACACGCCCCCACCCCCTCGAAGTGACCCTACAGTTATCAAAATACGCTTTAAAAACAGTTCCTTGATGTCGATTGCTCCGTTCGGAGCTATCACGGCGTATGAGCAAACAAATCCAAACAGTTCAGGCTGGTCGCGGTGTCGCAGACAAGCTATGTGCCGGGAAGACCCGCAAACAGTACCTGTTAGAGATGCAGGGCGCCGAGGCCCTTGAAGTCACTCGTATTGCTCCTGATCCCTTTCTGTTGGGATCAGGAGCGCTGGTGTTCCAGCAGGCGTCGGGTGCTGCGGTGCGAAGTGCAGCGGTGCGGCGTGCGGTGCCCTCTGGTCCCGGTGTGAGCAGCGGCTTGGTGGCGGTGTCAGATGGCATTGTTGGTGAGACCAGGGTCACGGTGCGAGGTGAAGGCGGTGCTCGTCAGGGTGCTGGCAGGTCACGGTGCAAGCAGCGGCGTCGTCGTTGCTAAAGCGCTGTCATTGGCTGACGAACGGGTGTCAATGGTGCCGGCGTCGGTAGGCCAATGCTGCGGTGAGGGATGAGGGCGGTGCATCGTGTAACTTTACAAGCAGTGCCCCCGTACCATGGTGCAAGCAGCGGCGTCGATTTTGGCATAGAGCGGCGGCGTTGGGGAGGCCAAAGTGTCACCGTGAAGCGAGGCGGTGCAGAGTGCGGTGCCCACAGGTTGCGGTGCGACCAACGGCTCGGTGGCGGCATCAGCAGGTATCGTCATTGAAACCAGGGTTGCGGTGCGGCGGTGCTCTCTGCGGTGCCGAGGCTTCAGCATGAAGCAAGGTGGTGCAGAGTGCAGTGCCCACAGGTCGTGGTGCGAGCAGCGGCTCCGTGGCGGCATTAGCAGGCATCGTCGGTGAGACCAGGGTCATGGTGCAGCATTGCGGCGGTGCCCTCTGAGGTGCCTTCAGGACACGGAGTCGGCAGCGGCGTCGTAGACGTCGTCGAGTTGCTTTTCTTGTGTTGCAGCACAAAACACACAGTCCCCAGTGCTGAGGGCAGAAGGGCTTGAAGTCTATGCTGTTACTGAGACTTCTTGAACAGGGGGCAAGCTCTACCTCAAGCCCTTGGAGAAACTCACAAAAGTAGATTGCAGAAAGTTCAGTCCAGTCCTTTCACTGCCCAAGACAGAAGCAGCCACTGTAGGCCAACACAGCAAAGCACAAAGCAAAGTGGTAGTCCTCCTTAAAGCTTCTACAGCTTATCTTCTTGGCAGTTTTCTTGATCCAAAAGAGTTCTAAAGTTCAGGAGTCTGGGCCCCAGTATTTGTATCCAAAAATCCTTTGATCCTCTAGGCCATGGGTACTCACAAACTTTCTCTCGGGGGCCAAATTTACAATGTTATATGTCGCCGAGGGCTGCACCGGTGGGGGCGGGGTCAGTGGGGGAGGGGGCGGAATTAGAGCACCAAAAAAAACTGTGACCATGAGGTTGAACACAGGTCCCTGCAGCGGACGCCTTCGTCCATTGAGCCACCAGACCCGGCATACACACATCTCTCTCTTTCTCTCTGTCTCCCTCCCTCTCTCTATCTGTCTCTCTCCCTCTCTCTCCCTCTGTCCTGTCTCCCTCTCTCGCTGTCTCCCTCTCTTTCTCTGTCTCCCTCCCTCTCTCTCTCTCTCTCTGTCTCCCTCTCTCTGTCTCCCTCTCTCTCCTTCCCTCTGTCTCTCTCCCTCTGTCTCCCTCTGTCTGTCTCCGTCGGTCTGTCTCCCTCCCTCTGTCTCCCTCCCTCCGTCATCCTCCTCCCTCTGTCTGTCTCCATCTGTTTCCCTTTGTCTGTCTCCCTCTGTCTCCCTCTGTCTGTCTCCCTCTGTCTGTCTCCCTCTGTCTGTCCCCCTCCCTCAGTCTGTCTCCCTCTGTGTGTCACCCTTTGTCTCTGTCCCTCTGTCTCTCTCCCTCTGTCTCCCTCCCTCTGTCTCCCTCCCACAATCTGTCTCCCTCCCTCTGTCTGTCTCCCTCTGTTTGTCTCCCTCTGTCTCCCTCTCTCTGTCTCCCTCCCTCTGTCACCCTCCCTCTGTCACCCTCTGTCTCCATCTCTCTGTCTCCCTCTCCCTCCTTCCCTCTCCCTACCTCCCTCTGTTACCCTCCCTCTGTCACCCTCCCTCTGTCACCCTCCCTTTGTCACCCTCCCTCTGTCGCCCTCCTCCCTCTGTCTGTCACCCTCTGTCTCCCTTCCTCTGTCTTTCTCCCTTTGTCACCCTCCCTTTATCTCCCTCCCTCTGTCTGTCTCCCTTTGTCTCCCTCTCTCTGTCTCCCTCCCTCTGTCTTTTTCTCCCTCTGTCTCCCTCCCTCTGTCTCTGTCTCTCTTCCTCTGTCTCTGTCTCCCTCCCGCTGTCTCCCTCCCTCTGTCTCCCTCTCTCTGTCTGTCTCCCTCTGTCTGTCTCCCTCTGCCTGACTCCCTCTGTCTGTCTCCCTCTGTCTGTCTCCCTCTCTGTCTCCCTCTCCCTCCCTCTGCCTTGCCTGACTCCCTCCCTCTATCTCCCTCTGTCTCTCGCTGTCTCCCTCCCTCTCCTTCCCTCTGTCACCCTAGGTCTCCCTCCCTCTGTCTCCCTCCCCATCCATCTCCCTCCCTCTGTCTCCCTCCCCTGTCTCCCTCTGTCTGTCACCCTCTGTCTGTCACCCTCTGTCTCCGTCCCTCTGTCTCCCTCCCTCCATTTCCCTCCCTCCCTCTCCCTCTGTCTCCCTCCCTCTGTCTTCCTCTCTCTGTCTCCCTCCCTCTGTCTCCCTCTGTCTGTCACCCTCTCCTTCCCTCTGTCTCCCTCCCTCCCTCTGTCTGTCTACCTCTCCCTCTCTCTCTCTCTGTCTCCCTCTCTCTCTCTCTCTCTGTCTCCCTCTCCCTCTGTCTCCCTCCCTCTCTGTCTCCCTCTCTCTGTCTCCCTCTCTCTCTCTCCCTCCCTCTCCCTCCCTCTGTCACCCTTTGTCTCCCTCCCTATTTCTTCCTCTCCCTCACTTCCTTTCCCTCCCTCCCTCTCCCTCTGTGTCCCTCCCTCCCGCTATCACCTCTCCCTGCTTGTGTGTCAGCTCGGGCTGAGACAGCTTCCCGGGCACCCACACAGCCGCACCTGAGTACTTCATAGGTCGTAAAAAGTCCATTTACTTGTTAATGAGGCTTTGTTGTATTTCACCTCTTCTTAGCGCCCCTGCATCTCCACCCCGACTATGGCTGGAAAGGTCCAGCCCCCACATAGTAGAGTCTCTCAGCGTTGCACTGCTGCAACTGGCAGTGTTTGCGGACACTCTTGAATAAAAAAAAAAAAACACAGGTATGATGTCTGCAAGGTCCGCAGGCCGCCAAGTAAGGTTTGCCGGGCTGCAGGTGGCCCGCGGGCCATACTATGAGTGCCCATGCTCTAGGCAGAGGGTGTCTGTCCCCAGCCAGAACCAGTTCTGCCTTCTCTGGTGTGATTTCCCCGCAGGGGGTGGAGACTGCATTGTCAGAGGCAGACCAGGCGCTTTGAGGTGCAAGGAAATCTCCTCCCTCTTCCCCCATCGCAGCCAGGTCTAATCAGACCGTTCCTGACCTACCTAGACTATCTGGAGCCACTCCTGCTCCCCAGCCTTCTGTCATCCAAAACCCAGACAAGCAATCCACATTCCAGCAGAGGCACACGGGATGACTGAGCAAGAAAATACCTACTTTTTAAAAGTAGTATTTTTAAACACAGAATGTAAAAATCACCTTTACTAAAAGATGCATCGTTAAATTCTGAGTTTAGGCATACTAAATTTTAATTTCCAACCTAGTTCCCAGGGCCAGTTATGTTTATAAGATGTTATAAACAAACTTCCCATTCTGCCCTATGGGGAATAGGTAGCCTTGCAATAGTGACAAGCATTGGCATAGCCAATAGGTCTCGCCTTTGGGATCTTATAAGTGTTTAGCCATGCAACAGTTGATGTTATTGCACCAAGGATATTGTGCTGCGTAACTAAATACTTATAAAGTCCCAAAAGTGAGACCTATTGGCTATGCCACTGCTTGTTTTCTAAACGGGTTGGTCAGACAGCTCCAGAGGCTGGCCTTTGACTGTTGAGCTCTAGACACTCATTGGCTTTAGAGCGGAGGTAGCTTAGCAGTTTTCCTTGAAAGACGAGAACATGTACAGGATTGAGAAGGGGAATACAGAGCTGGAGACAACTGCTATGAAAATTTCAGTCACTCCCTTCAAGACGACTGCTCATTTTCCATAAACGTCAAATGTCGGTTTTAAAAACCAATACCAAGGCTCTGTTGGCTAGAGGCGGGGAGTGCATTCACTGGAACAATTTAACCTTGTGATTTCTTCAGTCTCCGAAAGGCGCTGCTTTCTAATCTCGGCGATACCCAGTGGCCGTGAGAGCTCGGAGTGCTTGTGTTTCTGCTGCGCTGTCAGCAGTTCCGAGTTTGAAACAAGTGCAGTTATCAACACGACTGTGTGGATTATAAATTCAGGGCAAAGACAATTAAATATATAAAAAGGGAGATACAAAAAGATACCACTGTTTTTGACATACATTGCAGACAGGTGTGAACAGCTGAAATCACACGTGGGGTTTTGCTTGAACATTTTATCACTTCCTGCGATCTTCTGGTGAGAATAGGGCTTTGGTGGGTGCGGCCAACCAGCGGGAGGCTCGCCAACTGGGGGGTTTTGGGCCGGGGGGGCAGCCGGAGCACAGGGGCGGGTTGGGCTTGATTTGGGCTACTTGGGCCGGTTGGGCTCTGGTTGGGCTCCTTTTGGGCTGGTGGGCTATGTAGCCGGCCATTTTGTGTGGCAACCCACCATTTCGGTGGATCGTGACACAACGGCCGGCTCGGTGGTTGGCGCGAGCTTTGTCGCGAGCTTGGTTGGGCCTAGGCGGTTTGCGGTTGGCGCTTTCTGGGCAATTGTCCTGCGAACGGAGCGACGCCCGGAGGATACGGAGGCGGCAGAGTGACAGGTCGAGTCAGCGTGTGGTGCAGCGGTATGGCGCGTCAGGACGACCCGAGGGTGGTGGAGGCCCTCCGCCTCCTTCCTGAAGCGGGCCGCACTGATTTGTTGCGGGCCAACGCGAAGGCGAGGCCTCAGCGGCGCGCGGCTAGCGAAGTCGCCGCGTCGATTCTCGCGTGTGATCTGCCGCGCGCCGGGAAGCGGGTGGCGGCGGGGGACGCGGCCGCGTGGGGGCGGCAGCGGCACCGGCACGATAGAAGCGGGGGGCGGCGGGGCACCGCGGCCCGTGCTGCAGTTTGTTCGGGGTGGGGGGGATCACCGTGTGCGTGGGGGGCAGGCGTTGGCAGGAGAGGTGGTGCAAGCAGGGGGAGAGGGTGCCCGGGATGAAGGCTTGCGGCTGGGGGGGGAGGGGGGAGGGACGGCGGTGGGGAGTGGGGGTGGGTCCTCACTATTATTGATAGAGAGCTTAGAGGAGGGGGAAGGGAGGAGCGGGGGGGAGCCCTGCGGCCAGCGGGGGGTGCGCGGGTGGCGAGGTTGCAGAGCCTGGGGGGAGGAGCAGGATGGGGGGTGCCGGGGGGGCTGGTAGCAGTGGTAGAAGGGTGGGGGGTGGGGAGAGGCAGGGGGGGTGGTCCCGGAGGTGTCACGTGGGAGGGCCGGCGGGGTGGTGGGAGGGGAGGGACCTGGAGTGGAGTGGGGGGTGCTTGGGGGAGTGGCCTGGGGGGTACCGGCGGGGTCGGCGGGGGCCGGGGGTGGGGTGGAGGGGCTGGATACGGTCCATGGGGGTGGGGCAATACGGCGGGAATGGGATTCACTGGAGTGGAGTGAAGGGAAGGAGGGTGCAGGAGGGTGGGGGCGGGGGGATGCTGGTGGCGGGGGGTGGGACGTGGGGGCATGGCGGACATCTCATGCGTGGTGGGGGGGGTCATTCATCCTGGGTCGGGAGGGACGGGGGAGCGTGGGGGGATGCGGGAGGGTGGGGGGCGGTGGCGGGCCACTTTAACCCCGGCATGTTGGATTCCACCTATTTGTTTCACAGGACAGGTTGGTGAAGTGCTTGGGAGAGCTGCATGCGGCTCCAATCCGCCGAGGGGATGGGCCGGCTCTGCCTTATGCGGGCGGTCGCGCTCCAGCGAGGGACCTGGCAGTGGTGGCACAAGAAAGGCGGGGCGGTAAGTCCCCGCCAGCCCCACCCCAACGGGTAGATGCGGCCACTGGGGGACGGGGGCAGCGGTCCGTCTGCTTAGATCGGGACGCCGAAGAGCAGCATACCAAGCGGCGGAGGGAGAGTGTGGATCTTAGTGAGCTGCTACACACATGTAGGGAGCAGGCTGGTTTGAGCAGGCTGGAGCCCGCAGAGGGCGGCGTATGGCAGGACCCCGGGGTAGATTATGAGGATGGGGGAGTGCCACTGGATTATGAGGAGGAGAGTGAAGAGGAGGGGGAAATCCGCGAGCGGGGGCGGGGGAGGAGCGGGGGGAGGGGAGCGGAGTAATGCTTTGTCTAGTACCTTAAAGGAGGCGCCCCGTCGGAGCAAAGCAGCGAGAGTGACGGCCCCCCCTGTTCCACTGGTGAGGCGGCGGGATCCGGTGCGGACGCCGACCTTGATGCCAGGTAAGGCAGAGAACGGGGCAGGAAGGGGTTCAAGTGGGGACATGCGCACAGTCTCGATTGGCACGGATGCGGGGGGAGGGGGGTGCGTCTGAGTAAGGGCACATACGTGTGCGACGCGGGGGTGGGACCGGACGGCGTGGATTCGGGGGGGGGGGCTCAGCGGCTCCGGACAAGGATGGGGAGAAGGGGAAGGGTGGTAAGGAGGGGAAAGAGAGCCATGAGCTGCCGGTGGGCAAGCTGCCTTATATGGGCATTACGAAACCTTTGGAGCGCATTCGTCATTGGCCACTAAAGAAAAGATCTGGAAAGGGGACTACGTGGACATCCTGAAGCTCCTGCATAGGGAGCTGATGGCGAAAGAGGGGTCCAAAGAGGAGGAACAGGAGTTAGCCAAGCGTCTGATGGTGTCCCTGAATATAGAGAATTGGTCCACGGGGTTTTTGATTTTCGCCAGTGTTTACTGCAAAAAATATCCAGAACGGTCCGTCGCCCTTTTTAAGTACATGGATGTGGTCCAGAGGGCACAGGTTACCTATGGGGGTTACGCATGGTCCCATTACGATGAGGAGTTTCGGGCGCGTTTGGCCTGGGATCTGGAGGCGAAATGGGGGGAAATCGATTCGGATCTGTACCAGCAGACCATGGGGGGGCGAAGGTTGGCAAGACAATCTATAAGGCGAGCGGGCTGCCCCTTGCGCCCCACCCCTTTCCCAGCCGCCCCACCCGTGGGGGGGTGGGGCAAGGTGACAATACCGGGGGACCCCCGGTGGGGGCATGCTGGGACTTCAACAAAGGCCTTTGTACGCGGCAATATTGCAAGTTCAGGCATGAATGCTCCAAATGCGGAAAACGTCACCCGGTTGTGCAATGCTGGGGGACGGGAGGCAACCAAGGGCAGCAGTCCGCTCCGGGGGGACATCAGGCAGGCAGTCGGGGAGGTCTGGGGGGACAAGGGACTGTGGGAAAGAGCTCGTACGCCGGTTAGACAGGATCGGTTGGAACCCCTGCTGGCGTCTTATCCACGGACCGAGGACGCGGGGCTGATACGGCGGGGTTTCCAGGAGGGTTTTCGGCTGGGCTACGAGGGTCCGCGCACCGCCCGGTGGGCCGAAAACTTGAAATCGGTCGCGGCGCATAAGTCGGTGGTCCGGGAGAAATTGGACAGGGAGGTACGGGAGGGGCGGATGGTGGGGCCGTTTGGGGAGGCGCCGATCCGGGATCTGATAATCTCGCCCATCGGATTGGTGCCAAAGAAGGAGCCGGGACAGTTTCACCTGATCCAGCATCTGTCCTGGCCGGAAGGGGCGTCGATCAACGATTACATTGCGGCGGAATTGTCGTCAGTATCGTACTCATCAGTGGACGTGGCGCGGCGTTTGGTGACGGCGGTGGGGCTCGACGCACTCATGGCAAAGTGCGATATCAAGTCGGCGTTCCGGTTCTTGCCCGTCCACCCGGATGATTATCAACTGTTGGGTATACAGTTCGACTGCGCCATTTTTGTGGACAAAGCGCTGCCAATGGGGCGTTCGATTTCTTGTGCTTTGTTTGAGCGCTTTAGTACCTTCTTACAGTAGGCATTTTCATGGCACACGGGGTAGGCGACGATGACGCACTACCTGGATGACTTTTTCCTGGTGGGACTGCCCGGTTCGGCGGACTGCCAGCAACAGCTGGACAGTTTTACGGAGCTCATGGGCTACCTGGGTGTGCCCCTGGCGCCAGAGAAGACACAAGGTCCCAGCACGGTGCTGTCATTTTTGGGCATTGAGCTAGACTCGGTGGCTATGGAGTTGCGGTTACCGGAGGAGAAGAAGTTGTGCATGCTGGATTTGGTGGACGACATGCTGGGGCAGCGGAAGGTGATGGTGCGGGAGGTGCAGGTTATTTTGGGACATTTGAATTTCGCTTGCCGGGTGGTGCGGGCAGGGCATACGTTTTGTAAACGGCTGGGGCGGGCCCTGGCGGGAGGTACATTGCCGCATCATCATATGCGATTGTCAGCGGGCACAAAAGAGGATCTGTGTATGTGGCGGGCTTTCTTGGCGCATTTTAATGGGATCCCGATGGCGCCCCCAGAGGACTGGGAGTGGGATGTCACCATCTCTTTGGATGCGGCGGGAGTGGGTGGTTTCGGTCTCTTTTGGCAGGGGAGGTGGTGCTCGGAGGAATAGCCGCCGCATTGGCAGGGCGGAGGGAGGAGCATCGCGTTTTTGGAATTGTTCCCGTTGGTGGTGGCAGTGACGGTGTGGGCGCAGGAGCTGGCACACAAACGTGTGATTTTCAAGGTGGACAATATGTCAGTGGTACATGTCGTCAATCGGCAGTCCGCTAGAGATCTGCAGGTGCTCAAGTTGTTGCGGGTGTTTGTGCTGTGTTGTTTGGAGCATGATATCTTGTTTCAAGCACGGCAGGTGCCGGGGGTGGACAATAACATTGCGGACGCTTTGACTTGTTCACAGTGGCAGAGGTTCCATGGGCTAGCCACGGAGGTGGACGAATGCAAGATGCCAGTGCCAGCGGGGATGTGGTCGGTAGGAGAGAAAGGGTCGTACAACTGGTAAGAGGGTCGGTGGCCAGGTCAACGTGGAGGGCATACGAGCAGGCGTGGCGGGAGTTCGTAGATAGTGGGGCGGGGTGGCAGGGTGATTGGGGGGTTCGGTGTGAGCAGGTTGTGCAGTTCATGTTGACATTGATGGACAAGGGTATGTCGAAGGCGACGATTGCGGGAGAGTTGTCGGCCATAGCGTTTATGGGGAAGTTGTGGTGGGGCTATGCGCCGTCAGCGGGGGAGTTGGGCGCACGCTTACTGGAGGGCTGGGTGCAAGAACGAGGGACCACGGCTCATCAGCGTCGTACTATCACAGGGCGCATGCTAAGGGATGTGCTATAGCGCCTGCCTGGTTTCTGCCATAATCGGGAAGAGATTCTTTTGTTTTCCACTCTTATGTCGTGGATGTATTTTGGGGCCATCAGGGTGTCCGAGCTGGTGGGGCAGAGGGGGAAGCCAGGGGTGTGCTGGGAGGCCGTGGAGTTGCGGGCCGGGGAGGTGGCGGTTTGCTTGCAGCGCTCGAAGACAGCAGGGCGAGGGGACCTGGGTGTTTCTGGGGCCCGCGTTGGAGCAGGACATCTGCTCGGCGGTGTGGGGGGGGGCAGTTGGCATCCTGGTTGCGGTCGGTGGAGGGTGAAATATTTCGCCGGGTCGCGGGGGAACGGGTGACGGCGGCCCAACTGTTGTGGGTCCTGCGGCACGCCCTGCTCGGCATGGGTGAGGAGCCAAAAATGTTCTGGACGCATTGCTTTCAGATAGGGGTGGCAACGGATGCGGCTCGCCAGGGGTGGGGGAGGGAGGACATTATGCGTTTGGGGAGGTGGAAGTCGGACTGTTACCAGACATACGTTCGGTCGCAGGCTTCAGGGGGGGGAAAGTAGGCGAAGTACTTACTTTGTGCTGACATGTGTCTCTTTCCAGGTGTGGTGGCGGGGCCGGACATGGCTGGGTTGTCCATCCTCATCCTGGGCCACTCTTTCGTCAAGCGAGCGGAGCGATATGAATGGGACAAGAGCAGGAACCTTAATTTAGAATTGGATCCTAGGTTGTTTCGATGTCAGTGGCAGGGCCAAGGGGGTATGAGATGGCAGGAGCTTTTTCCGGTGCTGAACAGGGCTGTAAAGGGGGGAGCGTGTCTTGATGTTTTGGTCATACATTTAGGGGAGAATGATTTGGTGCAGTGCAAAGGCCTGGCGTTGTTGAAGCAGATGAAAAGGGATCTGCAGGAGATTCGGACACAGTGGCCAGGTTGCTACGTTATTTGGTCAGAATTCATTCCGCTGAGAACTTGGAGGGGGGCGGCGCGCCCGGCGGCCATAGATAAGGCGCGCTGGAAGATTAATAGGGACATGCTGGTTTTTTGTGACAGGGAGGGGATAGGTAGGATGGAACACCCGGAATTACGCTATGCGGCAGTGTATTTTTTTTAGAGAAGACGGGGTGCGTTTGTCTCGGTATGGCATGGAGTTATATATTATTCAGCTGAAGGAGGCGTTGGACAGGGCAATGGGTGTGTGCAGGTACCCGAGGCGTCAGGAGGCCTAGAGGGGGGGTCGAAAGCCGACTTTCGAGTGGCGTTTTTCCTAGGTCATGGGGACATATACTGAGTTATGGTTACGGTGGGATAGAACATAAGAAGTTACCTAGTTAGGGAGGGTAGGAAAGTTAGGAATTGTAAGTTGTGTTATGATTGTTCCAGGGGGGGAAACAATTTTAGGGGAGGGGGTGGGGCGCCAGATAGGAAGGCTATATTTAGTGAGGATTAGTTTTGTACGGCACAGGCCAAGGTATGTTTTATGTAAGGTGCACCTGTTTCCAATAAAGAGGCCTTTTTCACACCAACAGGCTAGCCTTTGGTCTGTGCTGCCCCCGTAGGGCCCAATAGGGCTTTGGGGGGGGGGCGACCAGCAGGAGGATCGCCCCCCCGGGGGGTTTTGGGACGGGGGCAGCCGGAGCACGGGGGCGGGTTGGGCTAGATTTGGGCTATTTGGGCTGGTTGGGCTCTGGTTGGGCTCCTTTTGGGCTGGTGGGCTATATAGCCGGCCATTTTGTGTGGCGACCCACCATTTCGGTGGATCGTGACACAACGGCTGGCTGGGTGGTTGGCGCGAATTTGTCCCGCCCTCCCTCCCTAAGAGTTTGTGGGCGCCCCACCCCTCTTTTGGGGGTGGGGGTGTCGGTTCTGGCTTGGCAGTCAGGGTGGTTTTCTTGGGGACAGGTGCATCGGGGGGGATTCTTTGTTTGGGGGTTGTCGCTGGAACAGGTGCTGGTGTGGTGCGCAAGGATTTGGGGGGCGTTTTTCCTAGGTCATGGGGGACATATACTGAGTTATGGTTACGGTGGGATAGAACATAAGAAGTTACCTAGTTAGGTAGGGTAGGAAAGTTAGGAATTGTAAGTTGTGTAATGATTGTTGCAGGGGGGGAAACAATTTTAGGGGAGGGGGTGGGGGGCCAGATAGGAAGGCTATATTTAGTGAGGATTAGTTTTGTACGGCACAGACCAAGGTATGTTTTATGTAAGGTGCACCTGTTTCCAAAAAAGCGGCCTTTTTCACACCAACAAGCTAGCCTGTGGTCTGTGCTGCCCCCCGTAGGGCCCAAAGAGAAAACACACATAAACAACAACACACCCCCTTATATTATAAATGTGTTAATACAGGTTGGATTTCTCACTGGCAAGGAATGAAAGGCAGTAAAGCTGTACGGAAAATGTTGTAATTAGAAACAAGTCAACAATGTCGTTCAACTCGGATATTTAATGATTTTTTAGCAGTTGTCAACATGTTTGAAAGAAGCAAAAAACACACTGTTTTCTGCAAATACCGAAGAGCAAACAGTTCTGGCACCTGTGGGTGCCCTGCGAGACACCTCATGCTGCGGCTTCCCAAGAGCAAACAGTTAATCATCTCAGAGAACAATACAAAACAAGAAAATAAAAGTAAAAATGATAAAAGAAATGAAACACAAACCAGAGAAGCGCCCAGTTGCTAAATAATGTCTGTGTTTCTTCTAGGCAATCTGCACTGCCCTGCTGTTCACGCCAAGCCGGGCCAGAGAACCATGCTGGGTGGCTAATTAAAACAATTACAGACACAAAGGGGGTATCAATGGCATTCCAAGTAGCAAACAAAGGGATATTGGCCGCGCGGGCGCCGAAAGTTAAAGTGATCGCGTTCGCGATGCACTTAATTACCCGTGACGGAGAAAAGACGGATGGCGGCTGCGCGCGTTCACGCTCACATGCACGCAAGCTGGAGGCCAGCAAAAAGCCTCTGGCAGCACTTTGAAATCTCCCTTACTAGAAGTCCAGCAAGCTTGACCTAAAAAACGGAATGGGCTTTAATTCACTATCAGGATATGCCACACACACCAGGACATGTCCTACCTTTCACATACACTGCACCCTGCCCACAGGGGTACTAAGGGCCTACCTTAGGGGTGCCTGACATGTAAGAAAAGGGAAGGTTAGGGACTGGCCAGTGTGTACATGTGTCAAGAATTCCTGTCATGCGAGGGGAGGAAAACGGTAACCAGCGAAAACGGACTACATCTCCCAGGATGCTTAGCGGTTGAGAGGTTATGTAAACAGGAGAGCTGTTACATAACTCAAGGAAAACACGCCCTTATGTAAACAGGAGAGCTGTTACATAACTCAAGGAAAACACGCCCTTATGTAAACAGGAGAGCTGTTACATAACTCAAGGAAAACACGCCCTATAAAGGGAGGAACCGGGAGGTACAACGCTGTCGGATATTGTGTTTACACCGACGTACCTGCTTCGTGAAGAGCAGTGTTCCGGAGTGGTGCTCCAGTAAGGCAAGAACGGAGGTAGGTCGAGTCGTTACTCCCTGGGCCGTGTCTTGCCCCATCGTCACCTGTGAAGGACCCGGAAGCTCTACCGGTCAACCATTGAGCTTCGCTTTTTGACTCGGCTGAGCCAAAGCGCAGTGGCGCTTTTGCTGGTTGGAGTCGTAACTCCCAGCCCGACCAGAGAGACAGGGACTGCCAGCTGTAACGCACACCAGGAGGTGTTTGCCGCGTTACAGACTCGGAAGTCCACAGGATCGATCGAGCGGCTGCTCTCGGTTCAGTCTTCTTGCTTTTTGATTGGGGTATCGGTGACGCATCACCAGGAGGTGACTCCGCGTCCCTGTGCAGTCTGAGGAAGAGGTTGAGCGGCTGCTCCCTTCAGGTAGAGACCCCGGCTGGGTGTTTCCCTGACTCCTCGATTCTCCCCAACACTCTTCGTGCCCCTCACAGCCTACCGATTGGCATTGTCGGCCATTTCATTTCTGCCCTCTGTTGGCATACGCCGGGATCGGCGTATATGCAGAGGACGGTTAGGACCATCCGTGCTGTGGGCTGGTAACGTACTTAGCCTGGAGGATTCCAGTGACTATAACTTTTGTTTATTCTTTGTATTATTTTTGCCTTCATTAAATAACTAACCCTTCACAAGTGGTTGCGTCCTCATTATCGTGTCTGTTAAACGATCCTGAGACGTTCAGGGCGTTACAAAATATCCGACCTTAATAACACTAACTGTCTCCCGGTCGATAACAGACATGGCAACACTTGATGATGTGCTGGCTGCTTTAGCGACCGTGCAAGTTGAAGTGGCTGCCTCTAGGCAAGAAACAGCCAATGTAAAAGCCAGACTGGATGCTATCCAATTGGACCCGCTCACGCCCAGCACCTCCCTCACGAACCAGACCCCTGCGGTAGTAGTGGAAATGCCGGTAGCCATCCCCTTGGCAACACCAGAGAGGTACAGTGGGGATCCTAACACAGTGCAGGTATTCCTCACACAAGTGGCGCTACATTTATCGTGCAAACCAAAGGCGTTCCCCACGAGTCAGGCTCGTGTGGCTTTCCTTATTTCCTATTTGGCTGGAAACGCGGCACAATGGGCCGTACCTCTGGTGAGCAGGGACGACCCCATCTTATGTGATTGGGGTGCTTTTCGCGAGGAATTCCTGAAGGTATTCGACAGAAGGGCTGACTCGTACACGGCGGACCGTGAAATGCTTGAGTTGAGACAGGGATCCAACGACCTGGTGCAGTATCTCAACGCGTTCCGAAGGCTGGTTGCGGAAACCAAGTGGCCTGTTGCTAAACAGACGGCGCTCTTCCATCAAGGGCTGTGCGATGAGCTCAAGGACGCCGTGGCTCATATTGACCCTCAACCCAAGACATGTGAGGGCCTTATCAACCTGGTATTACGGCTGGAACATAGGCTAAGTGAAAGAAAGGGGGATCATGGGAGAAAAGGAAAATCCCTTCCATCCTATGTGACGGTGGGAAGTCCTGAAACTTCCACCGCATCCAAGGGAGAACCCATGGACATCGGCGCAATACGAGCGAGCCTCACAGCCACGGAGAAAGAGTCACGCCGTAAACAAGGATTGTGCCTATATTGTGGCAAAAAAGGCCACTACGTACGTGAATGCCCTGCCAAACCGAAGACGTCACGTTATCGGGCCAACCGGTCGGTAACAGCCGTGGTGGACATACCGGCGGAAAACTAGAGGACTCCCAGACCAAAGAAGGGGCATCTCGGAGTCACTCATCCATCCCTTCACTTTCCAACTCGGTCACTAAGGGACAACGACACCTGTTTCTCACGGTGCACGTGGGAGTGCATGACCAGTGGATACCCGTTGTGGCCATGGTGGATTCAGGGGCCACTGGCATGTTTATGGACCACAACGAGGCATGCAGGCTAGGGCTAGTGCTTCTTCCCAAAGCTGTACCCGAAGACGTCTATGCTGTAGACGGAAGGCGATTGGTGACGGGGCCCATCGGGCAGCACACGGGGGTCCTTCCGATGAGATATGGGAGGAACCATTTGGAACAAATCGATTTTAACATCATCCGAGCGCCCCAATATGGCGTCATATTGGGATTGCCGTGGCTACAGAAACACAACCCCTCTGTGGATTGGCCAACACATCGCATCGAAATGACGTCACCGTATTGCATCCTGCATTGTGGAATAAGAACGGAATCCCTTGACGCAGATGAGAGCGGGAGTCAGACGGTGGCTACAGCGGCAGAAAAAGATGTGGCTCTCCCCCAGGCTTATCACAGTTTTGAGGATGTATTTGATGAGGTGAAGGCGGAAGTGCTACCACCACATAGACAGTTTGACTGCCAGATCGACCTGGTGCCAGGGGCCAGCGTTCCCAGCGGCAGGCTGTATGCCCTGACGGAGCCTGAAAACGTGCATCTCCGGGGGTACCTGGATAAACTCCTCAAGCTAGGATTCATCCGCCCGTCCAAGTTTCCGGCCGCCTCGCCACTCTTCTTCATCCCGAAGGCTAATGGGGAGCTGAGAGCCTGTGTGGACTTTAGGGCATTGAATGCGATAACCATAAAAAATCGGTACCCCTTGCCTCTCATCAGTGTACTTCTGGAACAGGTCAAGAAAGCTCGTATCTACACCAAGTTGGATTTGAAAGGGGCATACCATCTGGTGCGCATGAGGGACGGAGACGAGTGGAAGACCGCCTTTAAGACCAGGTTCGGCCTTTTCGAGTACCTCGTCATGCCGTTCGGTCTGTGCAACGCCCCGGCAGCCTTTCAGTACTTTTTGAATGAGGTATTCAGAGAGGAGTTGGATATCTACGTGGTCGTATATATCGACGACATCCTCATCTATTCGTCCAGTGTGGAGGAGCACGTACACCACGTCAAAGCTGTGCTCCAAAAGCTGAGGGAAAACATGCTGTTTTGTAAACTCAGCAAGTGTGACTTCCACGTCACATCCGTGGAATTCCTCGGAGTGATGCTGAGTCCAGAGGGACAGGAGATGGCAGAACGAAAGATCAAGGCGGTGAAAGAATGGCCGGTGCCCCAAAGCGTGAAGGACGTCCAAAGTTTCATTGGCTTCGCCAACTTTTACAGGCGGTTTATAGATGGATTTTCAGGATTGGTGGCCCCAATCACACAGCTACTGAGGAAGTCCAAGGAGTTTGTCTGGTCCCCTGAAGCGAACAAAGCCTTTGAGGCCCTGAAAAGCGCCTTTGGTAAGGCGCCGGTGTTGGCTCACCCCGATCCGGATCTCCCCTACGTGGTGGAAGCGGACGCATCGGATGTGGCGCTGGGGGCTATCTTGTCCCAACGCAACCACGACACAGGGGTGCTTCATCCCGTTGCGTACATGTCCCGCAAACTCAACGACGCCGAACGCAACTACCATATTGCGGAGAAGGAGCTTCTCGCAATCAAGGACGCCTTCACCGAATGGAGGCATTGGTTGATGGGGGCAAGACATGTGGTATCGGTGTACACGGACCATCGGAACCTACAGTTCATGACGGCCACAAGACACCTTTCTCCCAGGCAGCTGCGGTGGATGATCTTCTTTGCGGGGTTCAACTTCCGCATCACATATCGGCCGGGGACGGAAAACCGGAAGGCGGACGCCCTGTCCCGTCAATCTGCAGTTAAGGAACCATTGCCTGCGACCGAGCGTTCCATCATTTCCCCGAGGATGGTATTGGGGGTTATCCAACCGGATACTTTCCTGAGGGGAATAAAGAGAGGGATCAGGTCATTCGCATGGCGGAGGTGGCTCCTCAGTCACAGAGAATGGCAGCTGAAGGACGGGATACCCCTGAAGGGCAGGTGCCTATTGATACCCATGCCTAGGCTAAGGAAACAAGCATTCATCTGGTGCCATGACTCTCCATGCGCAGGTCATTTGGGCTTTGAAAAAACGGTGGCTAGCATGGGACGGCATTTCTGGTGGCCAACCATGAGAGTGGATGTCAGGAGGTGGGGACAGGAGTGTCCTACGTGTGCTACCATGAAGGCCGACCATGGCCGAACCCAAGGGCTCTTACATCCACTTCCGACCCCGGATAGACCATGGGATAGCATATCACTGGACTTCGTGGTGGGCCTACCGGTAGACCAGGGGATGACGGCAATACTGGTGGTGGTGGATTACTTGACGAAAATGGGGCACTTCATCCCCTGCAAGAGAGTCCCTACGGCCGGGGAATTGGCGTCACTACTCCTAAAGAATGTGGTACGTCTGCATGGATTACCTGGGGTGATCGTGTCGGACCGGGGGTCGCAGTTTACTGCGCAATTCTGGAAGACTTGGTGCACTGCGCTGCATGTTAAGACCGCCCTGTCCACCAGCTACCACCCTCAAACGGACGGCCAAACCGAGCGCCTGAACCAAACGCTCAAACAGTATCTGCGATGTTTTGTGGACCAGGGCAGGGAAGAATGGGTCGACTTGCTATGGGTTGCAGAGATAGCCTATAACAACGCCACTCACAGCTCCACACAGTCATCTCCGTTCTATAGCAACTATGGCCAACATCCCAGGTTCTTGCCATTTCTACATCCGTTCAGAGAGGACAGGATTCCCGCCACAGCGGACAGGGTGGCACACATAAAAGACACGTTGATGCGCTCAAGGGCTGTCCTAATAGAGGCCAAGAGAAGATACAAGGCTGCGGCAGACAGGAAGAGAAGGCCCGGGCCACTGTACCGCACTGGAGACTACGTCTGGATATCCACAAGAAACATGAGGTTTCGAAAGAACAGTGTGTTCCATCCCAAGTACATGGGCCCCTATCGGATTACCAAATGTATGGGTCCCGTGAACGTGAAGGTGTGCTTGCCCCAGTCATTGCGGATACACCCTGTCTTTCATGTATCATTGCTCAAACCAGCACCCTCCAAGCCGTCTGGGACACCTAGGCCGGTATGCGTGGAGTCGGAGGTGGAGTATGAAGTGTCGGGCATACGGGCGTCCAAATGGCACAGGGGGAAGCTGTGGTACCTGGTTGCGTGGAAAGGCTATGGCCCGGAGGAGCAATCATGGGAACCGGCTGAAGGGGTTCATGCTCCGCGCTTGGTCTCCTTGTTCCATCGGCGTTTTCCTGCCAGCGCTGGACCCGTGGGGAGCCGCTGAGAGGGAGGATGTACTGTCAAGAATTCCTGTCATGCGAGGGGAGGAAAACGGTAACCAGCGAAAACGGACTACATCTCCCAGGATGCTTAGCGGTTGAGAGGTTATGTAAACAGGAGAGCTGTTACATAACTCAAGGAAAACACGCCCTTATGTAAACAGGAGAGCTGTTACATAACTCAAGGAAAACACGCCCTTATGTAAACAGGAGAGCTGTTACATAACTCAAGGAAAACACGCCCTATAAAGGGAGGAACCGGGAGGTACAACGCTGTCGGATATTGTGTTTACACCGACGTACCTGCTTCGTGAAGAGCAGTGTTCCGGAGTGGTGCTCCAGTAAGGCAAGAACGGAGGTAGGTCGAGTCGTTACTCCCTGGGCCGTGTCTTGCTCCATCGTCACCTGTGAAGGACCCGGAAGCTCTACCGGTCAACCATTGAGCTTCGCTTTTTGACTCGGCTGAGCCAAAGCGCAGTGGCGCTTTTGCTGGTTGGAGTCGTAACTCCCAGCCCGACCAGAGATACAGGGACTGCCAGCTGTAACGCACACCAGGAGGTGTTTGCCGCGTTACAGACTCGGAAGTCCACAGGATCGATCGAGCGGCTGCTCTCGGTTCAGTCTTCTTGCTTTTTGATTGGGGTATCGGCGACGCATCACCAGGAGGTGACTCCGCGTCCCTGTGCAGTCTGAGGAAGAGGTTGAGTGGCTGCTCCCTTCAGGTAGAGACCCCGGCTGGGTGTTTCCCTGACTCCTCAATTCTCCCCAACACTCTTCGTGCCCCTCACAGCCTACCGATTGGCATTGTCGGCCATTTCATTTCTGCCCTCTGTTGGCATACGCCGGGATCGGCGTATATGCAGAGGACGGTTAGGACCATCCGTGCTGTGGGCTGGTAACGTACTTAGCCTGGAGGATTCCAGTGACTATAACTTTTGTTTATTCTTTGTATTATTTTTGCCTTCATTAAATAACTAACCCTTCACAAGTGGTTGCGTCCTCATTATCGTGTCTGTTAAACGATCCTGAGACGTTCAGGGCGTTACAACATGTTCCAAGTCGACATGACAGTTACAAACTGCACGCAGACTCTGCAATGGCAGGTCTGAGCTACCTTTTCCAGGCTATTCACGTGGGTGGCACAATCCGTGCTGTAGGCCAATGTGCAGCATTTGATTCCTAGGCCCTGGCACACTCAGTGCACTTTACTAGGGGCTGAGAAGAAACCAAACAGCCAATCATGGAAACACCAATCCATAACATACTTTACCACAGGAGCACTTGCAGTTTACCACTGATCAGCAGTGCGAAAAGTGCGCAGAAACACCACGCCAGCAAAAACAGAGTCAAAGCCAGGAGGGCAGAAAGCAAAAACTCAAGGGAAACACGCCAAAAGATTCCAAGTCTAACATCACCCAAATGTACAGAGCCACATTGTGGCCTTTGCCAGCCGAAGCCTATCTGAAACAGAACATGCCTACTCTTAGCCGGAGCTGTGGTGTGGGCCTGCGCACATGTTCATGTATTCCTCTATGGGAATAGTTGCTCACTGTTTTTAAAAACCTTAAGGCCAAGATGCCCCCTCGCATCTATAGGAGGGGTTCAGGTTGCAAGCATACAAATATGTCATCATCATCATAATCTTTATTTGATTTTATAGATGAAATCACAAAAGGCAGATCATTTAAAAACAACATACAAAATATCGGTGCGATAGTCATTCATATTTTAAAACTCCCACCAGAAAGCACACATGAAAAAAGCAGGTAAAAGGTGAATTCAGCAGCTGTAAAAAAAAAATAGGACTGACCTAACTTGGTTAAAATTGAGCGGTAATAAAATTGGGCATATGAACTTTTGTCACAGGTAACTCTATTTTGGGAAAAACATAACCACTTGTAATGTGTTGTTAATCAATGTATTATCGCAGTTGCAGTGGGGGCAAATCTGAGTATTTAGAACAACCCTGGTTAAAAGGGACCAGTCGGTGAAATAACTGTAATCTAAAATAGGTCAAAAATCGGCGTTCGATGCGGGGTATGTCCCAAGCCAGATAAGGTTCAATATCACGACTATCATGACTAGATACAGCAGAATTTAAGTGCAGTGTCAGTATCGGGGCCCACAAGTCTATGCAATCCATGTATAGGTCACCCGGTACCACATCAGGCCCTGGTGTCTTGTTTAAAGGCAACTGGGAAATAACTTTTAGCCTGTCGGAGATCAGAGCTGCTAAGTTACACTCTGTCCGGGGGCCATCTACAGGCTCCGTCTCTGCCTCGAGGCCATAAATGGCCCTAAAATGATCCACCCAGGCCTGAGATAGGATAGTACATGCCTGCTTGGTAAGATGGTCTTCATGGAAAAGGGACGAGTTTATGACACTCCAGAAGGTAGCGTTTTTGTGCTGCTGACTAGCCATCACCAACTTGTCCCACGTCTCTTCTTTGATTTGGGCTTTACGATCCTTACAGGCTTTCTTAAAGGTCGCCCTGGCCTTCTTAACTTTTTCTTGACAACGGGGTTAGCATGCAAGAAATTCCAGAAGTCCTTGTGGGCTCTGGAGCATTGCCTGTCAAATCATCTAACCACACAGGTGACCGGCGAAGCAACGATTTTAAGGAGTGCAGACTTAATAAACCTGCGGATATGAGTAAATGACGCCAAAATTCTCTGTGGTGGCTCTACATCTGACAGACAGGTTTGGAAATCAGCATGACATGAAACAATCAAATTTTGGGCAAAGGCTGATGGAACACTGCTGGCCCACTTTATCCTTCGACCCTGATCAGGCAGTGTGGTGGGCACCTTATAAGCGGGTGTAGAGCTCAGCGCTGTATTATCCCAATAAAATGATGCAGTAAACAGGTTGTGGTCGCTCAAATGATGTTTTAGAACCTTGAAGTCTAAGAGTGTGGCAAACAGGCAACCAGAGACAAAAATATAATCAATCACACTACAGTGCCCGGCCCCGCCTTAAAAGTGGGAGTTCAAACCTGTAGGAGAGTAGGATCTGCACTTATGTTGCCCCCACTTTTTTTCTGATGTTTACACTGGTTTCTGGCTATAGTCTGGCTGGGTCCCTGCTAATCAGGGCCCAGGCCTCTCTGTTCTCTCTAAACAACTTGGAGTGCATATTAGATGCACTAGTGATTGGATACTGTAGTACTTTATGAGCCCCTAGTATATGGTACGTTAGGTACCGAGGGCATAGGTACATCACAGGCCTACCAGGGGCTGAAGCATGTATTATGCCACCCCTGGGAAGCAGACTAAATCTGACTCCATAGGCCTGCTTCTGCAGCCTGGGTGAGGTAATGTTAGCACTCCTCACTGAGGTATAGGTTCCCTATATCTCACCTTACACACACATATAAACCTATCAGTCACCCCTAAGGCAGGCCCTATCAATCCTGAGGGCAGGGTGCTTGGTTTCTATGTGAGGGGTGCCTCTGCCTATGCAGGGCCCCTCTGCAGCTCTCAGAGTCCATTCTCTGTAGCTGTTTGCGGATGCGGTTAAACCATATACTCTTAAGTGCATTATAACCTAGCGGTAAATGCTAACTTTGGGATGGCTGCATCAAAACATGTCATGTTTGGTGTCAAACGCTTTGGAATCATACCCCCACACCAGTAACTGGTGTGGGAGTATAATCCCACCCTTCTAGAGGGATAGACATGTACCTACTGTGGAAACACAGTAGAATCCTGAAGAGCCCTGGCATCACAAAATGGATGCCACCAGCACAGACACTGGGCTGCCCTCCTGCTGCTGACCGAAACTCGCAGTGGAGGAGGCTCAACAATAGGCATCCTGTCACATGGAGGTGTAACCACCTTCCAGACAGGATTTAGTGTATTGGGGCTGGGTGGGTGCACTCCTAGAGTGCTATGCCTCATCCATACTCACCTTTGACCTGTTTTCATCCTGATTCTGTCCCTGACGCCACCTGCATAAACATTAGGTCACGAAGCTAAAGTTGAGACATTGTAGGCTGCGTAAACATGCAGAGTCAGCTTGCTCGAAGGTTTTCAGGCAATAGTTAATCCTTAAGTAAAGTCTACTCAGAATAGCACATTTTGTTGTTCAGCCTTAAAACGTAGAAATTGCACAAGGCACCGAGGCTGTCAGATTCTTGCCTTAGCTCATTTGTGTGTTCTTTCCAAAGTTCTATTTACCTCTGGGCGTTCCTTGTTTGTGATCTTCCCTATAAAAACCCATGTAGCCATTGTTCAGGCGTGCTCCTTCCTTGAGTAACTCCATGGTGCTCGTTGGACGGAGACCCATTCTGAATGCTTAATAAATTACCTATGGTTTGTACTTCGCTCCACTGTTGATTCCTCCTTACTTGATAAGAACCCGTGGTGAAGTGGTGATCCCTGCACCAGCAGGTTATTAATTAATCTGCTCCACAAATTGGCGCTCAAACGTGGGTCCCCATCAAGCGCTTGCAGTCGGACCAGGACAGGAGATCAGGTCGGTAAGACGAACTTCGCTGAGGAAGCGCCTCACCTGATGAGATTAGTGTTGCTCGTGGTCCAAGGTGATTTTTCTGCTCTCCAACTCTGATCTTCCTGGCGGCTGCGAGCCTTGACTGGGGCCTTCGGTTGGTGATTTTGTTTGGATCAGGGAGCATCGACAGGTGGGAGGCGAAGACTACGCATGAGGTAAATCTGTATTGAACCGGTTCCTTTGTTCATTTGGTTAGGATTTGTTTGGTATTTGCTTGACTTGATATTCGTCTTGACTTGGTATTTGTTTGGTAATCCGTTCGGAATTGGTACTCCATTCGGAATCTGTTTGGAATTTTGAAACCTAGGATCTGTTTGGTATTTTGAAACTTAGACTCTGTTTTGGAACTTGCGATTTGTTTTTGCTAACATTTTTTCTTACAGGTAATGTGAGAATATTTTTTAGTTCTCTCTGTTTATAAGTTTTTTTAAATCTTATATAACATGCCTGTGATTAGCACTCTTTGGAAGTTTTGTTGCTGCTGCTGCGATAAACAGAGCATTTTGGAAGCAAGTTATCTGGCGCCACCAGAAGGTATGCCAAATTTTGAGATGTGCATCAAATATGGTATTTGTTCCATCATGTATAAATGCATCGTGGAACAAATATACAAAAGGGGATCCCAGTTAGAATGGCCATTAGAGGGAACCATGGACCCTCACAAACTCGAGTATTTAGAGAAACTATTGTTTTTAAAGAAAGTTAGGCCGGCTATGTTTGACAGTTTGCGTATGTTGTAAAAGAAGTGAGGGAGCGGCAGCTCAAGGCAGAGAAGGTACAAAGGAAACAGGAAAGGAAAACAGAGTATCAGAAGTATCAAGAATTGAAGGATAAGGAAGTTCAGGAGAAAAAGGAATGTTTAGATAGTGAGCATAGATTATTAATATCTAAGGAATATATACTTAGACCAACTGGAGCAGTTCAGGTCCACCAAGAAGATGTGGATTCAGATATTGATGGGTTGTTGATAGAACGACCCCCACCCCCATATGTACCTTTAACACCTCTTCCCCCTGCACCATTGAATGTTGTCCCCCTTGTACCCCCGGTTCCACCTCCTTTGCCTGCGGTTGTTCAGCCCCTTATTTTTCCAACCAGTACCGGTACACTCTTTACCCTCTCCAACTCAGGCCACTGCACCCCCAACCCAAGCCACTGCACCCCCATCCCAAGCCTCTGCGCCTCCACCTCAGGCCACTGCACCCCCATCCCAAGCCTCTGCGCCTCCACCTCAGGCCACTGCACCCCCATCCCAAGCCTCTGCGCCTCCACCTCAGGCCACTGCACTTCAAATGTCTAATGATTCTTCACTTTCTGCATCTGTTCCAACCCCTCGAGTTCTTCGCTCTACTGTACCTCAGTTTCGTCAGGATGCAATGAGATTGATGGTATTAAATTGGTTAAGTGGTTTAGAAATAGAAGTAGAAGACGTGATAAACCAGATTCAGGATTTTTCTGAAGGCGAGCTTCTTTGTCTTATACATCAGCTCTCTCATCAGCTTATGGTTCAATGGGAGATGACTACAGGGCGAAATGGCCCGGATGATGTTAGAGCAATTAACACACAGTGTCAGATCGGGGCCTTCCCTATCGATAGAATTAATAATGCTATTGCAATGATAATTGGATAATTTAATGAACTCTCTTCCTCTCCTTGAATAAAGACCTATGAGGGAAGCTGCGCCACAGTTCATTCCTGAAAGAGGGGAATGCAGATAATGATGACCCCAATGGTCCCAATGCTAGAGCACATTTTTTATACAATTAGATATATACGCCCTGGAAAGGGATGGGTGTACTTACTTTAAAAGCCTTCTTACCAGACATAAGGAAAAATCCTAGGGGATTTTATGATCATGTATAGGCAGCCATTGATTCCTGTATCACGACTTTAGCAGATATCGATATGTTTTTTTTGGTACGATCCTGCCACCAGATATGTGGCGACTTACCTGGAAACAGGATCATGCTGTTGATTTGGGAGGAGATTGGACTGCCATTATAGCAGCTGATAGAGATCGGAAACTTGGTCAGAAACCGAGTCAGCTCATTCTGGATCTACCATGGTAACATACTTACAAAATAAAATAAAAAGAGAAGTATCCAGAAAAAGAGAGAAAGAAAGAAAGGAAAGAGAAATGGGAGATATAGAACTGGAGGAATGGAAAGAAAGTATGTATAAGAAGGCAAAGGAGGTTGAGATGGGGGAAACAGTGATGTAACGTAACATGTTGTAAGGGAACTGAGACATCATTTCCATAAAAATTTAAATTGAAATTTAGGGGGATTTGTGGTAATATTAAAAATCACCAAAGGGGGGATTGGTGGAGCAGGTAAAACAAAATGTTGTATACCTTCTCTATTTTGCATGATAAAATACTAATTACGTAACTTTCTAACTATTAATTGTTTGCCGTGGTCTAATTAATCAACCTCCACCTTAATAAACGCGAATTTCACGCTGTACTAAATGCAAATTGCATGGCAAATAATCCTAATGAATAACTGTGGTACGCATATTAACGGTAGATTGTGTTGATATAGAAAATTGCATGGTTTAAATTGCTTTTGTGATGTTTTGCGTTCCTGCTGGGACGAAATGGTAAGTATTATTGCTTTAAATGTTGCTATAAGCTAGGAAAATACTAATATATAAAGGGATTAGTGTGGGTTTAAACATTAGAATCTTAATTTCCATATATTAATTATTCTTTATGTTTGTTTTGCTTAATTTGGCATTCGGGCCTACTAGGCCGCAATATCCAAAATGGAGTTCGGAAGTGGCCACCGTCGTGTGAGCGCGATGTCTACTGCGCAGACTCGGATGGCACTGAAGATCTCCAGGCGTCCTTTGACCTAGTCACAGTGTTCCCCGTCAAGGATAGGAACGTGGAGGACTGCCAAAGCCCGACTAGTGTGACTGACAGAGAAGACAAAGGACACCTGTCCCTAACAGCCGAAATATTGATACTTCGGACCCTTTTGCATGAGAACTGTCCCAACCATGGGATGACATCTTCAGTAGAGCATGAGAAACAAGGAACTTTGTGAATACTGTCTGAAATTGCAAATTTTGATGGCTTGGCCGATCAGAGCCATTTCCAATGTAGCAAATGTAGCATGTTACTCAAAATTCATTATAAAAGGGGGTTACTAGAAGGGGTGGGTGGTTGCGTTCCAGGAGTGTGATCCGAATCCCGTTGACCGATTTGCTTGCACGAGTGCTGGGTCCCCGGAGATCTTTGGGACTGTGTCGTGCTGAGCGAAAGAACTTTTTCCCGGACTGATTGGGGTTGTAGACTGCATTCGATTGGAGGGTTAAATCGGAAGAGAATTGATTTTTGCAGGGCTAATAGATTGTGGGAGAATGGTCGCCAAAATCAGAGATTAGGTAAATATAATTGTCATACTGATTTATGCCAATGTTATTAAGATTTTGATTGATTATAACGACGATCATGCCAATGAAGGTGAATTGATTAGATAAACGAAACATTTATTAATAGAGAACGAGTTTGTGATTCTTTAAAGGGTATTAGTTAAAGATTCTGAGACTTTAAATGTGTTTTCGCTGGTTCTAAATCACCATCAACCAGTCCAACTAATTGGTCCATCGACCAAGTGGTGGAGTGCCTTGATGTTAAAGTTAGGATTCTATAAGTGCAGATGTATAATATGTAAATACTGTAAATATTTATTTCTATAGGTAATAAGGTACCCCCCACATGTCCAGCGCTTCTCTTCTTCCTGTGTCCAGATTCGAGTGAGACGTATGAGTGTTGGTGTTATGGGCCTGCCCATATGGATGCGTGCGTGAATGAGTTAATGTGTCCAGATTCGAGTGAGACGTATGAGTGTTGGTGTTATGGGCCTCACCAATGGATGCGTGCGTGAATGAGTTAATGTGTCCAGATTCCAGTGAGACGTTTGAGTGTTGGTGTTATGGGCCCCACCAATGGATGCGTGCGTGAATGAGTTAGTGTGATGATGGGTCTGTGACGCAGGGAGGATATGTAAATGTACCCTTTCCCGCTGGAGCAGAAGCTAAGACTTCCGACCAGTAACAAGTGGCCTGTCTGGGGTCCATGTGTCAGGTTGGTTTGCGTCCTTCCATTTCTGGAGTGCAGCAGCAGTTTTACCATCTTTTTAGAGTTTCTTGCTGCTCAGACGGGTCTAATTTCTAATATTTATATGTTTCAATCGTCTTCATTGCTCGGTTTTGCTCGCAAGAAAGTGTCACTCGTAGTCATTGAAATGTCACTCATAATTGCACTGAAATTATGAAAATGTCACACACAGCAACGTGAACCCTTGGCAGCTATGCTTTACAGACTGTAATCACAGCGCCAGGCGCGCAACACACATTGGACTCACAGGGCTTCAGCCCCCCCCCCCCCCCCCTCGTGTGTGGCCGCCCGGGATGAGACAGATTCCCGGCGCACACACAGCCGCACCCGAGCACGTCACAGGTCTTTAAAAGACCATTTGCATGTTAATGAGGCCTCGCAGTTGTTTCACCCCTTCTAAGAGCCCCTGCAGCTCCACTCTGCCTATGGCTTAAAAGATTCAGCCCCCCCCCCCGAAATTTTTTCTTAGCCCCCCCCGTCCCTGAAATTTGGCTCTAGTTGCGCCTCTGCACAGCGCCAGTGCTTGTTTGTATCCTCTTCTCCCAGCCAGGAGCATTGTACTGTCCGTGGAAGAGCTGCAGCTGTGAGAGGGTAAAATACCCGCCCTCGGGAGCTCTCTCTGGGGTTTGTTTTCAGCTTTTCTTGTCCCTGTCCCCCCCCCCCCCACCAGCAGCCGCCGAACATATCTCTGTTTCTCTTTTAGAAATGACCCGGGCTCACTCACGCCTGTCAATCAGAGAGTGCGGGAGGCTGGGGGCGTGTTAGAAGATCTGCCTTAATGTACACAATGTATCTTTAATGACATCTAAACGCCCATTCCTGAATTGATTTTTAATAACGACAAACTTTTTTGTAGGCTCCGCCCCTTATCCCTCCGTCCTGAAACCTCTTACCACCGTGTCGGGTGGGGGTGATTGGAAGGTGTGCTGAGGCTGCCCCCGTCTGACCCCTCCCCATGCCACACTCTGACGTCACTAGTAATGGCAGGGTGGGGCGACCACACAAACCCTGGATGCCAGCCAGGAAGTTACTTTCATCCCGAAGCGCTGCGTGAAGAGAGCGCGCCGTGTGATCTGCTGCAGGTGAGTTGTCGGTGTGGGAGGACTGGAGCCGGGGAAGGCACAGAGTGAGAGGGGTTTTGTTACACCCTTATGTCTGCGATGTAATTGTGGCGTAAGGGCCTGACCTGCCAACTCTGGAGCTGGGAGACCAGGTTGGAGTTTCGGCGTCTGTTCCATCTCCTGTGATTCTGGGCGAATCGCTTACCCTTCCCCTAACAAAAATGAATGTACCCTTGTGTTATGTAACTGGTGCACGTGGCGGCTGGTATTAAGGGGCGTCGGGGGCGTTGCCTTACCTACGGAGAAAACTAATGGGTTTCAAAGGGGGCGATAACGAATTGTCCCAGGGCGCGGGGAGCGGAGCGGCATTCCGGGCAATGGGCAGGGCGCGGACAGTGGAGCCGCTCAGGGGCAGGGCAGGGCGGCTGACAGTGCCCGAGTGCAGGGGGAGGTAACACTCGCCGCACTCCTTCTCATTTCTGGCCCGGGAGTGCCTCTCCCTTTAGTGTGTTTGGCCGCAGCTCCTCTTTCCGGCAGGGGGGGGGGGGGTTTGTTGCCGGAAGAAGGCGCCCGCAGCCCTGGTTTCAAAGGACACGACACCGGTGCAGGGGAGCCTTGTCCCTTATCTGAACCCCAGGACTCGGCAGGCCTGCTGTTAAAGGTCGGACCCGGAGCCCCTCACTGCACACGAGAGCCCCTCACTGCACACGAGAGCCCCTCACTGCACACGATCTGTTCAGGAGCCCCTCACTGCACACGAGAGCCCCTTACTGCACTCGAGAGCCCCTCACTGCACACGATCTGTTCAGGAGCCCCTCACTGCACACGAGAGCCCCTCGCTGCACTCGAGAGCCCCTCACTGCACACGATCTGTTCAGGAGCCCCTCACTGCACACGAGAGCCCCTCACTGCACACGATCTACCAAGGAGCCCCTCACTGCACACGAGAGCCCCTCACTGCACACAAGAGCCCCTCACTGCACTCCATCTGTTCAGGAGCCCCTCACTACACACGATCTAGCCAGGACCGGACTGGCTGTAGCGGGCACCGGGCAATCCCCCGGTGCGCCACACGGGTGGGGTTCGGTTTTGGGCCCCTGGGGGCCGTTTTTGTTACAGGGCCGTTTTTGCAGCTTAGCTGCAAAAACGGCCCTGTAACAAAATCGTCCGAAAACCGGCCCTGGCAAAGAGCTCGGCGTTACCCACCTCCCGAGCGGGCGAGCACTTTGCCAGGGCCGGTTGTGGTTCCCGGTCCGGCCCTGCCAGGAGCCCCTCACTGCACTCGAGAGCCCCTCACTGCACTCGAGAGCCCCTCACTGCACACGATCTACCCAGGAGCCCCTCACTGCACTCGAGAGCCCCTCACTGCACACGATCTACCCAGGAGCCCCTCACTGCACACGGGAGCCCCTCACTGCACACGAGAGCCCCTCACTGCACACGATCTGTTCAGGAGCCCCTCACTGCACACGAGAGCCCCTCACTGCACACGATCTGTTCAGCTTAGCTGCAAAAACGGCCCTGTAACAAAATCGTCTGAAAACCGTCCCTGGCAAAGAGCTCGGCGTTACCCACCTCCCGAGCGGGCGAGCACTTTGCCAGGGCCGGTTGTGGTTCCCAGTCCGGCCCTGCCAGGAGCCCCTCCCTAAACTCGCGAGCCCCTCCCTAAACTCGCGAGCCCCTACCTGCACACGGGAGCCCCTCCCTGCACACGGGAGCCCCTCACTGCACACGGGAGCCCCTCACTGCACACGGGAGCCCCTCACTGCACACAATCTGTTCGGGAGCCCCTCACTGCACACAATCTGTTCGGGAGCCCCTCACTGCACACAATCTGTTCAGGAGCCCCTCACTGCACTCGAGAGCCCCTCACTGCACTCGAGAGCCCTTCACTGCACACGGGAGCCCCTCACTGCACACGGGAGCCCCTCACTGCACACAATCTGTTCGGGAGCCCCTCACTGCACACAATCTGTTCGGGAGCCCCTCACTGCACACAATCTGTTCAGGAGCCCCTCACTGCACACGAGAGCCCCTCACTGCACTCGAGAGCCCTTCACTGCACACAATCTGTTCAGGAGCCCCTCACTGCACACGGGAGCCCCTCACTGCACACGAGAGCCCCTCACTGCACACGAGAGCCCCTCACTGCACACGATCTGTTCAGCTTAGCTGCAAAAACGGCCCTGTAACAAAATCGTCCGAAAACCGGCCCTGGCAAAGAGCTCGGCGTTACCCACCTCCCGAGCGGGCGAGCACTTTGCCAGGGCCGGTTGTGGTTCCCAGTCCGGCCCTGCCAGGAGCCCCTCACTGCACTCGAGAGCCCCTCACTACACACGATCTACCCGGGAGCCCCTCACTGCCCACGGGAGCCCCTCACTGCACACGGGAGCCCCTCACTGCACACGAGAGCCCCTCACTGTGTGCAGTGAGGGGCTCTCGAGTGCAGTGAGGTGCTCTCGTGTGCAGTGAGGGGCTCCTGAACAGATCGTGTGCAGTGAGGGGCTCCTGGGTAGATTGTGTGCAGTGAGGGGCTCTCGAGTGCAATCTACCCAGGAGCCCCTCACTGCACACGATCTGTTCAGCTTAGCTGCAAAAACGGCCCTGTAACAAAATTGTCCGAAAACCGGCCCTGGCAAAGAGCTCGGCGGCACCCACCTCCCGAGTGGCCGAGCACTTTGCCAGGGCCGGTTGTGGTTCCCAGTCCGGCCCTGCCAGGAGCCCCTCACTGCACTCGAGAGCCCCTCACTGCACTCGAGAGCCCCTCACTGCACTCGAGAGCCCCTCACTACACACGATCTACCCAGGAGCCCCTCACTGCACTCGAGAGCCCCTCACTGCACACGAGCCCTTCACTGCACACGATCTGTTCAGGAGCCCCTCACTGCACACGATCTGTTCAGGAGCCCCTCACTGCACACGATCTGTTCAGGAGCCCCTCCCTGCACACGATCTGTTCAGGAGCCCCTCGCTGCACACGATCTGTTCAGGAGCCCCTCGCTGCACACGATCTGTTCAGGATCCCCTCGCTGCACACATGATCTGCTCCAGAATCGGTGCCCCTCCCTGTGCTATGACAGACTCTCTCACTGCACAGAGTGCACGCACTGCCTGCTTCTAAGCCGCACACAGCTCTCAAGCAAGCAAGATTGGGGCGGGTGGGGGGGGGGGTCACACTTAGACCTATCCCGTAGAAGTCTTGCCAACATTACACAGGCACTCCTAGAAGCATTATTAGGGAATGAAGTGCCCTTCGGAGCATGCGGAAAACTCAATAATCCTGAATCCTTCCTGCACCAGAGACTTCTATCTAAACATCCTACAGAAATAGTCTGCGGCAGCTTGACAGGAACACCCTGTAGTTGGCATTTTGTGATTTCCGATAGAAAGCGCACAGCATAAGAACAATTTCACTTGCTCTGCTGCATCTCCGGAGAGGTTTGTAACATTAGCTCTTTCTGAGTTTCTTAGCTTCTATAGGACTTTCTACATTTAGTGTATTCACTTGCTTTACATGGGATTACTTTCCAACGGCAAAAAAACAAGCAATCCTTCCTCAATTCCTCGGGGCACAGACCATATCTCTGTGGCGCCATTTCAAGCACCGCTCCCTTGCAAGATGCAGCTGTAATATAGAATCCAGGGCACAGGGTAGAGAAGACCAGCACAACACAAAAGATAGACTTCAAGGCCCAGAGGGGCATTTACAGCCTGACAGCCACAAGTCATGCTGTTGTGAAGCAACAGAGGGCCTCGCCAACCTATCTACTCTAAGCAGGATTTATTGGGACACATTTACATTAGTATGTTCGCTTTACTCTGTGCACTTTTAAAAAGCCCATTTCAATGCACCGCATAAACACTCTCCAGCCATACCTGACACCTTTATTTATTTACCCCTCCCGGTACATTTGAGGTAACCATTCCACAAACCTGCCTTATCTTAGTGTGCAGTGCACCAGGCTCTTGTAGGAATGTGGCTTATCAGCTTCCAAATGAGGGTACTGAGCCTCTAACCCAGACTCACCACCACTTAGCCACATTGTGTGATCTTGGCAAGTGTTTTATTTTTCTGGTCCTCCATTTCCTAATCTTGCAAGATTAGTAGTGCTCACTTAAAGGTTAACTCATTTTAATAAGAGCTACCTAAAACAGTAAGTTTCTAAACGGCACAGGAGCACTGTTAGTAACCCTAACTTTAATAGTGTTTACAGGGGTAGTAGGGACAAGAAAAGCTTTCAGAGACTTCCCTGTTATTGTTGTAAATTAGGTAAAATGTGGGATATTGAAATGGCTGCAGGCACGCCTGTTGTCAGTCACACCAGAGCTATAGCCAGGGCCACTGGAATTATGTGGCAAGAGAGGACAAAATTATGTGGCAAGGTTGAGTAAATTATGCAGCAAGAAAAAGCAAACATAATGCAGCATATTTTGTAATAGGATTAGTTCATTATTCCATCATTTTTAAGCTTGGTGACACCCTGTGGGCATTGGTTGCAACTCATTAGTATCGGTTGAACATCCAAATACAGCAATAAGCAACAGAAAGGAGACCAGTCCAGCTTTGCAAAGAGGCTTCCACTGCGCAGCAAAACGCATCGTCGCATTTTTAGTAACTCTTTTAACCATTTGAGCTAGAAACAAATGTTGTTTTTGTTAAAATCTAGGTATTATGAAGCAGATGATGGTTTATGTGGCAGATGCAGCAAATATATAATTAAGTGAAAATCGCTGCAGACGTTCAATCAGATAATTCCAGTGGCCCTGGCTATAGTCTCTGTGACGGCGTGAGGTCGCATCACGTAGCAGATGTTAATGGATGGCTTTTGTCCTGACTTAAAGAAACACCCTCAGTCTAGCACCCCAGTGCTGCTTTTAATTCATGCTTGGCACTATACAGAACAGTATATAAAGCCTCTCATGGTTGAAAGTGCAAGATTTTGGTGATATCGTATCGCAGACAGTAAGGCTTAGGTTTTTAGTTTGTGGTAAATATAACACTGCAATCCTGCCTTCTAGCAAACTCTGCCTTGCCCCTTCTGTTTTCTTTTTCTGGCCTCCGATTCCTGGGCGCTTGTGAAGGAATAAATGCAGAGCCATAGGGGGGAGAAAAGAGCGTAGTGCAGGCACTGGTTTAGAAATGAGAGGCATGTGAAAATGAAAGCAATAGGGGTGGGCCTGTGGGATGCACGACAGCCCCATAGGGAAAGTAAGGGCTTTGATGTAGACTTGGTTGAGACAGTAGAGATGGAGCCATCAAGCACAGACGGCAAGCAGTGTGTGAAGGGAGGGGCCCAAGAACTGCATGACAAGAAATCCGAGTACTTTACTGCAAGCGTGGGGGAGGTGAGGAGAGCGACCTGGGTTCAGCACGAGAGGCCCAAGGGTGGAGGGCAGGATCAGAAGGGTGAATAAAGTTAAAATCTGGTAAAGGCAAGAAGGAGAGAAGCCAGTCCCCTACCTGCCATTGCTGGGAGTGTTCTCGAGCTGAAAAGGTCCATGTCCGCCCCGTGATCTAAGGGAATACTACAGACCATTCGCTCTTGAATGTGCTGGTTTAGAAAATTCCGAGCTGCTCAAACTACAAGCTGTGCTTACACATTGTGAACACACTGCACTTAATTGAAAAGGGTCTCAGATCTTTTGTGTAGTTACGTGGTTTACCCCGCACACACAAGAGACAGAGCTCGTATTTTTAAACTCCATGTGCACTCTCGTCACTGTGATTTCCTGAGTATTAGACCCAAAAGCTGTGTCCAATGTACTATAAGCGGTAAACAATCACCGCCTGCATCACACCTCACCATTTACTACAGTCGGTACCTGTGGTGAGCAGAGACATTTGGCTGCGCTCGATGGCCCAGGCGGGCTCCATAATCGAAAACAGGCTCTCTGCATCCCGCTGTAAATTGTGTCGTGTGCATGGGTTACATTACACTGTGGACGACACACACTGCCAATTTGAAGAGGTCTCAGTTTAGCATAATTTACTGCCTACTTGTCCTTCGGACAAAACAGGAATTTAAACTTCTTGCCCTTGCAATAATTCTTAATGTCTCGGGCGATATGAATTACCCACCCCTGCATTTTGCCACCTCTGTGCATTATGATTTTCATCATCATCATCAAATGTTTATTTCGGCCACCAGGGCCATAAAAGAGTACAAATATACATCATTACTTAAACAAAATAAGACAATTAAAAACAATTCATAAACAATAAATTGAGCTCATCAGGGTATTGGACTCAGTGGGAAAGACTTGAGGTAGCGCATACGAATAAACCACATTGATGTTAAAAATTTTGCCACCGCGAATACTATTGGAGGGGAGAGGTCTGATTTCAGTATTCTAAAAGCGGGGTCAAAATATCTGAAACCCATGTTAGTCAGAAGGGGGCGGAGCCAGTACTTCCTTGCTCTACGGTAGGCCGGGCAGAAAAATATAATGTGTAGATCCGTTTCCTCAGAAAATGAACATATGGGGCATTGAGCAGTGTGGTTTGAGTGTGCCCACCGAGCCGTGTAAGCCCTTAGGGGCAGTGTGTTATAGCGCCATTGCATAAAGAGTTTCCTCGTTAAAGGCGGGCCCATATCATCATAAGTGAGCTCAAGGCGAAAAAAGTCTTTGAATCCTAAAAAATGTGCTGTTTGTGAGCCCACTCGTGCGCTCGTAATTGCCAGATTCAGATGATAGTCATAATAAACTTTGGATAAGAACCTTCGGGAGACCTTAGGACAGGCCGATGCTGGATCAGACCACAATTCTGATCTGCCAAGTGCTTCACAGATACGTTTAATATAGCTGAGCCATGGGATTGGAATACTTTTATTACACAAACGCAGAATCTCCACCAGCTCAGCTCTATATTTCAGAAGATCCGGAGAAGACCAGATTTTACACCAGAAGGTCAGGGGTTTGAGACCCAGGACCTCTGAAATCGGTCTTAAACCAAGATCCAATCTTAGCGGCAAAAGTGGGGTGCTAGTTGGCAAGACAGTCAGTTGTCTGAGGAAATTATTTTCCGTGGTCTGGAGCTTCAATCCCAAAGTATGGCCCCATAATTCAGCTCCGTATGTCGCTGATGCTCTGGCTTGGGTTTTGTAAATCTACAAGCGGGGCGCGAATGGCCTATACGTTAATCCTTTCGCCATCCTTGCAATGCCCCCCATAAGCTGGGAGAGTTTCATATTCATCTTAGTTAAGTGAGGGTCCCAGGACATATTTTTAATCACACATGACAGAGAAGCATTACGGGGTCGTTACCTGCCCTTGATACCCCATATCATTTATTTTAACCCTGCCCGAGGTTAACAGGAATAAAATTGAGGGTTAACCTCGAGACAGTTTTATACTTTGCTTTCCTCTGCACTTTTCTTTGGTCCCTTCCTTTAGGAGACTATTCGTTTCAGTACTGTCAGAACCTCATTGCTGTGTTGATTCTGTCTATTTGTCTTTTACACTGTACCCTCACCACTCGACTTCATCATATATCATTTCTTTCTCTTAAAAAATTTGCGCTCCACCCAAGGTGTTGGTCTGCACCTGGGTGTATGATGCGGCCCTATGATGAAGCATGACACTCTCGGGTGTGTGAGGGCAGTATTAAAATCTCTATAGATTTTCCCACCTACTAGGGCTAGTACTTTGCCTTATTCTTTAGGATTTGCTTCTCTGTCATGTGTGATTAAAAGTTTTCTGAGGGAGTCAGAGATAGCCTCGCCCCCTTTCTTTCCCTCGTCTCTCCTACGTTGTGTTTTGGGTCCCAGGACATAGACTGATTTAATACCAACCCCAAGTATTCAAATGTGTACACCCGTTCTAAACTTGATGTCCCTATAGAGGGGGGTGCTCGGGTCCTGGAGGGGGGATTGAAGATCATGTATTTTGTTTTTGCGGCATTGATCTCCAATCCCCGGTCCGCACAAAAACACGCGAACCCATCCAAGACCCTCTGCAAACCCATGGGGGATTTAGAAAGCAGCAGGGTATCATCCGCAAACATAATTGCGGGGACCCTGCTGCCGCCAATCTTGGGGGCGTCTGTTACTCAGCTCTTGAAGAAAGCTTATAACCCCGTTGACAAAGAGGCAGAAGAGGGTAGGTGCAAGAACGCACCCCTGTCTGACCCCTCTGTCAACGGGGAAAGCATCAGAGAGGGAACCATCCCTGCCACACCTTACCCTGGCGAAATTCCCCTGATGCAGTCTCCTTAGAATCGTTAGGATATCAGCCGGGGCCCCCAGGTCCAAGAGGACTGCCCACAGTTTGTCCCTTGGGACCAAGTCGAAGGCGGCACGTAAATCCACGAAAACCGTGTATAGTCTGCCGCCCTCGAAGAGAACCGTCTTCCAGTAGATGAGGTGCAAGCGGAAGATTTGATCAGTAGTCGAAATGCCCCTTTGGAAACCTGCCTGATATGGGCTCAGGATCTCATTTGTTTCGATCCAATCCTGGAGGCGATTTAACATGAGTCTACCAAAGATCTTTTGTGGGACATCAATAAGGCTAATAGGTCTGTAGTTGGCTGGGAGCAGCGGAGAGCCCTTCTTAAAGATTGGGACAATCTCTGTGCCCAGCCAAGTACCCGGAATAGCCATGCCTTCAAGGATAGCATTAAAAAGGATCGTTAAATAGGGCGCCCAGACATCCGGCTCCTGTTTAAATAAATCACCAGGCATACCATCCAACCCTGGTGCCTTTCCAGATGCCAGGCCGGCTACGACCGCGCGCACCTCAACCACCTTGAAGAGTTCCCCCGTCCCTCCTTGCTGTAAAGTAGAGGTGATACTAGTCGGGGCATCCTGCGGTAGTTTATAAAGAGACTGGAAGTGTTCCTGCCAGACCTTTGGTGATATATTAGCTAGTGTGGCCGGGGTCAGCTCCTCCAGGCCAGAGTTGACGCAACACCAAAATTTGCGTGAGTCTCCACTGGCCAGGAAGGAAGTCAATCTTGCCCATTTGTCATGCTCCCATTCACTTTTAGCATTAGTAATCAGGGATTTATAGACTACTCTACTTGCCCTGATTTCAGCTTTACCCTTTCCCTCTTTGAGGAGCAGAAGTTCGGTTTTTGCCTTCCGACAAGCATTATTAAACCAGGAGGGGAGGGAAATTTTCCTATCAAGCCTATTTATATTTTTAGTTGGACATTTGGAAAGATGTTTGATCAAATCCTCATGAATCTGCCCCAATTGCATAAAAGTGTTCTGGGAAGTTTCTTCCATTTTAAGTGCCTCAAGCTTTTCGAATATGGGAACAACCTGGGCGTATAGTAGAGGTATCTTCTCGTGGTCTGCGGCTAGGTGCTCCCATCTTATTCTGCGCCTATTAGCGAGATCCAAGGAATTCTCCGAGTTAGTCCTTGGAATATCTCTAACCTCCAACCCAGGGTGATCATAAACTAATTGAAGGGCATTGTGGTCACTGTCCTCCCTAGCTAAAACACTAAAATCCCTTATGTGAGTCCATAAAGACAGGTGAACCATGACATAATCTAAACGCGATTCACTGCCCCTTCGATTAAAAGTACATCTGGAAGGGATATCTGACTTGAACCTTCCGTTGCAGGCCCTGAGACCAAATTGGAGGGACAGGGAAGTGATTTGTAAGGCTAGGGGGGAGCATGCTCTAGCAGCCGGGGCCTGTGGGGGAGGGATGGACCACAGGAGATCTTCTTCCGAGGTCAACCCCTCCATTATACCTGGGAGGGGCTCATACTGGCAGTTTAAATCGCCGCCAATTATAAAGGGGATGCCCTCCGGGATTGCTTCCAGGACCGTCACTAGCCCCGCAATTGAAGACGATTCCTGTGCAATGTTTACTGGCCTAGCATAGATGTTGATTAATAAAAGATAATGAGAGTTGGGCCATTCCAACAGTACGGCTAGAATATCTGCGGAATCTGTCGGGAATATGGAGGCCTTGCACCCCAAATCAATAGCCACCCATATGGCTAGGCCTCCGGACGGGCGGCCTTCCCCCCCCCCCGAGGTCGCGTGTACAGAAAATACAGCGAAGCCAGCGTGGGAAATCTCCTCCCTTGCCCAGGTCTCCTGAAACAAGCAAATATCCTTATCCCCAATAAACGAGTTCCAGGCCGGATTGATCCATTTAGTGGCTAGGCCTGCGACGTTCCAAGATAAAATCTTGAGGGGAGACAAAGCATCCGTCGCGGGGTGTGTAACTGGGATAAGAGCGGGTTCGGAGCTCGGGCCCTTGTGTAAGTTAAAAAAGGAATTAGGGATATGAGGGATCATAGCCATGGTCGAGTTGGGCGGAGAGCAGATAACCCCCACGGGACCTTCTATATTTGGGTTATTACAATCGAAGTGGGTCGAATGCTCCTGCACAGTTGAAGTATCGGGATGGGCAAGGGAAATGCAAGACATGGTTTGATGCAGGACTACGCCACCCCCCCCAAGCAGGCGGTCAATCCACCATATCTAAGGAACTAAATCTATTATAAGTGGGGAAATAGTCATAACGAGGAGGAACCATGGAAAGGTGGTCCCTACTAAACCCTTGGCCACCCCGTTTCCCTCTCCTGCCAACCAGTACCCAGCGTTCTTCCTCCTGGTCGGGCGTCGTATCCGGGTAGAAAAATGACAGTGGGTAGGGTTGGATAGAGGATCCCTGAGTGATTTGAGGCCACCTGCAAATATGAGAAACCGTGCGGGGGTCCCTGAAATTAATCAGTACACAGTCTCCTTTGATAGATTTGCTGGTATTTCCCAGCCATGGGGCCCTCCTCACCATAAGAACCTCGCTATAAATACCCTGGGGGAGGGGTCTATTAAGAGAGAGCCAGTGGATGACCTTATTTTTTAATGCGTCAACTGGTTCTTTAGCAGAAGGTCCTAGTTCAGGAATGCCAGTTAAAATGACAGTGTAGGGGGCAGCCTCCGGCGGCAGATGGATTGGCCTATGTCCCATATCAATATCTTGCGTCCCTGCTCTAGTTTCCAAAGCCAACCCGTGAGAGCTGGAGTCAGTAGTGCAGGGTACGGTCGAGGGTTCGATTATATGAGGGATAGGTGCACTAAGATTGCGTGGCTGTGAAAGCTTAGGTGGAGGACAGCCTTCTTTTACTGGAAGTGTTTGGGTTATGCTTGCCTGTTGGCTATCTAGTCTAGATACTTCTAGGAGTGATTGGATTCCCCTCTGAAGGTTCCCTAGAGATGTTTCTATTTGAACCAAACGGTCTAGTAGTGGAATGAGTGATTTCTTCAGGAGTGAACTTAGATCCGAGACAGAGAAGCCAGCCACACATGGTGTTGGATTGTGATTTTGAAGTGTGTGAGCAGGTATATCTAATGGATCTGACCCTGTTTCAATTGGTCTTAATTGATTAGGTACACTCCTCAAATTGGGCTTGGCAATTTTGGGCTTATGCCCTCTAATAGTTTGCGCTTTTATTTTCCTCTTCGGGATTGCACCTACCCGCTCCCCCTGGCTAGGTTGTTTAATTGGAGAATTGCTACAAGGGGTATCATTCTGATCAGGAATAGGAAGATTTAAATTATGTTGAGCGGGGTGCAATCTAGGTGGGGGAAGAGAAGAAATACTTGACTCAGTTGGGGCTGAAATGTCGTAATCAGTAACAGAAGAAATCAGCAGATCTGGTTCCGAAGTACCGGATTCAGGGGCTGCATTAGGTGCCGTGAGGTCATGGGCATGAGCTGGAGAAATAGCCTGTGCAAGAGGTCCCAAGGAAGATCTCCTTACCCAATCGATCTCCTGGGAGATGCGCCTTTCTAAGATAGTAATTTCGTCAATCAGCAAAGAGCCCGCCTTGGCGAAATACCTATCCAAGGTGCCGGCGGCAGCTCCAGCAGCTAGCGCTGACTTACTTCTAGTTTCTCTAGCAGACATGATATGGATCAAGCGGGGAACCTCTAGAAGCCCTTGGCTTACCGGAATAAATGAAAGTAGTGGGGCCTGGGCCTGGCTCGCCCGTGCTCGAACGGCCTCAAACGGCCCGCTCTTCGCCCCGGGCTAGGTCCCGCGCGCGTTCCGCTTGCGCGCGGAGACAGGGCTGTACTAAAAAGGCGGAGGGGCGGAAAGGGAGGAGTCGGGAAGAGGAGAAAGCTGCGATCACCGCCAAGCAGCCTGGTCCTCGTTTAGGATGGTTGAGGTAAGTAGCACCCCCCAAGCAGCGTAGCGTCCTCGTGCAGAGCCCACAATAGTCCAGCAACAGTGGCAAGCCTGCGAGCGGCTCCCGCGAAGCGGGGGCCGCGAGGCGTCAAGTACCTGCTGAAGGAGGAGTCGGGAAGAGGAGACAGCTGCGATCACCGCCAAGCAGCCTGGTCCTCGCAGTCCCGGTTTAGGATGGTTGAGGTAAGTAGCACCCCCCAAGCAGCGTAGCGTCCTCATGCAGAGCCCACAATAGTCCAGCAACAGTGGCAAGCCTGCGAGCGGCGCCCGCGAAGCGGGGGCCGCTAGGCATCAAGTACCTGCTGAAGGAGGAGTCGGGAAGAGGAGACAGCTGCGATCACCGCCAAGCAGCCTGGTCCTCGCAGTCCCGGTTTAGGATGGTTGAGGTAAGTAGCACCCCCAAGCAGCGTAGCGTCCTCGTGCAGAGCCCACAATAGTCCAGCAACAGTGGCAAGCCTGCGAGCGGCACCCTCTTTTGTAGAAAGTAGGTTTCTGGTGATGGTGCACACCAACATTGAGGAGGAGCAGTCCCTTTATTACTCAGAAGGTGTCCATGTGTCCTTTCGAGGTCATTGTATTATTTGTATTGGAGTTCTGTTTCACTGGTGCCTACTCTTTATTCTAGCACTGTTCTGCCCTTCTGTAGTTTTGTTGAAGCGCTATACAGCGAGTGACAGCAGTGAATCACCAGGGAGGAGCGGGTCGCCTCGGAGAGTATCCCAGAGAGCAGGGGCTCTGTCCTAGGGCCGCCTCGGAGGGTAGCGCTTTCAGCGGCGTCGGAGCGTAGGCTCTGCACATTCGGCGGTGGAGCGGGCGAAGACAGTGCGCTGTCCACTGTCACCGATTATGATTTTATTTTTCCTCACTGAGGGAGGTTTACTGGGCGAGGTGAGACTGTAGTCATAGCCAGCAGTGGAGGAGTGATTGGGGCATTCAAGTGCGCATGATGATGTGGACGGCCGTCTTTGGTGACAGACGCATTGTGATTGGCTTAGGGGAGCCTGTGTGTACTTCCTGCTTCCGGGAGGAACGGACGAGGACGGAGCTCGACTGAGGTGGTGGCCGGCAGCCAGATAAGTATTGTTGTTGATTTTTCTACCCCTGCCCTACCCGTACTTTTCGGTGGCAGCTCCCACTGCATTTTTGCATTGAAAAATCTTTCCCTCTGAAATACCTTATGAATGAAGCTAGATGTGCTTGGAGGATGTATACAAGGAGGGGAAGCGTGCATGGGTCATTCCTGGATGTAAAACAAGAAACAGAACTACTACAAGCATCAGAAATCACCCTATACCCGGCACTAACCTTTGAAGACCCCTTTCAAATCTGCATATGGTTGGTTTATCTGAAAGGTCTGCAGGTCTTTGGTAGTGAGCTGCATTCTGCCCCCCATCTCTGGCAAACTATCTTTACAAACCCAGGTCTGTTTAGGATCGAGAGAGCTATATCTGTATATACGTTAGTATTGCTCCACCCACGTTTTTTTTGGGGGGGGGGGGTTCCCAACACCTTTCCTGTTGCACACTCCCTTCACTGTTATGGCACAGAGGCATTTCAACCCCTTAGCTGCTGAGGCTTTCCTGCCCCAGTGATTTGCTCCTTTTTTTTTTTTTATATTTGGGGTAATTTGGGCTTACCCCTTCATAACTCTTTTTTTCCACATAACGTATCCATGCCAAATGTGCTTCCTTTTTTTCCAACATCCTCTGGATCATAAAGAATCTCAGGGTTTAAACATTCCTCTCAAGTCCACTGTGAAAATAGTCAAAATAAAGATGCTTTTTGGTTTCTTGGGGAGCAGGGGAATTGGGGGAATGTGTTGGATAAGAAAACAGTTTTGTCTAAAAATGGCATCAATTAAATATTTCATATTTCAACTTCCAGGAACAAGCAGTGTTGTATCAAAAACATTTTTACCACAGCTTTTGCATTTTTCAAAGAGCTAATCAATTTCCCTAATCTTAGTGGTTTTAAACAACTTTCATTTCGGGATGGAAACAGATTTAAAAAACATGGGTGATCTTGGAAAGCTATATATTTCTGAAAAGAAGAATTTAGATTTTTTTGTATTTCTTTATTGATTTTTACAAATTAACAACCAAGATGTTTGCACATCATTCAGGAGGGAGAGGTAAAAGAGACATAATTTTATCACCAACAACTTAAATGGTTAAATATTCAATACTCCGTTAATCATTTCAGGTATATGTGTGTTTCCAGGTCATAGTAGTGGTAATCTGGAAGCATGCAGGTACATCTCATATAGGACATTAGTCAGTCTAGTACGGTCATCGAGTGGGGCCTTACTCAGTAGTTTCTGACTCTATTGACCGTAGGTAGACATGGAAAGGTGACCAAATATCCCCAGGGCACGCGGCGAGAGACTGGCAGTGTGCATAATCGTCGCCCACTCTCTCACATCGGCTCATGCTCCCAAGCCATTCCAAGACAACCGGGGTGCAAGCGCTTCCCCAGTGCAGTGCTATCTCCCGCTTACCCAGCAGTTATGCCAGGGAGACCAGTCGGCGATTACAACATGATATATTGAGGGTGTAGCACAGCAGTGCCACCAGGGGATTGGGCACGAGTTCAATGTCAGTCATGGCAGAGTTATGTTTGAACACTGCTACCCAATAGGCACGTACAACCGGACAAGTCGAAGTAAGGTCAGCTCCCTCCCCCTTGCACTTCATGCAGTTATCAGGTCTAGTGTGGTTGAATGTTGTAATAGCAGCAGGCAATAGGTAGTAACTGTGCAGAAATTTAAAGTGTAAGAGATTGTGTCTCTGACATTGATGTGCTCCGCGTTTGTGTGCAACAGTATGTCCACATTTTATCAATTATCGTCCCCCCTAGTTCCGCTGCCCATATCCCTCGCACCCGCCCTGTAGTGTCAGGCCTCAATATAGTACATGCTCAATATATTCTTGAGGTCATATGGTCTCCCTCAGTGTCTACCATGGTCAGTGTTCACGGAGAGAAGTCTTTGGTGGGTAGTGGATAGGTGGGTACCAGCGATCTCAGAGTGTTACGAAGGCGTCTAAAAATAAAAGTCCATGTACGACATGTCCCTCTCCCATGGGCCCTCCACCAAGGGTGCAACATGCCTATATGGGAACAGGTCCCCTCTGGTGTATTAGTTATGCCGGTGTAGTGTACATTGTACTAGTTTCTCCCGGGTGAGCGGGAGCCAAGGATTGTCATGTATCGTAATAGCATTGGAATAGTGAGGGCCGCCCCCCAGCATACGTCGCAGGCGCCGCCATGTCCAGCACGTGGGTGATACCGTCTGTATGTCTGCAGTGTCAAGTGGTATGCCTTGGGTAAGATCTGAGAGTGTAATATTTCCTTCAGCAGCGCCCGCTCTGGGCGCAGGTAAGGTATCCGGGCATCTGAGTGGTACCAGCGATGTGTGGGCTGCTAAGTAGTAAAGGTGTAAATCCAGGGCTCCAAGGCCGCCTCATTCCCACCGAATACTGGGCCGAGCTCCTGCCCAGTTCAGTTGTATTAGGATTCTGCAGAGTGTATGGAAGAGGAGTTGTAACCGGGGTACAGGGATGTTAGTGAAGAGGTACAAGAAAGGGCCAGGACAATCATTTTTAGGTCTCGCAGACCTGCGTTGCAGCGCACATGTGCTGCTCGCTCTGCAAGGCTTCTTGTAATCGAGCTGATTTCAGAAGTGGAGTGTAGGCTCCGTCCCTTCTTTTCATTGACTTGCGTCCTAGTTCATGCTAAACGCTGGCTTTCGAATGTGAGGCTTTTTAGTCCCTCCTTATTACCGCCCTGTCTCCTTTCGGCCCCACCCACCCAGACTGGATCTTTCACATGTGGGTAAGCACTCTGTGTTCATTCCGTGCTTCACGGGCCACTATGTACCGCGCCCTAACACAGCGCTTTAAAAAAAAAAAAAATGTTTTTATATTGTGTAATGCTTTTTATTATTCATTTGCTTTTTATTATTTATTTTTTTATTTACTTTCTTTTCACTTTGGCCATGTTAAGCTAAAGCGTGGGTGCCACGATTGTTGAAAAAGTGAACAAATAGATGTTTTTCTATTTGTTTACTTTTGCTACAATTGCGGCACCCGCGCTTTACTTTAACATAGTTAAAGCTAAAGCGCGGGTGCCGCGATTGTAGCAAAAGTAATTAAATAGAAACAAAAGAGTGGCCTGCCATTTTTTTCTATTTGTTTACTCTTGTTTACAATGCAATAGGTTGCAAACTCACAATTGCGACACCTATAGCATTGTAAATGCTTGTTTCTTTTGCCTACGTCTCACCACAGGGCAACGTGCACCTAACCAATGTACAGTGGTAGGATTTGATTTTGCGAAAAACGTTCTACTACTCCTCCTCACCCCACTTTGTTAAAGACTTCTGCTTTCCTCAAGCTTGACTTCCCACACTGACTCTATACCTGCAGTAGTGCCTGCCCCAGTTTGCCTAGTACCTCTATGCCCCCCACATACATTAGCCCTCCTTACCCCTTTTCCCCATGTTATAGAAAACCACCCACCAGACCTCCAAACCAAAATTATTTTTCCTAACTGGCCCTTCACTTTTCATCACAATGTTCTACCCATGGCCTGACAACTGCCTCCATTTCCCCTTTCCCCTCCAAACCCCCTGGTTACCCCGCTGTCTTCTTCTCACAATCGCCAGCTCAAATTTTGCAGCCTTTTGGTGGCTTAACCCCGTGCCATTCTCTGGCATCCTACAGGAGGCTTTAAGCAGGCTGTAAAATATTCATAGGCCAGAAGCAGGCCTCCTATGTGATCTCCAGAGCTGATGTCATCTGACATCACTCTGAATACGGAGGCTGTAGCCTTAGCTCTGTGCTGCTTCTATTGGTTCAATAAAAGGTTCCCAGGACGGCGGATCTTATTTTGCCACGCTCCTTGTAAAACGCCTGAGTGTGTTTATGGTGGCAGCGGCGGGCCCCAGGGGCCACGGTCTGTCCAGATTCAATTGCTGTTTCATGCGTCGCTGTTTATACATATTATATATAGTAGAGAGCTTGTCTTTACTGGATGATTTTAATATTCGAACCTTCCAGGCTTACATGCGAGACGAGATAGCTTCTACTCCCAAACGTTTTTTTCATTTTTGGGGATGTGTGAGGTTTTCCCTCGTGTGACGGAAGAAATGAAGTCCGATCTTTCCATAGAATGATGTACCATTTTCTTTATTGAAAGTCAAGAGGTTAGGTTTGGACAATTGTCCTCGTCACTTGATGTATATTGGTCAGACTTTGCTACCAATTAAGGTGCGGGTCAGTCAACATCACAGTAGAAAAAGATGCAGAGTACTGAACTCACCCTTGGTAACACACATTCCGACAATGGGCCACACTGCTGATGAGATCAAATGGCAGGTGATCGACATGGCCACCAAACCGGAAAGAGGTGATAATATTACAGAGATTCTCCGAAGACTAGAATGCCGCTGGATAGAACGGGTGGATTCTATTACCCATGGACTCAATTCCGTTGAATTTTGTGGATTTGTGACCACTCTGAGCAATTAGATACATTTACCAGATGGACAATTCCAAATCATCATGTACCTCCCCTTCTCTCTCACTCCCTTTTTTTTGCCCTTTTTCTTCACCTCTTCCCTGATATGGATCCAACGATGTGGCAGAAGATTTACGATCTGATAAGTATGGCTCATACTTGGTGTTCACAACCTGCCTAAAAATAGCTGTACTCTGATACGCAATATGTAAATTATGACAACAGCAACATGATAAGCCTTCCCTGGTCACAGGCTGTGAACACAATATTGTAGCGGAAGATTCACCATCTGAGAAGCATAGCAAATACTAACTGTATACAACCTGCTTATAAACAAACATACCCAAGTATTTGAAATATGCAAAATTCTGATTAAGCAAGGACACTGGCTGTCATCATCATATGAAAACTATATGATGATGTTTTAAACATTTATATGTTTTGTAATCTACAACTACACATAGTGTTTCTTTTGATTTTATAAGACATATTGGCCCCACGCCTCCCCCTACTATTCTACCACAGCTCTGTCTATCTAGACGAAACTCTCTTTTATACAAATATTGACTTATGGGTCAAGACTTTTTACTATAAACTCTACTCATTTTTCTATGCTTCCTTCTTTCTGGGTTCTGTATAGCATTTATCCCATCTCCACACTGCAACAGCCGGTGACGCGTCACTCCACAGGGGCCTTTTGGCGCGGCTTCCTAATTAGTGAAAAGCGCGCGCACCGGCAATTGACTCCTTGCAGCATCCTCTGCGGGGGAGAAAGATGCATCACCGCCCTCCTCCCTCATGACCTGCTGACATCTGCGGCCACCCCTGACATGGCATATCTGCTTAATCAGGCAAGCCCCTTTAGGTCAGATTTCTAAATGGCATCTACATGCCTCTCATTCCTGCTTGGGTGGGGGGGGGGGTATCTTGTATATCAGGGGGATTCGCCATGTTCTATATTCTTTGCACTCAGGCATCCAGCGAGGCTGACATCTACACACCAGTCGCCTGGTTACATGGAGGGAGCGTTTTTAACATGGTTGTAACAACTCGTTGGGAGCAATGCCCCAGGTTGTGATTGTGTTTTTTTGTTTTTTGTTTTTTTTTAGCTTAAAGGCAGACATAGAGGTTTGCGATCTCGGACCTCCATCCCCCCTTTGAATAATTGTCTCGCCACCAATGGTTTTACCAGCCACATAGCGTCCACAAGTGGGCAACGGGCAGGCTAATCATAATAGATACAATTAATGGGCCTATATGGATCCCATGATCTGTACTCTTCAACGCCTGCGCTGCTCACGGATACTGTACACTTTTAGAGCCCTTTTCACCATATACCTCTATACATCATTAGTATGACTTTTTGCAGAGACGGTGTATGTGTTTATTATTAAGCTGCTAACGACCCCCCTACCCATGAGAGATGGTTGTGGTTGTTTCTCCTCACCTCCATCACACAGCTTATCAACCATAATTGTGGTGGAGATGGTCACTCCCTATATCGCCTTTCACATAGGTCTGAATCAGGTGACTACTCCCCGTGCAGTTCTGACCCTTCGTATCTACGACCAAGGTGGGACTTTCCCTGGTTGGGAGGTAACCCACCCCGTACCACGATTGGAGGGATCTTACACAAATACCGAACATGACTGCTACTCCCCCTCACCATGGGTGAGTACCTCCGATAATATATATCTGCATGCATCATCCAATATAATTTCTATTCTCAACTGTTGCTTTTCTCTCTCTTACTAACAGTGCCCGCCAGTGCCCCACTGTGCGTATTCATTTTTCTTCTCTTTCTCACTCCAGTCTTGAGCCACTTCAATCTGCTGGTGTTTTCCACTGAGCACATTGGCAGTCCGATGGCACGACTCGGGTATTTTTCAAATAAGCGCTAACTGAGCTATTCACACCCCCCCCCCCCCCCGATACTGTTTTGGCAGTTAAAGTCATTTTCCCTTATCACTTTACTCCAGGTGTTCCATATCATAAGGTCCTGATGAGACCCCCCTCATTGCTCGTGGGGTCGAAACGTCAACACTCTACAAACGACCCACCTTCACAGACCCTTAGCATTGTTCTAGAGGACTGATTGATGATCTGAACATATTGTATTGTGCTCGTTTGTTGTACATAGAAACCTTCTTACCACTCAGTCACACCCCTTTCCCTTTATAAGGTTCTATTTCACTTGGGGAAAACGCACACTTATATGTGTAAATGTTTTGTGAAAAATATTATCACTCAGTAAAATTGTCTGTTTTGATAACAGCATCTGGTGCGTGACCCTGATTCTACTATTGACATTCACCGCCCGCACAAATATTTGCCATTGGGCGTCCTACCTATGAAGTATCCAGACACATAGGCCACAGGATCTGGTCTGTATCACAATACTGATACCTTGGATCCTTGTGAGAAGGGTAACCCTTGTTTCAGATACATTTGACCCATCTAAAGCATCAATTGCGTGTATTACTTCTTCCAAAGTTAGAGGTTCACACATGAATTGCCTCTAGCTGTCTGGATGCCATACCACTGCGATGTCTGCGAGATATGAAGATTTTGCATCTGGGTCATAGGAGGTACGAGAAGCGTAAAATTCCTGGTAATATCACCAGAATCTAGCCATAATGCGCTCCCCACCCGTGACAGTCTCCCTGTCCTTAGTTCGGAGCTCCACCACATAGTTAAGTGACCAATTGGGGTGCAGTATACGTGCCACGGTGCAACCTGGTCTCTCTCCTCATATCGACGCACTTGAGCGAGTTTGCCCATGTATGCTATTTCTCTCTTTACTAAGTCCTAGTATTTGGCCAGGGGCTCCACCCATTTATACAACTGGTGATCCCCGTCGGCTATTGCCTCAAGCTCCAGGTCCGGTATTTTCCCCTGAACTCAGCTGAGTTGTGTGCGGATATCCCTTAGGATACCCACATGCTTGGAAATACACAAGTCTCCCTCCCCCCGGACATATGCCCTGAAGGCCTCCCACATGGTGGCCTGTGTGGATGCAGTTCCAGCGTTAATCTCAAAGTATTCAAAAATGGAGCTTTGCAGTTCAATATGGAACACCTGGTCCAAGAGCGCATCGCTATGGAATCGCCAGCTGTATTCAAGGATGGAGCTTTGCAGTTCGCTATGGAATACCTGGTCCCAGAGCGCATCACTATGGAATCGCCAGCTATATTCAAGGCAACAGCAGTGTGGTATCCGGAGTTTCAAAAGGACAGGGTTGTGGTCTGAAGGTGTCTGTGGAAGCACGGTGATCTGACACCCACATGTGGGGAGTGGCCGACAGGAACCACTAATCTAACCGTAACCAAACAGAGCGGGGCGCCCAGTAAAATGTGAAGCTGGGAGTAGTGGGGTGATGGGTCCACCATATGTCATATAGTGCATAAGTATCAAAGCTATGCCTAAATACCTCCCTAGCCCAAGGTTTATCTGTTGGTTGTGTGCTAATGGAGTCAGTTTGCAGGTGGTGTGGCATATTAGGGTCCCGTCTATTATTAGATGCTTCACTTCGAAACCATCCAGTCGGGTATAGAGGTTTCTGGAAGAAATTGAGGTCATCAGCGTTTGGAGCATAAATGTTTACGAACCAAATGCTTTAGTCCCAGAGTGTTTCCTGCAATAACCAATATCAGCCTCCTGGTTCTGAGTACTGGGAATGACAGAGGAATGGTATTGTTCTGTGGATTAGAATACAGGTACCTCAGGAGTATGAGCTATAACATGAAAAATAGCGGTGTGTGCCCCAATCCTTGGCGAAGGTGTGCTCCGAGCTGGAGAAAATGTGTCTCCTGGAGAAAGGCACTTTTAATGCAGTGTCTATTAAGATAGGACAGTACTTGCTTCCCTTTTCGCTGGTTATTGATGCCACGTGTGTTCCATGAGATGACTGATAAGTCAATTGTTTTAGCCATACTATAAAGCAGATTTATAGGGATGTATCTCAGGCCTTAAGCCCGAGCAATATGTGGCGATGAGGGCATTGTGTATAAAAACGTGATGTGCATCGTCAGTTAACCTTTCAACCCCAATGAAGTTACCCTCCAACAGTTCTCCCCCCCCCCCCCACCCACAGCAGATTTAAGAACATCCAATGAATCCCATTTAACCGGTTAAAAAAGAAAACATAACCCCCGAGTAATAAGAGTTGGTAAACACCATGAAGGCGTGGTGACAACACGGACATCGGCAGTCCCAAAAAGAAAAGGTGTATATACACTAGTATAGTGTAGTCGCCGTTGTAGGGTACGTTAACTTTGGCTGGGTGCAATATCGTGAGCCACAGTGTCCGTCACACGTGTCTATATCTTCAACATTCCCAGTTTCTCAATATAGAGTCAGGCCGTTTCACGTAGCTTCAGCTCAAGCGGTCGATGGAGGGCTCTCACATCTCCCGGGTTCGTCACAGCCACAGGTCGCAGGGTATCCAGCACGGATAGATTGACAGAAAGACTCTGCAGCAGCTGGGGCATCAAGGATCTTAACACGCCCCTCGTGTTCAACCCTTAAGCGAGCCGGTTAGAGCATGGAATAACGAACCCCTTGCTTAGGAAGTGAATTTTTCACATTGTTGTATTTCCTCCTAGCTTCTTGTACAGTTGGGGTGAAATCAGGTGACATAGAGATGTTTGAGCCCTGCTACTGCAAGGGCCCCTTTTCCCGGGCCATCCGGAGTGCGATATCTCTGTGTGTCTAATTAAGGAGGTGGGCTATAAGATATCTAGGAGGTGCCCCTTCAGGGGGCGCTGCCCCAAGGAGCAATGCATCCGCTCTACTGCAAAGGTTGCCGAGAAGCTAGAGCGCTTGAAGAGGGTAGTTAGGAGTCGCTCCACAAAGTCCTCTGGTCGTCCCATGTTGGTAGTTTCCGATATACCAGAGATGTGGATATTGTTTCATCTGGAGCGACCCTCCAAATATTCATTTTCTGATTGCTACCTGTTTCAGGATCCGCTCCATTTTATCTAGGCGTTTCTGTAGCATTGTGGTGTTATCTTCCAGGCTGGAGATTCTTTCCACTGTGCCATCGATATGGGCCCCCTATCTGTCCATCCGCTCACCCATCTTGTGCATGCGGCCCGCCAGTGTGTCAAACCATGCTTCAATGGCCCCAAAGCCAGCCCTTAGTTCAGTCATTACTGCGGATATGTCACACGGGGGCCTCTGCAGTGTCACGGCTATAAGCCTCTTCAGAATCCGACTGGCAACACAGGGTTCCGACAGAGCCCGCGTGGTCGAAAGTGAGCCTTGTCTGAGTAGGGTCTGAGCAGCCAATTCTGGGGTCCCAATGAAGCAACGCCCTCACAGTACAGGCAATGGCACATGAGTAGTGTCAGGTTTTTACTCTCCTCTCCTGCCCTCCCTATGCAAAGAAAAGGATTGGGGGACCAGGCTGTGACCCTAGCCCGGACGTTCAAAGGAGTGCACCTCTGATGAGCAGCTATCCTGCCCAGGGGTTCGACTGTCTTGTACCCCCAGTTGGGGCGGTGTTAATGGAGAGTGGGCAGTAGGTAGATGCAGCGTGTATTGCACTTGGTCGTATGTTTCAGTCAGCAGGGGGCAGTAGAAAGTTCACTCTCATCCAGTGCTGCAGCACGGTAGCCGAGGCCATGAGGGCCTTATAGCACTGGGCGGACCTCTGCGGGTAGTGGCGGTCCGCCACAATCTCATCCTTGCCACACTCACCCCAATTTTGTAGGTGTTGCTCTGTCCACACAGCTGTCTCTCTGGGGCCTGGTGCGTCTGCAGAGAGTGGGTCTTGGCTTCAAATTCTGGCCGGTATTGGGCAGCCCGCCACTCCCACATAGGGCCCGGTCGCATCCGGCTCCATCTCCCCGGTAGGCTGCAGCTGTCTCCCACCTCGTGGGCCTCGAGAGGGCAGTTCTTGTGCCCCGAGAGAGGGGCTGCCTGTTCGCGCAGCTCAATGTAGAGACTAAGGAGGGAGGGTTCCAGCGACTTACGAGGTTGGGTGACGTCTGCCTCAGACCTGCTGCCGCGGAGCTTCCGACGCTGTGTCGGCCGTGCGTGGCCTGCCTTTCCCCTCTCCTTCAAATGCAGTCCTTTGACCCGGCACAATTTCCACGGTCCTCTGGTCCCTGGCTTCCTAGCTAGTTGGGCATGCTGATATGTAACTGCTTCTGCAGCAGCAAACGGCAAGTAGGTAAATGCCCGAGCTGGAGCCTCAAGTTGTGGCCATCTTGGTAGCGGTTGTGGCCTCGCCCCCAGGTAGACAAAATTCATAATTCAGAAAGGGGTCATTGTGTAGATTCCTCAAAACTTTCCCAAAGAAACTAGTTGTTGAATTAAAAACATATTGAAAAAAAGTTTTAAAAAAAAATATAAACAATTGATGACCATGTTTTCATCTGTTATTTTTTCAGCACAACGGCCGATTTACAAAAGCAATATAATATCAAATCTGTCAGACCCTACTTTTTGCAGGGATATATAGGGGTTCTAGGTTTCCCAAAAATACAAGATACGCAGAGCCAACAACACAGCTGCAGCTTATAATGATTTTTCATTGTGTACCAACAATGCAGCAATTCATATGGCAACATTTAATCAAAGAAAAATGGGTTTGAAGGAAAGCTAGTTTTTTCGGAAATGTGCTCAAGTTGTTGAGTTTACGAATAGTGGTTATTAACAGACCATTGATTTTGGGGTAGCAAAATTATCATGTGGTTCAGGAGCAAAATGTGTTCTCCAATTGGTGATAACAAAACTTTCACTAGTCTATGTTCACACACCACTCCTGAATCAAACACTTGTGTGACTGGGCCTAGTACACTAGAGATACAATATCCCAAAACGACAAGTAACGATATTCCATTTCACAAATCAAAACGGAGCTTTTTTTTTTTTTTTGCAAAGTGTGTACCTGCAGAATTTAGGCCCTTGCTCACCTGGCACCCACCCACTAACTTACCAAACCCAGACATTTCGGAATGTAGACACCCTGGGGAGTTCAGGGAGGTGTGATTTGCATTGATTCCATGATGCTTTTGTACCACAAAGGCCTTGCAAACCTCAAACATTGGCTGCAAACACCCATTCTCCTCAGATGTCTGTGAGAGACATTACCGGGAGCTGCGGGGACCCACAAACTTCCTACCACTTATTGTTCCCACACATCTCCCGATAAAAACAGTACCCCACTTGCTTGGATGGAGCTAGCACCCGCAACTAAAAATGCCCCAAAAAGCAATCTGAAGAAATCACTTTTTGCCTTTTAAAATCCACGCTTTTTTTGTGGTGTGTAGCTGTGGAATTTGGGCCCTAGTTCAGATGCCACCCAGGGAAAAACATCAAACGCAGACATTCAAGAAACGTAGATACCCTGGGGAGTTCAGGTTGGTGTGACGTGTGGATCCCACTGTGTTTTTTTAAGGCCTTACAAACCTCACACCGGGCTGAACTGCTTGGAGCTCAAGCTTTAGTAAATTCTACCACTGATCCTCCCTCCCCAAAAACTTATATATTTTTATTTCTATATTTCCAAATTGGAGATCTACATCAAAAGAATATATAAGGAACTACTATTCCTTGAAAATAGCTTTTTCTAAACATGCCCCAATGACTATCAGATTTAGTGCAGGAAATGCGCATCTGAATAATCTTGAGCCATGGATAAAATAAAAAAAAAACAAGTTAACACAATAATAATATTATTGAGTGCCAACTGCACAGATGAATTTGCTCCCAAACTAAATGGATGCCTTTTGATTTTTTGCAGCAAGTCAACATGTAAAGCTCACAGCATACAATCACCAAGCACAGGATGCAGTGCACTTACCTAGAGGAGTTTATCGGAAGCATTACCAAGCGGCATACTTTGTTAAACAAAAATTTCCAGAAGTGGTTCAGAAATTCTATCCTGTGCTGGTGTCTTAGGACAAGACACGTTATCTGTGAGTGGCTGGGTGCTAGAGAGGAGAAAGAAAGAGAGGGAGAGAAAAATAGAGAGAGAGAAAACTAGAACATGGTATTTGTTATACATGAAGAGAGTGTTTTAAATTGTCTGCTTTGCCTGTGGGCTGGAAACATATGTAGGGTTATTTATCTAAGTGAAGAGCATAAACCAGCGCGGGCAGACAAGAAAAACAATTTTAAAGAGTGAAAACTGCTAAAACACCACTTGACCTTTCTGGGTTGAAAGCTCTTTGCATGTTTGTGTGTTGAAAGGCGGCTGCTCCATTTGCCGCCAACTAAATGAGGGTGATGTTGCAAAGGACTGTGGGTAGTCAGATTAATCTGACATTATACAAGGAGGCCTAAACCTGCACCTAAAGACCCTACAATTCAAGCCCTATTCACCCTCCTGGAAGCGAACAATCTTATCCAACACTACAACAAACAAACGCACAATAAGGGCTCGAAACTTGACGCCGTCATCTCTAAACACAACACTCTAGCCCTCCACTCTATCCAACCATCCTACTGGACTGATCATCTAATTCTATTCAATCTCAATACCAACCAACCAAAGGCCCCCCAATCTAGACGTCCCAAGCACTGGGTGAGGAACATGCGTCGAACTCCACATACTGAATTAGAAAAATTGGTCCGTTCCCAAATCACACCTTCACCCATCTTCTGTTCTGCCGAAGACCTTACCGACTACAACAATATAGAAACTTGTCGAGGCATTTGCCCCCCCTCTAAAAGTCAAGAAACCAAGAAGCATCCCCTCCAGATCTTGGTTCAACACAGACCTTAACAAGGAGAGACGACAACTCCAATTAGTCAAAAGAAATTGGAGACCGCAGCCCTCGCTAAATAATCACTTGATCCTACGGGCAGAATGCCTAAAATAACAAAAATACATCTTCAGTAGGGGCGGCGGAGATACACTATGTGAAATTCTGCGGAGTTGAATAAAAACTCCTTGGAATTCTGCTCCGCCGTAGGTCTCACAGAGGCCCTGCTACATGGATTAAAGAAGGCTTTCATGCCTCTGTTTTCCCGCCTTTACTTTGTCCCTCTTGCTGCTCCAGGTGTGTGATCTGCTCCCGCTGTGGCAGCCCCTGAACGGCCCTTGCTGTTCTTTCCCTACCATAGCCTGTTCCTCGGAGGTCAGCTGTCCCTCGCAGTGCAACAATGAGTGAGGGAGGGACTGGCCTCGTGCAGCCGGTCCTCCGACCACCAGCTCCGTCCGGTCTCCCTGCAACGGCAGCTCGTCTCGATGCCTCCCTCAGCAGGCCAGGGTGAAAAAAGCGCAATGCCCCATCAAAACAAACACAAACCACAAGCACAATCTGTGACAAAAGACCAAAACAAGGCCAGCCCTGCACAAAATGAATGTAGATTACAAAATTAAACATGGACATATGCAAATGACTCACTGTGACAAACCATGTTTGTAACTTCTAACAAATTTAATGCCTGGGAAACGGCCGTAGTGTGATGTTTTGGGCTGGCGCCAGTAAACTCCGTTCCGCTACGCAGGAGGCAGAGTTTTTCCCTGAACTCCACATTTCAAGTAGAGCGCAGAGTAAAAAAAACTTTGCGCGCTCTGTCAGTGGAGTGGAGTTCACCACCTATCCCTAACCTTCAGAGAAGAAGACTTGTTTTTCTGAGACCAACTTGACCGGTCTAGAAATAGACCCAAAGACCTCTTCAACATCAAAGAACAAATCTCCTCTCTGTCCCAACACTCAACTAATGACTTCTACGCGCTGCAAAGAATTCCTAAAATATTTCTCTAATAAAATCTCTAACATTGAACACTCCCTTGAGCCTCCCAACCCTTTACCCTGCACCAAGGATGCCCCCTTCACACAAAGGGCCTAACCAAAGCCCTACATTCAAAGTGCAGCTGTCCCCCTCTCAGCAGCCCAGTCCACCAACGCCAACCCATTGCAATTGGAAAATGACGCAACCTGGACCGAATTCAACCTTATCCCGGAAGAACAAACCCCCAAGTTACTCGCTAGTATAAAGCCGACCGCGCCCATCTCCGACCGCTTCACTGCGGCGCTGGTTTAAAAATCTCAGCTACATCATCTCTCCTATTCGGACTAAAATCATTAAGTCCTCCCCCTCAAACTCCGCCATGTCCCCCCCTCATCAAAAAAAAACAGACGCGGACCAGACCGACCTTAATAACTACAGACCTATAGCTAACCTCCCTCTCCTCGCCAAAGTCATTGAAAAATGTGGACTTGCACAACTCAACAGCCACATAGAAAAATACAATCTGCACGACAGCTTGCAATCGGGAGTCAGGAAAGGCTGCAGTGCCGAGACTGCGATACTGAACATCATAGACAACCTACACAGATACCTAAATGATGGCCAGGCCTGCCTTCTAGTCCTCCTGGACCTATCGGCTGCCTTTGACACTGTCCGCCATGACACCCTCATAAACATCCTCGCACAGTGTGCAGGCATCAATGAAAAGATCCTTAAATGGTTCACATCTTTTCTTGAGGCAGCGCTTACAGATAATCAAACTTAACAACTGAACTTCGAAAGAAACACCAGTCCCACAAGGAGTGCCCCAAGGGTCAATCCAGCCCTATGCAACCTCTATACAGAACAATGATCCTGCAACAAGCCAACATTGCTTATCTCTATGCAGATGACACCCAACTCTACCTAAAAATCTGGTCATTTAAAGACATGCAGCATGTAAATAGCACCCTTACCACAGTTCAGTCCTGGCTGACAACCAACCACCTTAAACTCATCCACAACAAAACCGAATTCCTTTTCATCCAACCCAAATAAAACTCCTTTCCCGTAGATCTCTGGCCTGACAATTTCACCGCATTAAACTGAAAACTATCGAACTCCAATTCTATGAAATCCCTGGGGATTACATTTGACCGTCATCTGAGCATGAAGGGGCATATAAACGCCTCGCCACAAAGTACCTCTTGGATGCTAAAATCCCTATTAAAAAGTCAAACCTTTCATCCCCTCAGTAGACCTAAAGACTGTGGTGCAATCCTTTGTCCTCACAAGTTAGACTACGGCAGCGCAACGATCATGGGCACCCCCAAAACAGACCTCGCACCCCTGAAAGTCACACTCCACGAATAGGCCAGACTTCTGTCCGGGGAGAGTCGCTTCGACCACATCACTCCTGCTCTCAGGAATCGTAACTGGCTACGAACTAAGGCAAGAGCTAAATTCAAAACTGTCTGCATAACCCAGAAAGCTCTCTACACTGAAAACCCAATCTACCTCACACATAAATTAACAAAAGCTGTCCAAAAGAGACCCCTCCGAAGCTCTAACTGTCTACTCCTGATTCCATCAAAATTTAATAGCGAAATCCTGCACACGTTGTTTCTCAGGAAATGCCCCCAGAATTTGGAACTCACAACCTCAAGATTTACGGGACAATCAGTCATTCCCTCACGTGAAGAAGAAACTGAAACTGCTACTCTTCGACAAATACCTAAACTCCCCCCTTAAAGCATCAGTCTAAACTGTTTGCCTCCATCCCCCACCCTCTAAACAAATCTGAGCATTACCACCTTCGAGTAGGACAAAGCCCCGCTCTCCCCACCTTCACTACGCCATACCTTGGTTACCTCAGACCTTACATTGGTCATCGTCACTACTGTTCGTCGTCTACAAGGAAGGTTAAGTTCCTCTATTTATTGTTATTATGGACGCTTGTCTACTCCTCATGTAACCTTTATCGCTGCTGGTCTAATTCTGTCTAGTGATTTACATATATATACCTTACTTACCTCCAAGAAGTGTCATCAACGTAACCTCCTGTCTACTGTGCACGCCCTTTACGTATTGTCACTGTGTCTTTATCTACACCTAATACAGCTCACGTCATGGATTCTATGCCAATTCTATGAAGTGCTCTAATGCCTTCAGCTCAAGTCAGGATGAGACCTTACAGCTAGAGCGGTCGACCTCGAAGCTGGGGAACCACGTTTGAGTCTCGGCAACAACGCTCAACATCCTGTGATTCTGGGCAAATCACTTAATCTCCCTGTGCCTAAAACAAATGAATGTGTCCATCTGTAACGAAACTGGTGCTCATGTAAAGCGCTATGACACCTGATATCTTCGGGTCGAGTTCAAGCTAGATTATTAAAAAAGCATTAAAAAAAACTCTACAAAATAATTTTCAAAAAAGTTGACGCAAACACTCCACAGTACCAAGGCGTCGACGTGTCCCACCTCTGGGGAAGTCAGAGTCCGTCATGGGCCGTGCAGCTCAACCCCACTCCACCAAGCGCTCAGTGCCGCAGCCTGCAACCTCTGAGCGCTACAAAACCCCACCTTCTAGCACTACATTGAGACTGTATCCACACACACACACACACACACACACACACTAAGGCGACAGAAGAAGGTGATGCAGGGGCTGGGAGGGGACCCTTCCCACGGGGCCCGCGGATGGAGAGGCAGCCTCACAGGTGGGATGACCAGGCATCCTGGATTTGCCCGGACAGTCCCGGGTTTTCGCCAGCTGTCCTGGCAGATTTTTGCAATTTTTGCTCATGTCCCGCGTTTTAAAGGGGGTCGACTGAAACTAGTGAGAAGTGACATTGTGTGTTCTAAAGTTGTGCTAGTTAGCAGCTGTTAAAAGGAAGCAATTTAATTAACAGGTATGCTGCTGGTTTTAGAAATTACATTTTATTTTTTTCTTAGTGCTTCTTCTGTGTTCCAATGTTGTTGATAAGAGTTGTCATTCTGCGCAGCATTGTTGATGTAAAATTGTTTGTCCTATCTTTGCAAAATGTCCTGGTTTTTGGTTCTCAAGATCTGGTCAGCCTACCCACAGGCCTTCTCTGGTGGGCGAGCACCAGTCCTCGAGCTGGCACAGCCCAGGCACTGATGCATCGCTGCCCATGCGGGGGGGCATGGATTCACTTTTCATACCTCCCGCACCCCGCATGGCCTTTCCTCCAACTCCCTCCTCCCTCCCCTCTGTAGAAGAGGAGGGGGCCCGTCCCGCGTCTGTGGTTAAATGCCCCCTCCTCCCCCCCGAGCCACAATCCTGTGCTTAACTTTATGACCAGGCAGAACCCAGTGTCCTTCTGCCTGTCCCTTCCCCGCCTTCACTTCCCCCTACCCCCGCCCAGTCCAGGCTGGTTCTGCTGGGGGGTGGTGTGGGGGGTGAGGTCCAGTAAGGTGCCCGGTCCAGCCACATCCCCCCCCCCCCCTCCCTTGTGGGAGGGGCGCCAAACCAAGGGGCATAGCAGTTGGCCATTAACATCAATTATCCGTAGGGTGGGGGTGACTAGAGGGTGTTTGGATGACGCGCTTCTGACGTCCCTGGTAATGGCGTGGCGACCACATAAGTCCTGAATGCCAGACTCCGGCAGGTGAGTTATTTTCAGCCCGGAGTGCTGTGAGGTGAGCGCTCCGTGTGATCTGCTGCAGGTGAGTTGTGGGGTGTCAGACACAGATGCTCTAATTATCTTCACCCGGAAGTTCTGTGGTTGTACTTCATGCAGTTTTCAGCTGTATGTTCCAAGCTGAAGTGTGATGTTTTAAGTAATAGACGTGGGCAGTGGTTACATAAAGACTGTTATAATTGTAGTTAAACAGACAGTCTGTACTACGGCAAGACTTGCTTTGTTTTTAACCTGGCTAGTTAGGACCTTGTCTCTAATCCAGTGCTAGTAGCGCGCCTAGCCCTATGAGTACAGTTCAAGAGTATTATTAAACCGTAACATTCCCAATCTCTCTCATATGTCTATAAACAATTTAAGTTGAAAAATATCAACGCTCAGACTGTCACTCCTGTTGGGTACTCGGGTTGAAATGGAAAAGTGGCCCCCAAAAATTGTGGCCCCTGGTAAACCACGTGATGAAGTTGAGGGCAGTGTCCCTGGATTATAACACATTGGTGTGTTTACATAGACCGTAGCTTAGAAATGCACAGCACCTAAAGAAATACTGTGCAGTGAATGTACAGTAAAAATAAAGAGCGAGGTACATTGGATTGTTCGACGCTAATCGTAAATGAAACGTTTAACAACATGGCTGTAATGTTGGGGTTCATTAAGCATCAGAGCAGCGTTCATTTGATAATCAAGCAACTCGCGTGACTGTCAGAGTGCTTAACACTGTAGGCTATGTGAGGCCTGAGGGTGATGGGCGACCCTACTCCCGGTCAGAGTACCTTTCTCCCACTCTGAGCACATATTGGATGTACCCTACTCCCACTCGGAGCACATATTGGATGTACCCTACTCCCACTCGGAGCACATATTGGATGTACCCTACTCCCACTCAGAGCACATATTGGGTGTACCCTACTCCCACTCGGAGCACATATGGGATGTACCCTACTCCCAATCTGAGCACATATGGGATGTACCCTACTCCCACTCGGAGCACATATTGGATGTACCCTATTCCCACTCGGAGCACATATTGGATGTACCCTACTGCCACTCGGAGCACATATTGATGTATCCTACTCCCACTCGGAGTACATATTGGGTGTACCCTACTCCCACTCGGAGCACATATTGGATGTACCCTACTCCCACTCGGAGCACATATTGGGTGTACCCTACTCCCACTCGGAGCACATATTGGGTGTACCCTACTCCCACTCGGAGTACATATTCGATGTACCCTACTCCCGCTTGGAGTACCTTTTTTTCTTTTTCTTTTTTTTTATTATTTTTTTTAGAGTTTTATATAGCGCGAACTAGACCAGAGAACTTTACATGAGCATCAGTTTTGTTACAGGACACCTTCATTTTTTGGTAGGCATGGGGAGATTAAGTGATCCACATATTTTGATGTCAGACTTTTTTAATGGAGTTCCCTCCACCCAAGCTATTTATTGCTGGAGTAGTGTACATTAATCGTAGCAGTAGGTTGGCTGTGAGGACCAGGGGTGTTCTTGTCGGGGCTTGCATGCATTCTCTGCTGTTTGTCGTTGGGCAGTTGTCCATCACCTGGCTGGTTGTGTACACTCCATTGTCCACCACCTGTCTCTATGCTTAGGTGTGAGATGGTCTGATTGCCATGTTCTGACAACTGTCCATGGCATGGTGATGAGGCCCGTGTTTTAATATTGGAGGCATCAATAAATCAGGTGTTTGTTAAGCACAACTACTCACCCCTAAGCTTCTCAAGGTGCTGGGGTGGGTGGGTGCTGGGGGTGGGTGGCTGGCTGGGTGCAGGTTCCGGTCCATCAAGGAGGGGGTCTGTCGAAAAGCCAGGTTTTGAGGTTTCTTGCGAAGATTGGGAGCGATGTTTTCTGTCTGAGGTGCAGCGGAAGGGCGTTCCAGGCTCTGGCCACGAGGAAGGAGCAGGAGCGGCCTCCCGATCTGGTCTTTCTGGTGTGGGGGACCACGGCATAGGAGAGCTAGGCTGATCGTAGGGTGCTTTGGGGTGCGTGGAATTTGAGTCGGCTGTTCAGGTATGCTGGTCCAGTGTCGTGGAGGACCTTGTGTGCGTGGGTGAGCATCTTGAAGGTGACTCTATCCTCTATGGGGAGCCAATGGAGTGTGCGCAGGTGCTGGGAGATGTGGCAGTGTCTTGGCAGGTTGAGGACCAGTCTTGCGATGGCGTTCTGGATGTTTGGTAGCTTGCGGGTGAGGTTTTTGTTTATTCCGGTGAAGAGTGCGTTGCCGTAGTCGAGTCTGCTGGTGAGGCATCACTTTGTGACCTTTTTAGTTAAGTCAAGTTTATTTTGAGTTTGTTTACTTTAAGTAGGCTCCCCTCCCCACCCCCAGTGACAGCTTGTTTATTGAAAATTTTAAGTGAAATCATAGACTGTCCTGTTTATCTGTAATGAAGAATCAATACTAAATGTTATTGCCAGAATGAATAATTTTAGACCAAGTTTCCTTCATTAATTACCCACCCCTTATTTAGAAGGGAGAAATTCTTCAATCTGTTTCCTGCAAGTTGTGCTGATTGAGACTAGAGTTTTAAGGTTTAGATTAACGGAATGTTGATTGAACAGGAAATCTCACCAGAATTATGAGGAATGGTCATGGCGATGAAAGCCGTATTTCTTGAGTTCCAGTGAAATGTTTAATGTTTTTAGGTCGAGCCTGGGCAGCGCATGCACTGCTCTAGGAGGCATGCTGTATTGGAGTATGTAATTGAAGCCCAGCCCATATTTGTCATTGGCTTGTCATTGTCCTTCGTAAATATGGCTTCTGATTGGTTAATAGGCTTGTTAGTCCCTCCTTTGTCCTGCCTTGTCTTCATTTGTAACCTCCCACGGCAACTGGCCCTTTTACTTCGGTTGTTACATGTATGCTTTAATTGGAGCCTGGGAGCACTATTTTCTTAATTGGTTTTCTTCTGCCTGATGTTGCAGGCAGGACACGCTCTTCTCTCTCTCTCAATGCTTTTTTAGGTCGAGTTAGAAAGCGCAGCTGTCTCTTCGAGACCTGCTGCAATCGGTCTGTGGACATAAAGTCCAACCCATTTCTTACATTGCTTTTCATTTGTCTGTCAGCGTCCTTCAAAAATCCCTGCTTGCTAGTGGTCAGTCCTGCCTCTTTGTCCCTCCTTTCTCTCTTCTGTTCCTCTCCCAGAGCAGGGACATAGTACGGTCTCATTCCACTATGGTTCTTTATCTTTTCTTGAGGGACTATTTTTTTTGCTTGGATTCCTGCTCTGTTATTGTTTGTCTGGGTTGAACTTCAGCTCCCTACCTGCTTATATTTGAATATAACAGTGTTAGTCCTTTCCCATCTCAATGCCACAATTACATTACTGCTGCCTCCCCTGCCGTGCTTCCCGCTCTGTTGCTTGAATTTTATTTAGCTTTATTTAAATTGTGGCACATTTAGAAGACCGCCGTCAGTTGGTTTTATTTTGGTAGGATAGCTTGGTTTGGGCTTCCTTCTAAGGTGGGATTGGTTAAAAAAACAAACCAAAAAAAATTCCTGCCTGCCTCTGCTCACTTCTCATACGCCTCTGCACTTAATATTCCTGTGCTCTCCACCGCCTCCCACGATAGTGCTTGTGTGGGCCCCCACCACCCCCTCCGATATCGATCAATGCTTGTAAGTTGTTTTTTTAGTGCACTTTAGGGCAAAGAACATTTCCAGGATCATTCACAGGATGTTGAACCGACTGCCGAGGCTCAAACACGAATCCCCAGCTCCGAAGCCTGCAGCTCTGACTGCTGAGCCACGTCCTCTCGCTCTGGTGATCCCTTCTGGAGTCGCTCTTTGTTCGCCTCAAGCCACGCATTAGCAGCAGCTCGCTCTTGGGCTTGTTGTTTCATTCCGTAGTGCTTTGCAAAAGCACCAGCTACGTTACACATTTCAGGTTCATATTTTTGGTACACACGGGAGATTACTTGGCAGCTCAGGACATTCCTTGTCTTTAACAGAGCTGCCGATCTCCTCATGGCTTCAAAAAATATGAATGTCATTGGGTAATGTTACTGGTGCTCGCTGCTTAGAGGAAATGCTCTGATTCCTTGCCAGGCTCTGTTTTTATCAGAGGGTGATGTCCGCAGCAAGATGGTTGTTAAAATGTGTCAAAGATCAAACTGGAGCCATAGTTTAAAGATCTTCAAAGGGACTGGGGTGCTTGTTTCAACATGTAGGGGGTTGATGAGGCGAGGGAAAGTGGAGAAGACTATTGGTAATAACCCATCAGGGTTATTGGCTACACTTATCCGTATTCTATTTTTTGTTACATTTACTATTGCGAATCTGTTATGGAGCGCATATCACCAAGACTGAGCACTATATAAATTAGAATACAAATACAGTGATTGTGTTTTAGTTAAATTTAATCAAAAGATTTACTGTCCCACTTTCACATAAAATAAATGTTGTCTGCTATAGATTCATTTTTTTTTCTTGTGTGCGTTTGCTTGAAGGGAGGGTGGGTGTAGTTTCTCTTGCCTGACAGTTGCGTGAATTCAGAGGAGGCGGCATGCTGTCACTTCTGCCTCGGCCTGGCGTGTAAAGATGGACTCCTCTACGTGGTGCTATCTTTTTGGTTTATAGCTATAATGGAGTATAATTAACTATGTATCCCTGGAATCGCCAGGGTTCATCTCTGCAGTTATTTTTCGGCTTTTATTCTCTGGGCTATTTCTTGGCCAGAGGCAACACTTGTCTCATTTTTTATTAACCTAATTGTAGCAGGGAGACATATAGTGTGCACTCTGTCAACATGTGGACAGGCTACTCTGTGTTGCTTCCCATCTAAATGCTGTTATGTTTGGCTTGTTGTACGTTGTGTGAAACCTGCCACGCATCTGATGCCTTGGGCAATATTTGATTAAAAATCAAGTATTAAAAGAACTGGGGTGAGGATATCTTGTTGGAGATTGAGCGTCTGCTGTTGCGCATTCCTGCAACGTCACTCAGATCTATGTTTAAACGGAGCTTCCAGTAATGGGCTCCCTGTCTGTCTCATGTTGCGCTGCTGGTAGACTCCCCTCACATTCATATGTGGGTCAGAGGGCCATCTGTTCGTTGTCGTGAGACTCCGGCTTCCGTGGCAGGAATTCCAAGGCACGTCACACAACCTGCCAGACTGAGATGCTGCTTGTTGACATCCTTCGCCAGCGTTGCCCTCCCTCGAGGGCCATCACTGACCTTCCACATGACACATTCAAAACATGCGCAGAAACACAAACCTGCACCCAGGTAATTTTTGGATTCCTCTTTGAATAAACCAGTACATTTCAAAATCTAAGTATTTTTAGCCTGGAGGGTTGTGTTCAATACCCTCCAGGTGCTGGTGGGAAGCAGAGCGTGAGTGCGAGTGGCTAATGAGATTTGACGATATTTGTTTACTGCCTATTTTCGTTTTTGCTATTTTGCACATTGTCCTCTGGCCTCATTTTAATCCGTTTTATTTTAAAAAATACTCAGTTTTAAAGATCTTACCCCTGGCTCGTAGTGGAGGTTGGGTTCTGCCGTCACTTATTGTAGGCGGTCCCGGTGAACGGCAGCCAGTGCTGAGGCAGCAATCTACTTGCTGATGTCATTTAAGCACGCCCTGACGCGACCGCGCAGTAGTGTTTGCCTGGAGGGTTGTGTTCAATACCCTCCAGGTGCTGGTGGGAAGCAGAGCGTGAGTGCGAGTGGCTAACGAGATTTGACGATATTTGTTTACTGCCTATTTTCGTTTTTGCTATTTTGCACATTGTCCTCTGGCCTCATTTTAATCCGTTTTATTTTAAAAAATACTCAGTTTTAAAGATCTTACCCCTGGCTCGTAGTGGAAGTTGGGTTCTGCCGTCACTTATTGTAGGCGGTCCCGGTGAACGGCAGCCAGTGCTGAGGCAGCAATCTACTTGCTGATGTCATTTAAGCACGCCCTGACGCGACCGCGCAGCGGACGCGCGCAGCGGGCGCGCCAAAGGCGCGCCAAAGGCGCGCCAAAGGCAAGCCCGTCTGCGCCCGTCCGCGCTCGTGCCGGGCTCGGGGCGAGGAACTCTGCCTCTCCAATAGTGATCATCAGATCCTACACGAGGGACATGCTTTTGAAGATGAATCCTGCTACCAGCATCTCCCCCTGCCCTAGATTTTCTCCTTTTACGCAAGCCAAATCCCTGCCGGCATGCTGCGAAGGCTGCCTTGGCCCACTTCCATTAATTTTGGACGCCCCCATTAAATATTTATCACCAGGCTGCACGATACTTAACCCACCTAGGAAGGCACCTCCTTTTAAATGTCTTCTGGTGAATGCCCGTTCCCTAGTTAAGCACAGCCACGAATGCTCCCTCCTGATTGAGGAACAGGATGTTAAGATGGCCTTTATCACCGAATCCTGGACAGACAAAACATCTGGACCAGAGTTGGTGAGGGCCTCCCCTCCCGATTTTCTTAGCTACAGCCTTGATCGCCCGTTAAGGAGAGGTGGCGGCTTGGCTGTGATTTACCACAAAAATCTCAATACCATTTTTGAGGACGCGTCCAATAGCGCGTGCGAAGCTTTATCTATAAACGTACGCTTCGGCCCTCATGACACACTTAAAGTGATGCTCATCTACCGTCCCCCAGGTACTAAAGGGGGTTTTCTTAACTCCGTTGGCCTATTATTGGAAGAAGGTCTTTGTGCTAAAACGTTCACCGCTATAGGTGATTTTAATTTTCACCTTAACGACCCTCTTGACCCAGATACGGCTCAATTGATTGACGTTATGAGTGCAGTTGACCTTCGGCAACAGGTACCTGGTCCCACTCACAAAGCTGGTCACACCCTGGATGGGGTCTTTACTAACTCACCATGTTTGTCAATTGTTGACATCATGCCTCTACCTTGGACTGACCACTCGGCTATCCTCTTTCAGATTTCCCAATCAGCTCCTCCACAAGCACATTTAAATCACAGGGATGGGATAGCTACCCGGGCATGGAAAAACTTAAACCCCACCAATTTTAGTAAAGCACTGACTAGTTCAGTCCCAGACTTCCTCCCTAATATAGAGGAAGCGGCTAGTGCCTATGATGACTGGATTAACTCAGCTTGCCTCAAGCTTGCCCCTGTAAAATGGTGCTTCCCTAAGCGCAGGACACCCTCTGCCCCTTGGTTTTCACAGACCCTTCAAGAGCTGAAATCTGAGTGTAAACGCCTGGAGCGGCTTTGGCGAAACGGCTATCTCTCCATTAACAAAGAGAGGTATAGATCTCGCCTCCTAGATTACAAAAATCAGCTGCTGTCGGAAAAAAAGGCCTACTTTTCTAAAAAAATCAATGAAGCCAAATCCTCTGTAAAGGAACTTTTTAAAACTGTCAACTCTTATTTCCCCCCCTAAATCCATCATACACAGCAGTGACGAGCTCTGCAACACTTTAGCGCAATTCTTCCTATCTAAAGTGGATGGTATTTTTTCATCCTTTAACAAACCCACTAGACCTCTTTTGGAGGCAAGCCCGTATCAGTTGTCCTCCAATTGCACATCCATCCTTGATAAGTTCACGCCACTTTCCACTCAGATGGTGGCTAATCTGGTGCGGGGTTGCAGATCCGGCTCTCCGAAAGATCCCTGCCCTGCTTCAATAATTAATCTATCCCCTGACATCATTGCAAATACCCTTACTCCCTTACTTAATCAGATATTGGGCTCAGGACACTACCCTCTGGCCTGGAAAACAGCTTCAATCCTTCCTCTCCTAAAAAAACCCAATCTTGATCCCAAGGACCCCACTAATTACAGGCCTATCTCCCGTCTTCCTTTTCCTGCTAAGATTCTGGAGAAGGCGATGAATACTCAACTCAGCCTGTTTCTTAACACTTACAACTTGTTGGACCACTCACAATATGGGTTTCGAACTGGGCACAGTACCGAGTCGGCCCTGCTGAAAGCAACAGAAGAGATTAGGGAAACCGTCGATCAGGGTGGCTCAGCCATCCTGATTCTATTAGACTTATCGGCGGCCTTTGATACTGTGCACCATGAGATACTATTGGAACGCCTATCCCAGATCGGGATTCAGGGCTCTGCCCTAACCCTCCTGAGGTCCTTTTTGACCCACAGAACTCAAAATGTGGAAATGGGGACTTTTTCTTCTAAGTCTTTCGTTTTGCCTTGTGGAGTCCCGCAGGGGTCATCGCTGAGCCCTACGCTCTTTAATGTTTATGTGAAGCCCCTTGCCCCTCTGATACGATCTTTTGGCCTTAGGCTAACATCCTACGCCGACGACACCCAGATCGTGATATCCCTAAACAAAGGGACGGAAGCAATTAAAGCGTCCATCTGCCAGAATTGTATGATTGCCATCACTAGCTGGATGGCCAATAATTGTTTGAAACTGAACGCTGGCAAAACGGAGGTTATCCTGTTTGGAAATAAACCCTGTTTTTGGTCTCCCGCCTGGTGGCCTAGTGATCTGGACCCCCCTCCCCCTCCTACTACCAAAGTAAAGGACCTGGGGGTTATTATTGACAATAGGCTTTCTTTTGAGAATCAGGTAAACAGAGTGACCTCTACCTGCTTCCTAACCATCAGGACGCTGAGAAAAATCAAACCCTATCTATCTACTGATAGTTTTAGATCTGTGGTGTCTGCTCTAGCTCTGTCCCACCTGGACTATTGTAATGGTCTCTACCTTACTGTCCATAACAAACATCTTAGTAGACTCCAGATGGCCCAGAATGCGGCAGCTAGATTGTTGACTAATACACCCAAGTTTGTATCCGTTAGTAAAGGTCTTCGAGACCTCCACTGGCTTCCCATGAAACATCGGGTGCTCTTCAAGGCCCTCTGTATAGCACATAAATCGCTACACGGAGTGGGACCATACGATCTTAGGAAACGTTTCCAGTGGTATCACCCGCAGAGAGCTCTTCGCTCCAGTGAGGCAAAACTGGCAGTCATCACCAGGATAAAAAAGGCCAACTGGGGCGGTAAAAGCTTTGTGCGGAAGGCATCCTATGCTTGGAACGAACTGCCTCCTTCTCTTAGAGCCACTTCTGACCTACTCTCTTTTAGAAGAGGCTTGAAGACCTGGTTGTTCTCTACCAGGCCTTGACATCGCCCCTGGTATTGAGTCTTGTTCATTTCTCCTTCAGACACTTTGCTACAGCGCCAGGACACCTTCGGGTATTAGCGCGCTCGACAAGCTTACATAACATAACATAACATAGTGTGTGGTTTATTTTTTTCACATACACTGGTAGCTCCTCCCAGTGTTGGTAAACACTGACAAAACAAGACACGCACCACTGTGAGGATTAGCGTGCTATGAGGACCGATCCCCATAGCGTTTGCATTTGTGCGTGTGCTAATTACAGCACCCTCTTAACACATTTGTGCAATCGGCCTCTCACTAGCAGGAAAACAGTGTGCAAATAAATAGGAGCAACTATGAAAACAAGCCTTATTCTTGAAGACCTGCAGATTTATTCATTTATTTACTTGTGTGTATAGACCACCTGGCACATCTGCAATTGCCCCTGCTTACATTAATAACTGACATGGTAAATGTCCATTTGCTTTACCTCAAGATTTGACGCTTCCTTTCTGAGTCAATCAGCTGTCATTAAAAGGAATTCCTATCTGTGTTCCTTTTAAACAACACTTCTGTGGTATGGTTTTGTTAATATGAGGCATTCATCTATTTGGGTGCTGTACACGACTGTACCATGCAGAAGGCGGAAACTACTTATTGTGGTAAAGGAATTTGCAACCAAATATACCAGAACACATTTGCTGACATATTTAGAAATGTGTGAATAATATAAGGTATAAACTACCCCCGTTTTACTTTATAAGGATGTTGCAAGTTAAAGTTATGGACCTCCCAGTGACTTGCAATATACTGTTTAACATAAATAAACTATCCCTCCCATATGTGTAGTTCTTGGTCATGCACTCCATCTTCTTTCCTTCAGTGCTCTTTTAAACTTTCGTGGCACCTTTTTAATGTAGAATGTGAGATCTTTAGTATTAACAATCAGTTGTTTTTCACTTGTAGCCAACATGTTATGTAGCTTAAGTATCAAAACCGTGTATATGATGTCTGGTAACACCTTGATATATTCATGTTGTCGTATAGCAACTCAAGCAGTGCAGCGAGTAAAGGTGTTTCAATAAGTGCATCCTTATCAGCTATTGGAGAAGAATTTCCAGGGGAAAACGATCTGAAGAAAGAGAGCGGGATATGTCAAGTCTCACTTTATTTAGGTGGCAGCGACATTTCTGTCCAGCGACCCGCCTTTCATATTCTCTGCAGTATGTTGCTGGGGGCACTGTGACTTCTCAGCTGGAATCTAATACATTGTTACAGTAGAGTAGATCTGTTGTTTTCTAATTGCTGTTGGCCACAATTGTACATTTATAACTTATTACAGTTCAGTTGTGATATGATGCCTGCTGCCAGAGCCAACAGCCAAGGTGAAAGGCAGGTCAAAGAGCACCATTGCAGGTGCAGTTTAAACAAATTAAAGGAGAACTGCCTTTTTAGGTCGAGCTTGGGCAGGGCATGTGCTGCTCTGCGAGACCTACTGTATTCGAGAATAGACGTGAAGCGCCGCCCATATTTGTCATTGGCTTGTGTCAATGTTCTTCGTAAAAGCTGACTTCTGATTCGTTAACATGCTTTTTTGTCCCTCCTTAGTACCGCCTTGTCTTCGTTTGTAACCTCCCATGAGGACTTACCATTTTACTTCTGTTGTTACATGGTATGCCTTATTTAGTCTGTAATCACTACTTTCTTTAATGAGTTTCTCACACTGCAGGCACGATATGCTTTCCTGCAACATTCAGCGCCTCGTGTGCTCTTTCACTTTCCAAGCAGCCCGGGATAATGGCGGCCGCTTCTTTGAAATTAAATAGGTCTCGCATTTACAAGAGTCTGAGCTATTGGCATTTGAAATGACAATGCCTTTTATTTGTGTTAATTATCAAAACAGATAAATAAAAAGCACTGCCCTATACAATGCTAATAGCTTAAACGCTCGCAAATGCGTTGCCTATTGCATTGGGTTGTATTTTGTTGACCGCGATTATGCATTTTCATCACATTCCAATACAACTCATTGTTTTTATATTTAAAAACAATGTATGTATTTGTGGGGGGAGACCCCCCACCTTACCTTAAATTTGTGCTATTGGTATGCGATGTAAATGTATAATCGCGGTAAAAAAATGTGAGGCAAATGCATGCGATGTATTTACCTTGTTGTAAAGGCTGTTTCCCATTGCATTGCAAATGCTTGTTTAATTTGAGCAACACCGCCGCTTCAGGTGGGATAACGGCAGAGTTGTGCAAACCTGGTGAGCGCTATGCATGCAGCTTCAAGGCAGAGCGTGAGTAAATATTGAATGAGTCTCAGCCAGAGAGCTACAGCAGGGAAAGAACCTTGTGAGTAAACATTGAATGAGTCTCGTCCAGAGAGCTACAGCAGGGAAGGAACCTTGTGAGTAAACATTGAATGAGCCTCGCCCAGAGAGCTATAGCAGGGAAGGAACCTTGTGAGTAAACATTGAATGAGTCTAGCCCAGAGAGCTATAGCAGGGAAGGAACCTTGTGAGTAAACATTGAATGAGTCTAGCCCAGAGAGCTATAGCAGGGAAGGAACCTTGTGAGTAAATATTGAATGAGTCTCGGCCAGAGAGCTACGGCAGGGATGGACCATGCTACAACTCCCCAGTGAGCCGGTGGCGGGTCAAAGAGACGTCTAGATATCAGCTGCTCCTGCAGGACTGATGAACAGCAGATGAGTATACTGTGTGCGCTCTGTCTGCCTGCACTTACTTACCACTGGGCTCGCCTGTCTGCAGTTTGGGGGCCAGGGCTCCAGGCACATGGTCCCCTCTCCATTCCAAGCCCACCAAAGTCTGGGATGTTCTCGCATCCCCCTCCCCTGAGCCGTGCAGTTATATGGAGGCCGTGAACGGCTGTTAAAAGCCTGACTGGCTGGGGCAGTCAAGTGTGAAAATACCAAGCGCTGTTTCCCAAAATTTTTTATTTTCCCTCTGCATAAAATGTACGGGAGAAATGGCAAGATTGAACCGCAAATAAATGCGGGGTGGCATTGAAACGAAATCCGTGTGTTTTTTGTGCTTAATTTGAAAAACATTGGGGACTTTCTAAAAATGGTCCCCTTTTGGATGCGCGCGCAGATGTGGCTTTTTCTATTGCAGAAAAAAACCTCAGCACAACATCTGTGTTTGAATTTACAGACCGTTTTCCGCATGCTCTTACGCTTTTAAAAATGTTGCATTACCTCGTGTTGTGTGATTACACCCTTACTCATTCCTTAATCTGTCCCTCCGAGAATAAAAAACAAACATGACATCTTTAATTCTCAGTCATATGATGAACGTACGTTCTCCCACAAGCATACAAATTCTCATGAAATCTTTATTTTACGGCACAGACTTATGTGGAGTTGGCTAATGTGAATTATGGTTAGCTAAAGCAAAACAGATGCTGAGTTTACTCACATATCTATATATTGTATAATGTGCATAGAATGTAATTATCTTTTGTAAAATAAGTGTTATTCTCTAACAGTTGAATTCCTATTTTAGACTTTGAATTGACACGGTGCCCGCGCTGCAAGTCTGAGGAATTCAGAATAGTGGTAAACGTGTGTTATGTATAAGTTATCCCGTTCATACATCCAAATATCACTCTAGTGTTGTAATATTTCATCCAATAAATACTGCATCTTGCGGTATCACATTTTTTGTATGAAGGAAGCATTTCTCCTCTGCTTTTAAGATTTTTGGGAGTTCCCCCTAGGGTTGTTGGAGAGAGGCGTTGGCTGCACTCTTGTGACGCAGACGCTAGCTTCCTGTGCGGTCTCCCCATTACTGAATGTTGATAAGAAATTTAAATGGGGGGGGGGGGGGGGGAGTAGTTTTTCTCCTCAATGAGGTCCTGACGAAAGCCATCGAACCGGCAAGGGCGCATGCAGGTTGAAATATGTTGGCAAAGTGATGTGAAGGACATATTGCACGTCCCATATTTCACATCCACCGTTTTTAATCTTACCCTATAATGTTTTAGAATAAATTGCACCACATGATAAAAAGGTAATTTGAAATTTTCTATTCTGCACAAACTAGATCCTAACCGGTTTTTGAGGATCTTCTCCTGGTGGAGGCCTACAAAAGACCCAGTGATGATGCTATCAGCCAAGATTGCGCCAATGGCAACAGACATACCAATGGCGGATAATGGCTGTTGACGGTATTCTACATATTTGTGCGAGATCCTTCGAGGCCTCTTGGCTCCACTCCTTTTTGATTTAGTGATATATATCTGGAAGCTGAGTTTGGCCCCCAGAACGCTTCTACTCCCCCCCCCCCCCCCTCCGCTTTGATATATAAGCAGTACTATCACAGCCAAATTTGCATGACCTTTGAAACGAGGGTCTTAGGCGGGCCCCACTGGTGTTCGAACCATTTGACCTCTGAAGTGTGCTCCGTTCTCTGAAGTGGGCTCTTATACCTTACTGGTTTGTTAAAAACTCAACTTTGTAAAATGAACCTTCTGTAGAGTTGTCATACGCTAAATCCCTTCGGGTACTTTTCTATTAGTGGCGAGCCGTGTGTGACACTTGAGGAGGAAGGAATAACCAGCACTCTTGGCAGGCAGCTTGCCTTCTCAAAATGCTTGTATTTTTAATAAGACAATAATCTAGTCATTCAATACATATCAATAACACATGCCTTCCTAGTTAGAGCATTTAAATTTTTTTTTTTTTTTATAAAAGTGAGTTTAATTTTAGATATGATTATTAGCATCAAAAAGAGGCCTGTTCTTCTTGTGGAAGCATTGTGATAATGCTTTTTAATTGTTTATAAATTAGGCTCATCCAACGAAGGTTGACGAGGGCCAGACTACACACCCATTCTGGTTCCCATTTTCATTAGCGCATGTAAATAAGATTCAGGTGGATATTGTGAAAACCTGACATGGCTCCACCCTCAAAGGCTTTATTGACCAGGTAGGTTTACATGATAACTCCATGTCATTGAGAATGTGATTCACCAGGGCTGGGTTTTTCTTTTACAATGTCCTTCCTTTGAAGCAATCCCCACTGCCCCTTCTCCCCTGAGCATTTTCTTAGTCTCCTTCACCTGAAGCACTCTGCTTGCCTAGCCTTTCCCTCCTTTCGGGCACTAGCCTTTGCCCTCTCTCCTAGGCCCACCAAGGCGCTCTATGCATCTCTATCACCAAGGGTGACCAACTGGCATTGGTGTAAATTTAGGACGATGAGAGTAAAAATTCAGGACACTTCTTTGCTACCTCCTAATGGGTTCACACAGAGATACATCACTTTGTTTTTCCGCAGTTGTATGTGCTCACTGTATCCCTGCCTCCCTGCAATATGCAAGCTCTCACCAGTCCTCTTCGCTTCCACTGTGTCCATTGCATGCACCCCCAGTCTCTGTGCCTTGACAGGTGTTCATCCTCCTCTTCTTACCTTATGCCTGGTTGATACCCCGTGCTCCAATGTGTGTCCACCCCCAAATGTACGCCCTTTGGTTTATGTATAGCTGCCTTCATAACCTGTAATTCCTGTGTCTGCTTCAGCTCACATTGTCTCACTGTAGCCCTGCTCATCGTGTCTCTGCTCCCCATGCCTATGCATCCAGTGCTTCCCCAGTCTGTCTCCATGCTCATCCTATGAGTACAACCTCCGGCTATGTTTCATTAGTCTTTGCACAAACCTACTAGTTACAACCTGAAATTTTCTCTTTAAGCTGCTCGTTGTGGGCCCCTAGGGATAATCACATCACATTCATAGCAGCCATCCAACGGGGTGTTAAAAACCAGGTAAAATTAGCACCATCATACTGCTTAACGTTATTAAATACCCACAAATAAAATAATCAGTTGACTCTTATTCTCTTGGGTTCAATATGTCCATACCCAGCATTTCCATTTCTGTAATAAAGCATTCTTGTTGTGTCCTTAAAAACTGCATAGTATTCATTTGCTAAAACAAATCCAGGATTGGTTGATACTGTATCCCAGTAAGCCCTATACACCAGAAACACAATCGATAAGCTTGCTTATAAATTAATTGTAAAACAAACAATTGCCATCACATCCATCCACTACTAAACGCATAAGTAAAAAAAATTATATTTACACTAATAGCTCCAACTCTAACAAATGCGAGACCTATTGCGTTGCAAATGCTTGTTCTTTCTTGATGTTGTGCAGCATTGGGAAAGCCTATGTCTAAAAGGTGAGACTTCTTGACTTTGCCAATGTGTGTTTATTGTGGTTGTGAACATCCTTTTTCTTGTGCAGCTCTGGTCTGAGCCTCTGATCTCTGGTGTTACACTATGTGAAAGATGCTCAGATTATTGTCTGGGTCCTATCACAGGCTCTCTGATAGTATAAAGGACTCCCTTGCAGCAATTGATTATATTTCCCGCCATTATTGTGATGCTCTTTGTTGTGTGGTCCATTCACTGGAAAGGGCTCCTAGACCTGACAGCCTTAGGGTGGTCTTTCCCCAACATTTTACCTGCCTCCCTCCATTTTCTGTGCTTATTTTTGCTGGCTTTAGGACTCTGCAACCGTTACCACTGCTAATCAGTGCTAAAGTGTTTGTGCTCTCTCCCCTGAACATGATAACATGGGCTCATAGGGCTCCTACTCAGTTGGCATATTTAGTTTGCTTATAAGTCCCTAGTAAAGTGCACTACATGTGCCCACGGCCTGCAAATTATTTGCTACTAGTGGGCTGCAGCACTGACCGTGCCACCCACTTATGCAGCCTGAAACTATGTCTCAGGCCTCCCACTGCAGTGTCTATGGGTGAAGTTTACTGCCACATCGAGTTGCCATTTAAAGCTACTTGCCAAGCCTAAAACTTCCCTTTTATTACATATAAGTCACCCTTAAGGAAGGCCCTTGGTAACCCAAAGGGCAGGACGCTATGTGAGTAAAAGGCAGAACATATACTTCTATGTTTTACATGTCCTGGTAGTGACAAACAGTTAAATTACTTTTTCACTGCTGTAAGGCCTACTCCTCTCGTTGGCTAGAACCGGGAAATCCGTAGAATACTTTAAAGCTGTAATTCCTAATTGGAAAGGAGTAGCCTTTTCATGTTTCATATCTTTGCAATGGTAATGATAAATCCTCTTTACTGGTAAAGTCGGATTTAACATTACTATTTTTGAAAAGCTGCTTTTAGAAAGTGGACTTTTCTCTGCTTGTACTGCTCTTTGTGCCTTACAGCCTGTCTCCAATACACGTCTGGGCTGGGTGACCGACCCCTTTGTGTATTCCTTCTAGAGAGCTACGGATACTGCAAGGGTTGGGTGTGATTTAGCATTTATCTGCATCCCGATGGGTCTTTCAAGGCAGATGGGAGGAAGGGGCCCACTCTTACCCCTCACAGGGTAGTAGACTGACCCCATACAAAGGAATGATAACTCCCTTTGGTAGTCTGGAGTGAGTGCTGGGATTGGAAGAGATACTGGTGCCCTTCAAAACCACTCTTTGAAGTTTCCCTCACATCAAAGGCACATTTGGACCTAAATGCTGAGTATCTGGCCCCATCAAATCCGACACTTATAGATCTTCACAGAACCGCTGTCAAAAAACTGTGGTGCTGCTGCACAAAAAACTCAACTGTAGTCTTGGTTACGCCTTGAGTCCACACTCCGCGATTAGGAGGGCATCAAGAAGGATCGTATGCCCTTGCTCTGCCTATTGCATCTTTACATTGAAAGTGTAATCTAGAATTTCTTCAGCGCACTTGTCTATGTGGTCAATTAAATGTCTCATTAAATGCCAATAGATTTTTGTGAAGGACCCACCATTTAAGCTTATCCCATGTTTTTTTATTTTTTATCCAACAGGTGCAATAAAAGCAGTAATGAACAAAAAAGATGAATGCATTAATCACTTGTGTAGAAAGTGATGTAAAAACAATACACCTCGCAATTTCTTCCCTTGAAGGCTAATGCCTCGCCAAAGTCTTTTTCTCCAACAGAAAACCCAAACTGCCCAATGTGGTTTGAACTTGGCTCTTAGCGATCACCTGATATACATTGATGAAATAACACACTGACTTACAGAAGCAAGTCTGATAAGGTTCTCATTACAAAGGAAGAGCTAACCTAGATCAGAAAGAACACACAGAAGAGAAACCGTATGAATATCTAGAAAGTGACAACACATTTATTAGGGAGAGCAAGTGCAACATCAGAAAATCATACTGGAGAAGAACCATATTGATTGACTGACTGTGGAACAGTTTTCTTTGCAATGAAAGACCTAATGCAGCATCAGAGTGTCTACGTAGAGGAGAAACCATATAAATGTACAGAATGTGATAAGGCATTTATAATACTTGGAGAGCTAAAGCAACACCAGAAAACCCACACTGGAGAGAGATCATATCAATGTACAGAATGTGACCAATCATTTATAACAAATGGAGACCTAAAGCTACATCATAAAATCCACACTGGGGAGAAACCATATAAATGTACAGAATGTGACAAAGCATTTATAAGAAATGGAGCGCTAAAGAGACATCATAAAATCCACACTGGAGAGAAACCATACCAATGTACAGAATGTGACAAGGCATTCATTAGAAAATCCCATCTAATGGAACATCAGAAAGTCCACACTGGGGAGAAACCATATAAATGTACAGATTGTGACAAAGCATTTATAACAAATGGACAGCTGAAGCGACATCAAAATATCCACTCTGGGGAGAAACCATATCATTGTACAGAATGTGAAAAAACATATATAACAAATGTAGATCTAAAGCTGCATCATAAAATTCACACTGGGGAGAAACCATATAAATGTACAGAATGTGATAAAGCATTTAAATCAAATGGAGACCTGAAGCTACATCACAAAATCCACACTGGGGAGAAACCATATAAATGTACAGAATGTGACAAAGCGTTTATAAGAAATGGAAAGTTAAAACGACATCACAAAATCCACACTGGGGAGAAACCATATAAATGTACAGAATGTGATAAGGCATTTATAACACTTGGAGAGCTAAAGCGACACCAGAAAACCCACACTGGAGAGAGATCATATCAATGTACAGAATGTGACCAATCATTTAAAACAAATGGAGACCTAAAGCTACATCATAAAATCCACACTGGGGAGAAACCATATAAATGTACAGAATGTGACAAAGCATTTATAAGAAATAGAGCGCTAAAGCGACATCATAAAATCCACACTGGGGAGAAACCATACCAATGTACAGAATGTGACAAGGCATTCATTAGAAAGTTATCAAAACAGATAGGGTCTGAGGGCAAATATTTAAAGACCTACAAGGATTCCTAAGCCCCCTTCCTATATATTTCAAAAACACGAAAGGGATCCGAGGTCTAATATACAACCCTTGATCTAAAATTCAAGAAAGTTGACTAATAACAATTTTACGCCAATAGTGAGATAATATAGGTAAACATGTAGTCAAGCGATACAAAAGTTGAAAGAAACAGAAGGTGAAGCAAAAAAGCTTGATCTAAGGATAATCAGCATCCCATCATTACACTCTTGAAGTGCCCAGTGTCATCATCTGGGTTACCAAACAACTCTTCTCAGAGCCCTCATATTATCGAGGCTATATGAATGAGTTGTATCCTCTTATCAAGAAACATCCAGAAAAAGAGGAAAAAATAGAGAATTGTTGAGAGTGCAAAGTCATAAACAAATATTTTTTTGTATTTTACCAGTGCTCATAAAACAGAATACACAATTGATTTGCACTAGATATATGTATTACTGAGCTGTGCCCCATCAATCGTGTTTCCATCTAAAACCAGTGAACAAAAAAGAAAAGGAAGGCAGGTAACCAACGTTTGCTGCCCACTAATTGGTCGACATGTTTCAGCCTTCAGGAGAAACTCTCCCTGGCTTTCTTCAGGACCTCATGATCAAAGTCCCTAGTATGGACTTTGGAAAAGAAAATGGGTTACTACTATACCCTTGTATATGTTATCCAATTCCTCAATGTGATTGCTGATGATAGTTGACATCTACAAAACGAGAGAATCAACAAAACAATAAATTAAATTCGGAAGGGAAAAATGACAAATAATCACATGAGACATTTAGCTTCAAAACGTCTGTATCCTCATTCTTCTGAATTCTCTATTTTTTCCTCTTTTTCTGGATGTTTCTTGATAAGAGGATACAACTCATTCATATAGCCTCGATAATATGAGGGCTCTGAGAAGAGTTGTTTGGTAACCCAGATGACTAGAGGTGGGTGGAATTTGCGGAATTAACCTTCGCAAATTATCACGAGAATGTTTAAAATTATCGCAAACAAGCAGAAATATCGCGAAGATGCGGAAGTTTTTTTCCGGCATGTTCGCGAGATTTTCTGCATGGTTGCGGGTCGCCAACTTACCCATGTGGTTGCTTGCGGGCGCGGCCATCTTGTTTTGAGTTGTTCTCGCGGTGCATGATCGCGAGAAGAAAGACGTGATCGCGCGACGCATGACGTCACTGCGGGCGCGAACTGTCGCGAGACAGCGCAAATGGCTAAAAACAATACAACATCTCATGGAGAACGCGACCGGATCAAGAAAACTTGTCGGCGAACGCAGGGATTCAGGTAAGGCGATCGCGCGCGAGAATGTATCATTTTACAGCACGAGCAAGAAACAAATTATCGCCAAGCTGCGGAAACCGGAATTTTTGACATTTTCGCGCTCTCCGCGGAACGCAAAAATGTCAAATTATCGCAATTTCCGCAAACGGAACGAAATTTTTGCCCAGGCCTAATGATGACACTGGGCACTTCAAGAGTGTAATGATGGGATGCTGATTATCCTTAGATCAAGCTTTTTTGCTTCACCTTCTGTTTCTTTCAACTTTTGTATCGCTTGACTACATGTTTACCTATATTATCTCACTATTGGCGTAAAATTGTTATTAGTCAACTTTCTTGAATTTTAGAAAAAATTCATTAGAAAGTCACAGCTAATGGAACATCAGAAAGTCCACACTGGGGAGAAACCATATCAATGCACAGAATGTGACAAAGCATTTATAACAAATGTACAGATGAAGCGACATCAAAATATCCACTCTGGGGTGAAACCATATCAATGTACTGAATGTGAAAAAGCATTTATAACAAATGGAGAGCTGAAGCAACATCAAAAGGTCCACACTGGGGAGAAACCATATCAATGTACAAAATGTGATAAAGCATTTATAACAAATGGAGAGCTAACGCGACATCAGAAAATCCACACTGGGGAGAAACCATATCAATGCACAGAATGTGGCAAAGCATTTATCAAATATAGTCAGCTAAAGGAACATCAGAGTTCACACTGGGGGGGAATCCGTACGAATGCACTGAATGTGACAAAGCATTTATAACCAATGGAGAGCTGAAGCAACATTTAGAAAATCCCCACTGGAGAGAGACCATTCAACTGCACTGAATGTGAGAAGTCATTTATTAGGAAGTCGCATCTTATGTAACATCAGATAGTCCACGTAGGAGAGAAACCATATAAATGTACATAATGCAACAAGACATTTATTACTAGGCAAAGATAAATACTACATCAGAAATTCCACACTGGTGAGAAACTATATGGCTGTACTGAATGTGTCTTAGCAGTTATTACAAAGCAAAGTTTAAAAATACATCAGAATGTTCACACATGAAAGAAACCATATAATTGTACAAAATGTGACAACACCTTTATTCCAAATGGAGGGTGACCATTCAACTGCACCGCACGTGACAAGGTATTTATTATAAAGGGAGAGGTAAAGCAATATCCGTGTCTACACTGTGGAGAAACCACATGAATGTATAGAATGTGACAAGGGATTTATTACAAAGCAAAATGTAATACAAGATCAGGAAGTTCACGCAGGGGAGAAAATATATGTATGTACTGAATACCACAAAGCATTCATAATAAATGGAAAACTGAAGCGACATCTGAAAATCTACATGGCAAGAAATCCAATGTATGTACAGAGTTTAATGAAGTCTTACACAGGAAGAATAAGCTAATGCCGTATAAACAAATCTACACTAGGGAGAAACGCTATTAATGAATAGAATGTGACAAGGGATCGATAACAAAATATATATTAGAATGTTCCCACAGGAGAGAAACTCTATAAAAGTATTGAATGTGGCCATGCATTCGTAAATGGAGAGCTAACTCGACATCAAAAGTCAACCGGGAGGCCGCACTGAATTTAGCAAGGCTTTTATTGGCAAGGGAGAGTTAAAACCGCATCAGAAAGTCCCCACTGAGAAAAATCTATATGAATGTACAGAATCAATCAATGGGTATTAAGTGTGGCAAATCATCAGTGAGGTTCTCAAGGCGCTGGGTGAGGAGTTGTTGTCCAGAGGGGCTGATCAGTTGAACAGGGGCACCTGTTGTAGGATCTCTAGGATATTCCTGAGTAGGCCAACTGTTGGAGGGAGGACCACCGGGGAGTCGGAGGGACTGCTCCGGGGCACCTTCCTACCGCAAGGTTATAGCCGAGCTCCGCTGAGAAGCCTCCTAGGAGAGGTCCTTGTCCTATGATCGTACCAGGCTCAGTAACACCACCACACAGGACTCTGGATCGGTTGCTTATCTTGGTTCTTTATATAAAAAGGAGCACGTTCAATATTTACAGTGGGATCGAGTGATCCTGGAAGAGTCTCAATGTTTTTGGAGGGATAGGGTAGCGGGACAGTCTTAGTACCAGCCAGGTACGGGAGGGCTCTGCGCCAGACCTTGGGTGCTGGTCTCAGAGCGGCTCGGTCGGGGAGAGCCGCGACGGCGTCAGCAGGGCTCAGGTGGTAGTTCCGCTCGGGTCGAGCCGCGACACAGTCAACAGGGCTCCGGTGGTAGGTCCGCTTCGGTCGAGCCGCGATGAGGTCAGCTGGGCTCTGATGGTACGTTTCAACAAGGTCGGGCCGCGACAGCGTCAGCAGGGCCCCAAAGGTTCGTGAAGGTCTTGTAAGCACGATGGAGCCGCGACGTCGTCAGCAGGGCTCAGAGTGTCGGTCCAGGAAGAGTCTTTCTCCGTAGGGTCAGCCGCGATCCGATCAGCAGGGCTCTTGACTCCGGGATACAACTGTCGTCTTGTTGCCGGGTCGCCCCAGATATAGGTCTGGAGCCCTTTGATGTCCGGACCCTTGCGCCCAGGAGGGCGGAGGGCCGGGTGGGGCGCGGCCAGACGCCCAGCAGGAGAGGCGCCAGGCCCCAGGGAGCTGTGGGGCGATCGCACCTAGGTGTGGAAGGACGGTTCGGGGTCCCATCGATACTGCCCTCCGCCAGGAGTGGGAAGGGCTCACGTGGTATCCCCCAGGCCAGGGGTTGGCGCCTCGATGTCGGGCCTCGCTGGGACCGAGGCCGGGTAGAGCAGGGTCATGTAGGTGGTCACGTGGAGTGACGTATAATCCAACATGGAGGCGCCCCGAGGTGCATGGGACCTCGTGCGGCTTAGCGAGGGGGAACAGGACCACGCCACGAGGCCGGCTCCAACACCAACCTATTGTAATTTTACATTCTGCCCATAGATCTGCTGGCACAATTATGTCAAATAGACTGTTCAAATCAATCCACAGTACTTTTGATAATTTGACAAACCTATCTACCTGCCTATACCATTCCACCGGCTTCTCGCGAAGACGGGGGAAGTCATTTGTAAATGATAAAAGGCCCTGTCTGGTCCAGGGAACATGCACGTAGCCTCCTCCTGGGATCTCTCTCATGGGACACTCAGTTACCACTTTCTCCTTTTCTCTTACTGGGAAAGCTGCAAACGTTTTGTCTACTCTGTATGGTTTCTGTAATGACTTTATTTTCTCAAAATCGATACCCATTTCACTTGCCACTTTTTCCAATTTTTCATGCCAATTTCTTGCTCTCCATGTTATACTTTTACATAGAAACATTTAGTTCTTTATCCTGATATGCTTTTGACTTTTCTGTTGGAATAGTTCCTACTATTAATTCTTCCAAAGTTATTTTTAATTTTGCCACATCTAAAGGTCTGGGTTTGGTATCTTTTTGCTGTAAACTTCTTAACCATTCGCTTAGTTCATCAGAAGTGGGACCTACAGGAATTGTTTCATTCCTCACTTGTTCTAGACTCTTTGGCGATCCTGGTACTGATTCTGTCGTCATTAATGTTTTATTCTTTGGACTCTGATTTACTGTCAAATTTTTTCGGAGTACTTAATCCAGAAGTTCCTACCAATTGTCCCCATGGATTTTCTCCTGAATTCCTTTTTCCTGCTTCAGCTTGTTTATTACTGTTGTAAGGGATCGTTAGACAATGCTCACTATCCTTTTGCTTATCAAAAACAAGCATCACTGGTTCTATTGTTACAGGAACAGTTACAGCTTCCATGTTTTTGGTCAATTCCCTAATCTTTTCAGTTAACTCCAGGGTAGTTCTGGCTAATCCAGCTGAGTTTTCATTTGTCATTCTACCGGGCTGTGTATTTTCTGATTCTCCAAAGGGATTATTTTTCCCTACCTCAGGTGGTGTTGGCTCAAATTTTATGTTTTGTGGTGCCTCTTTTACTGGCGCATTTGGTGTCAACAGCGTAGAATTTGGTTGATACGGGGGAGGATTTTTATAAAACATGTCCTCGAGTACATCATCCTCCGACTCATTCATACCATACTTGTAGCCTTCTGATCCTGTATTGTTTCTTTTTTCTGTTCACTTTCCACTACTAGTCTCCTCAGCCTTTCTCATAGGGAACATCCCATCAGCCACATTCCCACTCCACCATCTCATTCTATCATCATGATTTTCCTGTCCACACGGTCTACCAAACATGTATTTATACCTTCCGCCACTCCGCTGTCGCTCTCTTTCATACATCTCATCTTCCCATTCTATCAATGCGTCAAACTGAGAAGGTCTAGGTCCTAATCTCATCATCCTTTCTCTTAAGTTCCTTAATACCGCTAAATTAAATGAACCATGTTCTGGAAACACTAAAACTCCATCATCTTTTGTATACTTTGCCCAATTATCTAGCCAAATAAATGTATGATACCCATATTTCGCAACCATGAAGGATGCAGGTGATTTCAGTGGAGGAAGCAACTGTCCCTCTCTAGTCACAATCGGCTTATCCTTTTTAAATAAATTCTTAATCTTCCCAAACCAGGACTTTTTTTTCGTTCTCTGGTGGATCATAATACATCATTTTCTTTATTTTGTATCGTTAGATTTCCTCTACGACTATTCTGTGGTCTTATCCAATCGTAGCGCGACTCATACTAACGCACCAATCAGGGGTGTCTGTCACTTTTGCAACTCTCCAATCTCAGCGCGACTTATACTAAAGCACCAATCCAGAGCGTCTACGTCACTCTGTAATTCTCCAATCCCAGCGCAGTCTTTCTGACGTCAGCTTGTCTCGCTATTCCTGCTGACCCCTCCTTTACAACATTTATCGGAAACATTTCTCTTGCGTTCTCTTTCACTCAAAATCTGTTAGTAACAACATAACACCATTGTCCGCTTGGCTAACCAAAGAGATAGTTTTGACCTTTTTTACAAGAATTCCGTATTTCTCGACAACAGCGCTTACCTCTGCCCTACCACGGAATTATTCCATTCGCCGATAAAGTAGCACTTCCCTCTACCTTACCCTTCTAACAAGCATTAGCTAACCGTTTCTCTGGAGAGAAGACACATGTGGAGACTACACTGCTCCTGAGAATTAAGGCCAGAGTTTTACGATAAAACCGAATGCTATTTCACTTACACACATTCATACGGAAAAATGTAGTTCTGTATTTCTCGAGAGCAGCTCTTATCTCTGCCCTTCCACAGAATTATTTTGTTTGTTGATAAAGTAGCACTTCCCTCTACTTTACCCTTCTTACAAGCTTAGGGGAGACCTATTACCTTTTCACTGATAAGCGTAATCAGAGCTCACAATTGACTCCTGTTCTTAAGACCGAAATTTCACAGGTGGCCTTCGCTACCCATACACCACTTTCACACAGAAATGTCCCTAACGATAACACAGACGATGTTACTAATTCGAACCCAGACAATGTGTCGTGCGACTCCAATCGTCGCACGTTTTCCCCGTGTACCTACAGGGCATCCAACTTCCTACAGCCCAAAAGTCTTCAAAAACAACATAGAATGCAACGCAACTCAGCATAGAATGTTAGAACATAAATCAATTATCATCCAAACATCCATCAATAACCAATAATCAGAAATCAAAATCAATAAGCAATAATCACCAAACAATAAAACCATCAAGCAATAAAACCATCAATCTGCTACCAGAAAAGCTGATCAAGAGGAAAGGGGCAAGGGCGGGCAAGCAATTTTACTGATCCTCCCTACGTCACAGATTCATCAACCGCACTTATTCGCACACGCATTCATTGGTGGGGCACATAACACCAACACTCGCACTTTTCTTACACTAAATCCGCACGCAGGAGGACGATGTATCCATTAGACATGTGGGGAGGTACCTTATTACATATAGGGAAAGAACATGTATTACAGAATATACATTTTTACATCAACACCTATAGGATCCTAACTTTAACATCAAGGCACTCCACCACTTTGTCGAATGGACTAATTAGTTCGACTGGTTGATGGTGATTTAGAACCAGTTAAAACACATTAAAGCTTCAGAATCCTTTTAGCAACCTACTTGAAGAACCACAAACTCATTTTCTGTTAATCAATATTTAGTTTATCTAATTTCCTGCTCTCAATTATATAATTAGCATTTCGGTCAATCAAGTTTGAATTTCAATCAACACGAATTGCATGACATTTTATATTTACCTATTCTTGCTATGGGGGTTCTTTTCTAATTCAATTGGCTCTGCCTAACCCAAATTCTTTGCTCAATCGTCCCAATCGAAAGCAGGACCCGATTCAATAAGTCCGAAAAGTTCTCTCGCTCAGCACAGCACAGCACAGTCCCAAAGATATCCAAAGGACCAAGCAATCGTGCAAGCGAATTGATCACGCAAGTTCTGTACACTCTCCTTCGGACACAATCTCTCTAAGGTGGCCCTTTCAAACGACTAACGATGAGCACCCCACACCTGTATCTCTCCCCTCATCAAGCTACCCCTCCCTATTCTACTACCCTTTTTATAATAAAATTCTGGGTAACATGAAACATTTATTGAACTAAGAAGAAATGTGATTGGTCCATTTTGCAAAAATTGTTATATGGTCCAGGTTTCTCACTGTCTTGGGTTCTCAGAGAACTTGCTTGGTCACATCCTCAGTCTATGTCATGCTCATGCAACATTGTTGATTATAGGTGACTATTGTTTTCCCCGGGTAATTTCACTGACTGAAATCTGGCAGTCTTCCATGCTCCTATCCTTGGCCAGGAACACTGTGCTCTGAATTGAGGATGCCTGGAGGTCTTCGGAGCCATCCGAGTCTGCGCAGAAGACATCGCTCTCACAAGACGGTGGCCACTTCCGAACTCCATTTTGAATGTCATGGCTTGGTAGGCCCGAATGCCAACTTAAGCAAAACAAACACAAAAGAATAATTAATATGCGGAAATGATGATTCTAATGTTAAACCCACACTAATCCCTTTATGTATTAGTATTTTCCTGGCGTATAGCGACATTTAAAGCAATAATACTCACTATTCGGCATCAACAGGAACGCAAACGTCACTACAGCAACATAAATCATGCAATATTCTATCGCCACACATACTACTATTAATAGGCTTACCACAATTAGTTATTAGTTATTCTGCTATGCAAATAGCAATGAGTCCTGCATGTAATTTGTGTTTACCAAAAATGCACGTTGTTGGTTAATATATCACAGCACACAGTTAATACAAATTAATATATAAATTGATTAAGTCATTCGTATTTTCATGCAAAATAGAGAAGGTATACAAAATTTTGCTTTACCTGCTCCATCACCGGCATAGAGGGGATTGCTCCCGACAGGATCACATCCTTCCTACAAAACAGAAATAATGTCATCCACCCCCCCTTTCACATCCAAGCCTTACTTCGCAAAAGCAGGGGTCCCTCAAGGCTCTATCATCTCACCCATGCTTTTCAGCATCTACATGAAGTCATAACCAGCACTGATCAATGAGTTTCACCTCACATGCTATAACTATGCAGATATCACACAAATACTCCTTGAACTGGAAAGCCCAAGACATTGAAGCTCACAAATTTTCATCTGCTTCAGAGCCATTGATCAATTTCATGAAATGGCACCATCTCAAATAGAATGCTTCCAAAACAGAAATACTCACATGCGGCAATAAAAAATATGATGACCTACTCTCCTCCTGGCCTGACGATTTGGGAACACAGCTTTAAGTATCTAAGGAAGTAAGAAACTTCAAAATTACCATTTACTCCAAGTTATCAATGAATACCCAAGTGGACAAACTAGCAATATCAAGCTTCATTACTATAAAAACTCTGTAACACATCTTTCCCCAGTTGTGATTTCCACACAGGGTCCAGGCTACTATCTCTCTTGTACTGTCTAAACAGGATTACTCCAATAGCCTCTAACACGGATCATTATTAACAACGATGAAAAGATTACAACGGATTCAGAACTCTGCTGCTAGACTCCGCCTGCGTGTAAAGCCACAAGCCCACATCTCCCCTGCCTTGCGGGCCCTACATTGGTTGGATCCACATTCAAGCTGCTTTTTATCACCCAGAAGGCGATACGTGAAACAAGGCCGCTCTTCAGGAATAAAATCATCAATACCATAGACCTCTTCAACGTCCTGAAGCAGCAAGTCTCTTCTCTCCGTCAACACTCATGCAATGATTCTACCAAGTGCTGCGGACAATCTGCAACATTCTTCTCTTAAAAAATATCAAACATTGAACTCACTCTTCTGCCACCGACCCCCCTGCCCTGCACCATGATTACCCCCAGAACACTGAGGATCCACCTAAGGCCCTTCATCTAAACAACTGCTGTCTCCCCAATCTCTGCCCATCAGCAATCCAGAACGCCAACCACAACCTTTTACAACTGAAAAATTATGCAATTTGGACTGAATTAGACTGTTTCCCTGAAGAAGAATTCAGAAAACGACTCTCCTGCATGAAGCTAACATTGCACATCTCAAACCACCTCCCTACTGCACTTGTCAAAAGTCTTAGCTACATCATCTCCCCCGTATGGACCAAAATCATCAACTCCACCCTATTGAGTTTCTCAATGTCCGCCTCACCTTAAACTTGGACAAGTCACCCCATCATCAAAAAACCAGATGTCAACCTGAAAGACCTTAATATTTACAGACAGATAACTAACCTCCCTCTGCTTGGCAAAGCCATCGAAAAATTTGGGTTTGCACAACTAAACAACCACATTGAAAATATACAACTTTCCAATCCAGATTCAGGAGAGGTTGAAGTACAGAGACTGCAATACTGAACATCACAGATGGCCTTCACAGATCTCTGGATGATGGACAGGCGTGCCTCCTAGTCCTCCTGGATCTCACGGTGGCCTTTAATACTGTCAACCATGGTATCCTCCTGAACACCCTCTCAGCGTGCAGGCATCACTGGAACTGTCCTTCGGTGGTTTGCTTCTTTCCTGAACCAGTGTTCACAGCTAATCAAGCTAAACAGTTACACCTCCAAACAACACCACTCTCACATGAACTCCCCCAAGGATCAGTTCTGTCTTCTGCACTATTCAATCTCTACATGGAACCCCTCATTATGGTCCTCAAATAAGCCAGAATTGGGTATCATCTGTATGCAAATGACGCCCAACTCTACATTACAATCTCCTCAATTAAAGATATCCATTGCTTAAACTTTACTCTCTCAATGGTTCAATCCTAACTAACCAGTACCATCTCAAGCTCAACCCCAACAAAACAAAACTCCTCCTCATCCAATGGAAAGACAAGTCCTTTCCCGCAGCTATTTAGCTCGACAACCTCACTGCATTAAACTGCAAACTATCAGTCTCTAACTCAATCAAATCGTTTGGGATTACACTTGACACAAACTTGAATATGAAAGAGCATATTAATGCCTCAACCAAAAGTGTGTTCTACATGCTGAAACACCTTAAAAAAGGCAAACCCTTCGTCCCCATCAAGGACCTAAAGACAGTGGTGCAGTCCTTATTCCTCTCCAGGCCGGACTACGGTAACTCAACATGTCACAGGCACCACAAAAACACACTTCGCAACTATGACAGGTACACTCAACTGAGCAGCCAGGCTACTTTCGGGGGAGAGTCGCTTTGACTACATCACTTACACTCAAGAAACTCAACTGGCTACCAATAGAGTCAAGATGTATACTCAAAACTGTCTGCATAACACACAAAACTCTCTACAGGAACAAACGCTCTACCACACAAACAAACTTTCCAAAGCCGGCCTAAAGAGACCTCTTCATAGCTCAAGGAGCCTACTCTTGATTCCACCCAAACTGAAGAAAGAAAAATCTTGCACCGGCTTCTTCTCCCGGAAACGCTCCAAGACTATGGAACTCGCTGCCACAGGATCTATGTGACATTCAAACATTCCAACACTTCAAGCAGAATCTTAAACTTTTACTTCTCAACAAGTTCCTAAACCTCGCCCCCCCGCCAAGCCACCGGACCCTCTAAATAAATCTGAACTTGACTACCTACTACCTCAGGAAAAACTGTACCTCCACTCTCAACCTTCACTATACTCTACCAGAACTACCTCAAAACTGTTTTGTTCAACAGGCCTGTGAAGTTCCACTCATCAGGCGTTAAACTAATGCATTCCAGTGTGGTGGTCCGCATCACCGTACTGATATGCATTGTCACGCCTGATAGCGCCTACTCCGATTCCCAGCCGGAGAGCTGCTTAAGTACTACTGACTGGTAATTTGGTTTTAGCTGACAGCGCATTGCTGCGGCAGGCTTTGTGGCTTGGGGGTTTGGTTCAGGCAACTCGCTCTGTCCAGTCAGGGTTGGCTACAATGTGCGTCAGTCACTCTGCGGCTAAAGTCAGTGACTTGACATCAAGTCTTGTGACTTAATTTGGTCAATCAACAGCCGAGGTCTGAGCCGTGCGCAGATTCAGTTTGCAAAGCCAGGAGCTTGCAGGTGCTACTGAGCTGAGCTCACAGGGCCCGATTCACAGAACTAACTTAAGACAAAATCCTAAACTTACTACCATTTTGGTATTCACAGATGACACTTACTCATTTTGGTATTCACAGAAGGCACTTACTTACTCATTTTGGTATTAAGAGGTGTGGTGCAGCGGCCAGGGCAGCTAACTTCGGAGCACAGGATTCACGGCTCGATCCTGTCTCCGGCGGCAGCTCAGATCAGCACCATGTGACTCATTGATGAGTAAGTGCCTTCTGTGAATACCAAAATGAGTAAGTTACTCAAAATGAGTAAGTTACTCATTTTGGTATTTTCAGAAGGTACTTACTCATCAATGAGTAAGTGCCTTCTATGAATACCAAAATGAGTAAGTTACTCAAAATGAGTAAGTAAGTGCCTTCTGTGAATACCAAAATGAGTAAGTGCCTTCTGTGAATACCAAAATGGTAATAAGTTTAGGATTTTGTCTTAAGTTAGTTCTGTGAATCGGGCCCACTGAGCGGCCCCCATAAGATCATTAGGACCTGCGCAGCCATTGAGGGAGAGTCAGTGGTGCAGCCATGAATGCAGTCGGAGTGCGACCGCTGTCGCTGCTCAGACCGGCGGACCGGACGCAATGGGCAGCGCTTGCTGAGAGTCTCGAGTGAGTGTCACTGTGTCGATTGGGCTGCTGAGATCAGAAGCTGAGGCCAAGTATCCCAGTATTCTCTGACTTTGAAAGAGACAAGCTGCTGCTTGTCGTGTTGCTTCTCTGAATTTCCTGCAGCGATAAGGAGGAACCAGCGCCCCTCTGCACTTAGCTGCAGTGGTGCAGAAGATGCCCTTTTCTGAGCCACAATGCGCTTGGATACTGGTGCCCAGAACTTGAGACCCCCTACCCTGTTCTCCGGGTGTGCTTCTCAACTCAATAACTGCCTCAGAAATGGTAGGGTCTATAACACTTTGCTGCTGTCTGCAGCAAGCTACGTTTACTTTATATATGCATGAAAGGCCCTTTCCACCTTACTCTGTTACGTGCAGGCTGCAGCCACATGAACGTAAGCATTCCCGGGCCCATAGGTGTTGACTGGCAGGGCTGCAGTTTATTGGGCATGATTAGAACGTTGCATGTTGTGTGCTTGCTGAGCAATTTGAAAGCCCCATCATCTGTCCTCTCTCCATTCCTGCACCAATGTCCTTGAACGTCCATGCTGGCTGTATGAAAAGAGGCATTTAAAAGTGCTGCCAGCCCAAGGCCTCAGAACCTGCAGCAGCGATGGATCGCCCAACTGGCCGAAGCAAGGTAGGTAATGCGTGCTGCAATCATCACTGCAGAGCACAGCCTGTCCAATCAGCCCTGTCTGCCCCCAATAAAGACCCCCTGGCTCCCATCCTGGCAGTAAATCATTGGGCAGCACTTGTCCCTGGTGAGTTGTGCTGTGAATGGGTCAAGGTGGAGTGGGATAGGCTAGAAACCTTGCCACATTTCCCAGTAAATTAGGTTGTAAAATGTTTTAAAGACCAGCACATGATAACGTGGAGTTCATACAAGATAATCTGTATTCATTTTTAACAATGCTTTGCTTCATTTGTTTACTTAATCAGCCAGGGACCATTAAAACAGCTATGTAACACATTTTATGGAAAAATTATCTTTAGTTAGATCTGTTAAGCTTCGACACAGCTCACGCCTACAACCGTTGGCCGGCAGCGTCTGACATGAGTGAAGTAGTAAACAGTCTTATGCCTACAACCCTGGGGCAGGCGGCGTGTCTCCCAGTTATGCGTTTTATATATCTGAGATAACAACTAGGAAGTGAACCAATGGCACAGAGAGGCCAAATATGTCAGTAAGTGGAAAGTCACAACAAAGGGATGAACACCCACCCCGATCTCCTCTGCACCTCAGTGGCTTCATCCCAGTGTTTGCCGGGACATACGGGCTTGTATCAAAAATAAGGATATTGTTTGTTCAGACAGCGGCCTAAGTGGACTCCCTTACCTTTGGTACTCCAATCGCAGGATTTGCAGGTATTATGGGCAGGTCACTTCTCTGAATTCCTTCGATAAGATCGTAATGAACAGGGATCATAATTCTGGATATTCATCTGTCGTATTATCTATCATCATTGACATACACTCCATCGCCAGCACCACCCACAGTTTTCTTAACCATGCGGAATGATCAGGCATCACCTCTGCGCCCCAGCATGCTGGACTGACCCTTCATGCGGTGTTTAGAGCAAGAGCTATTTGTCTGCCCCTAACTAATCACACGGGGAAGGTTAGGGGGTTGGAGAGACCCAAGATTGTGTATGCAGGAAAGAGGGGGATGGCCATGTTAAAAGCTTGATCGTTATTATTCCGGATCTGCTCCCAATAACGGACTAGCTTGGAACACTTCCAGAGAAGATGAAGAAGTGAGCCCGTTTGCCCACATCCCTGCTAGCAAAGTGCTGAGCGATTCCTGTTCCAACTATGGACTCAAGCAGGTATTAGGTACCAATAAAAGGCAACTTTATAAGCCAACTCCTCGCCCGCCATATTGTGTGCTGTGTGTTGGGGTCTGAAATGGACGTCCTGCCATTCTTTGCTGGAAAGTGAACACTCCAGTTCCTCCTGCCACCTAAACTGACCCTTGAACCTGGAGGGTTTGAAGTCTGCTGATGTGAAGGCATAAAGCTCAGAGATAATATGTTTGTCCCCCTCCTTGGATATGACCCATTTTTCAAAATGGATCATTGGGCAAGATGTCCCGGGTCCAATGCCAGGGGAGGACACCCAGTGTCTCACCTGCGTGTATGGGAACAAGTCCGTTGCTAGTAGCGAGTAGTACGGTCGCAGCTGATCGAAGGGAATGATCCCTTTGGGGTCGAATAGCGAGCCCACCCGTATGCAGCCTATTTCACGCCAGCGCTTAAAGACCTCTGATCTACACCCCAAGGGGAAGTCCAGATTGTCAACTATTGGTGTCATCGGCGAGGGAAGTGTTGTGAAGTTGTGCCGAAGAGCTACAGCATCCTAGATCTTCAGAGTCGTGGCAGTCACCTGTGAGGAGTAGAGCTCCTACCCCCTATGCTTGCAAAGTAGCCATATCTTCCGCCAGACATTGATTCCCACAATAGTGTGATCTATAAAGGACCAATGCTTTTCTGATAACGGGTGGTTTAATTCCACAATAAAGCATAAGTGCGTGCCCTGAAAATACCTTGAGATCAGGGGTAGCCCCATACCACCCTCCGCTTTAGGTTAAGTGATGAGCTGTTGACTAAGGTGCGGTTGTTTGCCGCTTCAGACGAACCGATTAATGGCAAGTTGTATGTTATGTAGGATCGATGGAGGCAATGTCAGAGGTATGGTCTGAAAAATGTAGAGGCTACGCGGCAGAACCATAATTTTGATGGCTGCAATACGGCCAGCCCATGACAGGCTGGCGCGTTTCCAGGTAGCTAGCGTCTTGGTGGTCTGATCTAAGAGGGGGCTATAGTAGAGCCACCATTGTCCTCGCTGGCGTGGAGGCCAAAAGGATATCCAGATATGGGATCGTGTCTGTTGCCCACTTAAAGGGGAACTCTGATCGCAGTGCAGCAATTAGGGCTGGAGTGACTGAGACGTTCATGATCTGAGATTTGGGGAGGGTCACCTTGAACCCGGAGATGACACTGAATTTCACAAATTCCTCCATGAGAGATGAAAGGGAGGTCATTGGGTTTGTCAGGGACAGAACAACAGTGTCTGCATACATGCTAATTGTGTGCGTGTCTGCTCCAAGCTGTATCCCTGAGACAAACAGGTTGTCCCGTACCTTTTGCGTCATGGGCTCTATTTAAAGCGGGAAGAGGAGCAGGTAAAGGGGGCAGCCCTGGTGAGTCCCACATGCTATGGGGAAAGACGCAGACCCTAGCTGTCACCCTGGGAGGGCTGTAGATGCAGAGCATCCAGGAGATTAACCTATCCCCAAACTGAAACGGACAGAGCGTAGGACACAGATACGGCCAATGGACCCTGTTGAACGCCTTTTCAGCCTCGAAGGAGAAGAGAATGGGTTCTCTCTGCGATCGCTGGATGAGGTCCGTGAGGTGGATGAGGCGCTTCCTATTGTCTCCTAAATAACAACGGACGTCTCACTAGAAGGCTGGGGAGCAGTCTTACAAGACCTTCAGGTAAGCAGCCACTGGCTGCCCCAGCATCGCCTACTCCACATGAACCTGTTGGAGCTCAGGGCGATTCATCTAGCCTTACAGGCCTTCCTTCTGAGGATTCAACGATCCTCTGTCCTGGTCCGTACGGACAACGTGACAGCCATGCATTACGTAAACAAGCAGGAAGGTACAAGGTCTCGTCGACTATCCAAAGAGGCTCAGGAAATTTGGGAATGGGCAATACAGTACGAGATATCGCTCTCAGCGGAACACCTTCCAGGTGCCCTTAACAAACCAGCGGACATGCTCAGTCACCTGAAATCAGTGAGCCACAAGTGGGAATTAGACCACGACACTCTGGAGGAGATTTTCAGTCTCTGGGGCACTCCGCCCATAGATCTCTTTGCCACTCCAGAGAACAAAAAGTGCTGACTCTACCCAAGCAGGCATCACCATCCGGGATCGTTGGGGAATGCGCTTTCGATGGCCTGGTCAGGCGCCTTTGTTTACGCTTTTCCTCTGATCCCACTAATTCCAAGACTTCTCCGGAAGCTCAAGGCGGAACCCTGCAGAATGATTCTGGTGGCCCTGGCGTGGCACCGCCACTTTTGGTTTACGGAGCTTCTTCTACTCTCCCTGGACCGTCCAGTTCATCTGCGCCCAATTCCTTCCCTGCTGACGATGTCCCAGGGCCAGGTGGTACACCCGGATTCAAGCTCTCTTCAGTTATCAGCGTGGCTCCTGAGCACCGAGAATATCAGGATCCGAATATCTCCGCAGAGTGCAGAGAGGTGCTTGCTCAAGCTCGAGTACAAATAAGACATATCGCTTAAAATGGAAGCGTTTCTGCCTTTGGTGCCGGCAAGAAAAGATTCATCCTTACACTTCTGCTCCTCATCAGATTTTGCCGTACATTCTGGCATTGGCTAAATCAGGTCTCGCTCATTCTTCTATCAAAGTGCACCTTGCGGCCATCTCTAGATTCAGATGGACTTCTTCTGGACCTTCCCTCTGGTTGGCAAGGATTGTAAAGCAATTTCTTAATGGACTTTTTAGAGTTTTCCCACAAGTTAGGCCTCTACCGCCTCTGTGGCAGCTTAACTTAGTTCTTACTCAACTCATGAGGCCGCCTTTTGAACCAATTCATAGGGCGGACCTTAAATTCCTCTCATGGAAAGTGGTTTTCCTTCTCGCCTTAACATCTGCCAGAAGAGTAGGGGAACTGCACGCTTTCACTAGTCAAGAACCGTTCTTACAGTTTAAAAGAGAGACTTTGATTCTGAGAACTAATCCCAAATTTATCCCGAAGGTGCCTTCAGACTTTCATTTGAATGAACCAGTTATTCTCAAATCCTTTTTTCTTCGACCCACTACTCCAGCGGAGAGGGCTCTTCTCTCTCTGGATGTTCAAAGATGTCTGAAATTTTATCTTCAACGTACCAAAGACTTCAGAAGATCAACACAGCTCTTTGTCGCTTTCAGTCGCTTTCAGTGCTCCTCGCAAGGGTTTCCCTCTTTCAAAGCAGGGTATTGCTCGATGGATTGCCAGCGCGATCCAATATTGTCACCAAGTACGGGCGCACTCTACGAGAGCTATGTCTTCTTCAGTTGCTGTCTTCGCCGGAGTGCCTCTCAAGGACATTTGCAGAGCAGCGACATGGAGCAGTGCCCATACCTTCAAAAGGCATTACTGCTTGGACACCTCCACGCGTAGTGACGCTGCAGTGGGACAGGCAGTCCTGATGAACGTCTTTCAATGAGTGGTGAGCTTTCCTTTCTAACCCTCCTTCCTTTTTATTGGTTATTCGCACATTTTGTAACTCTAGATGCTTTTACTATTTCTTCTTTCCAAGTGAACGGGGCATGGGGGATACCATCTTCAGTCTCGTAGTACCCCATGGCCGCTGCTATGACCACCGCTAGCCCTTCTCCTGCGACTAGCATCAGCTGGGCTGTCGAAGCTTCATGATACCTCTGAAAGGGCCGATTCCCCTGATAGTGCATGGAGCACTGCTTGTCTCTCCTTGTACATGGTGTCTGGATCTGGCTATGTTCAGATCGGGGCGTTCTTGATTTGCCATCACCCTTGCTGTTTCAGCCTTTTGTTGCTAGGGCAAAGGGACTAATCCTGTGGTCCACCGGGCGATTCCACTTGGTGCAGGGTGTAAGCTTCCTTGAAGGATCATATTTAGTGTACGGTTCCTTTGAGATGAAAATTATACAAAATGGGAGGCCTCATGAGTACGGAAGGTTGGTTTTCCACAGGTGTTCTTTCACTGGCAAAATTCCCTGCATTTCTGTAGAGTAATCCAGGAGAGATCCTATTACAGCACCGGAGAGTGACCTCGGAATTGAAGTGGTTGTGCCTCCCACCTTTGCTGAGAAAGTCGTCCTTTGTTTGGAAATCGTGTACAAATACCAGGATGGCAATGGGGGAGTTGTTTTACGTCTGGGGGGTCCGATCCGATGGACCCGGTCTAGTTGAAGGGTAGCCTTACTTGCTTGTCCCAGGATGTAGCGGAAGAGATCTGTGACATTGTCTCGGAGGTTAGATCCCTCCGCTTTCTACAGCACACCCCTGATATAAATTTTGTTCCTAGGGGGGGGTGATTCTCCAAATCCTTGTCATGCCCCTGGAGATCTATGTGTTGTTCCTTGAGTCGCAGTACCTCTAGCTGCAGCCACTCCAAATAAACTTCTCAGCTTGTTTCCCTGTCCTCCAGTGCGGCTACCCTGTCGCCAAACTCCTCGATATCGCACCGGACCTCCTGGAGGTCCGTTGCTAGCTACGCTTTCATAGCCTTGAAGTCTCCCCTTAGGGAAGCAAAAAGGGTTTCTAGGAAGGACTTAGCTACTGGGCCATCCCTGTCATCCGAATATGCTCTGTCGCCTCCGTCTCTGCTTCTTTATCCTCTGGTGCTGTGCCTCCCTGCATTCCAAACATGTCCTTTGACGAGCAATCTTTTTTTGCTCTATCCACTGTCATTTTACTGCTCCATAGGAAGGCTCTGCAGGAGGGGCCACACTTGCTGCGGGAGCCGGATTAGTGGTCCCTACCGTATCCTTAACTTCACCTTATTTATGGGGGCCCAAGTGTGGAGCAGATCAGGGCTTTCGAGCTCCAGTACCAGCAGTGTTGCCCTCACCGAGGCAGAGCCCCAAGTGGGGAGCAATACAGTCACCCCTGTGTTTCATTCTCTTCAGCCCTCTCGGTCCGGGCCAGGGCTTTGCAGGTGTCGGCAGGAGGGCCTCGCAGACCTGTTAATGCTGATCTCCTTGGCGGGGAAATGCCTGCCTGGCTTACTCTTTGTTCCTCGGTGGGGGTGTAGGGCCTGGATGTTCTCCTCTCACTCTTCCTGTGGCCCTTCTGTACTCCCAGGATGTGCCTACGCTGTCTGAGTGATGATTTGATTTGCTATAATTTGTGCATTTATAAAGCACACGAATGCCTGGGGGCATCTAGGCGCTGATACCAGAGAGTCCAGTAAGGTTGCCAATGTGAAAGTAGATGACATGTTAGTTGGCAAAGAGCCAGGTTTCTATCGATTTCCTGAAAGATAGCAGCGTAGGGCTGTTCTTTATGCTGACCGGGAGTGAGTTCCGTGTCTTGGATGTCCCTAACAGAAAGCGTCTTCAGCCCCAACGAGCTTTCTTGAACCTGGGCGTTTGTAGAAGTTTACTATGTGCAGATCTTAGACTTCTGGAAGGCACGTACCAGTTCAGATGTTTCTTCAGGAATTGAGGACCAGCCCCATGCAGCACTTTGAAAGCCATGCATTGGGATTTAAATTTGATCCTCTTGTCCACTGGGAGCCAGTGCAGGGCTCATGGCTGGCAGGGGGATAGAGGGGAGAAGAGGGGAGGGAAGGTTCAATAAAAATAAAATAAAAAATAAAATACCTTTCTGCCGGCCCGGGTCCCGCGTCTTCACTGCTCGGTCTGCTCCTGCTTTCCTGCCTCCAGGAACAGGTAGCAGGCAGCCTCCCTCCCCTCCCCTAAGCCAATCACAACACTCCAGTGGAACGTTGGGATTGGTTGGGACGCCGCTCAGCCAGGGGCTGTAGGGGATTGCATGTTCTCCATGTAGGTTGCAATGCAGCCTGCATGGAGAAGTGCAGAGTACGCATGACTGGTTTGGGCGGCCCGAGAGGCAAACCACTCCTGCCCTGCCCGCCCGCAATGCGGAAAGAAACATAAAATGGTAATAACCAAAAATTATTACCATTTTATGTTTTGGCTTTCTCGCCCTGTGAGAAAGCAGTGGGCCAACGCTCCTCTGCCCTAGTGGAGGAGCTGCCCCTGGTGGAAGACAGGCTGGGACCTAGGAATATCCAGCAGTAATCTAGCTGCCACATTTTGAAGACGCTGCAACTACTGTAGATGCTGCGATTGGATGCCCATGTACAAAGCGTTACCATAGTCCAATCTGGACAGGGCTAATGCAGTTACCAGGGTTTGTAGGGAATCTGGCGGATAAAAGGGTGAACATTCCTGGTTCATTTTAGGAAGAAAAGAAATAGTTGAGATGAGGGTACTGATCTGATTTTTGAATGTCAGTTTGTCATAAAAAATGAACACTAGGTTTTTCACCTTTTGCACTGGAACTGGGAGGTCGCCCAAGCTGGGGGGCCACTATCTAGGTTACCAAAAGGAGGTATCAGTACCTAGCAAAAGAACCTCTGTCTTTATTTATTTATTTATAGGTTTTATAATGCACTTGAATCACCCCCGGAGGGGTATCTCAGTGGAAAGGGCACGGCAGGCTAAGCTGAAAGACCAAAGGCTAGAAAGGAAAGGTTTTAAGACGCTTTCTAAAGCAAAGGCTATCGGGACATTGTCAAAGTTGTATGGGAAGCTTATTCCAATAAGACGGGGCAAGGTGAGAAAGGCCTTCCATCCTAACCTTGTTCTCTTAATCCGGGGTACCTTGAGAAGGGATTTGGTGCCAGAGCGGAGGGTTCTAATAGGGGAGGATCTGGTGAGTTTTTCAGCAAGGTAAGAGGGGCCTTCATTATAAAATCTTCTACACCGTGCTGCATATCTTAAACTGCACCCGCTGGCGAACTGGAAGCCAGTGGAGTCAGCAGAGAAGAGGGAGGGATGGAGTCCTAGGGGGAGCGTTTATAACGAGGCATGCAGCGGTATTTTGAACCACCTGCAAGCGCTGCAGAGACGACTCATTCGCCGAGATTAATAGCGCATTACTATAATTGATGCGACTTAGAACCATCGCCTGCATAAGTGTTCTACGTGACAAGACAGGGAAAAGTGGAAAGACTCTCCGTAGTAGTCCCAATACATGAAAGCAAGAGCCGACTGTAGCAGTCACATGCTCCTTTAAGGTCAGAGCCTAATCAAGACGGATGCCTACATTTTTAACACAAGTCTTAGGTTGAGGGGGAACGCCGAGATCTTCTGGCCACCACTCGGGTGTCCACCACAAAGGAGCATCATCAAAGAGCATTAGCTCCGTCTTTCCAGCATTGAACTGAAGGAAGTTGTCCTTCATCCAGACAGAGATTGTGTTTATCCCTGAAGCAAAGGAGTCTTGAACTGAGGGAGTGAATTTATTAAAAGAAAACAGCAGTTGCTTGTCATCCACATGGGATATGGGGTCAAAGCCCAATGTCCTTAAGAGGTTAGCCAGGGGAGCCACATAGATGTTGAATAATGTCGGGCTCAAACATGAGCCCTGGGGGACTCCCCTCTTTATTTCCCTAGTCTGTGAACAGTAAGGGCCAAGATTGATGGTCTGAGATCTAGAGGAAAGAAAGCTGGACATCCACTGCAACGCTGCACCTCTCAGTCCTATCTCCTCCAGTCTTCCCAGCAAGATCCGGTGCGAGACCGTATCAAATGCAGCGGAGAGGTCCAACAACACCAGAATCGTGGAGTGGCCGCTATCTAGTGTCATTCTGATGTTATCCGTGACCACTAGTAAGGCAGCCTCCGTGCTGTAATTAGGTCTAAACCCAGATTGTGGGGGATCGAGGCCACCCGTGGCTTCCACATAGTCAGACAGCTGCTTATTAATATGTTTCTCCACGACCTTGCTCAGGAGCTGGCGGAGAGAGATAGGGCGAAGATTCGAGAGATCTTCCATTGGGGTCTTAGTATTTTTTCAGATCTGAATAATCTGAGCCGCCTTCCATTCAGGTGGTAGTCAACCTTCCTTCAAAGACAGATTAAGAAGTGGAGTGATATATGGAACCAAATGAGTGGATAATGAAGCAGCAGTTTTAGCCGGAATGATGTCCAGGGGAGATCCTGATTTAGCCGATCTCAAAGCTGCTTCTACTGCTTCAAGAGTTATCGGGAGGAAATTATCTAGCAGCTGCGTACTACTGGGCACCCTTGAGAGGACAGCTGGGGAGGCAAATTGCCCCTTCATAAGGTAATTTTATCATAAATCAAATCTATCTTCTGAGTGAAATACCTATCAATATCATTGCATGAAGTTTGGGACGGAGCCTCTACCGATGGATTAGAAACAAGGTTTTGGACACATTTCCTGCCTGTGCTAGCTGTGAGGCTAAAAAGGTTTTCTGGGCAAAATTTATATTTTTATGGTAGACAATAAGAGCTATTTTGAAATTTTCCTTGTCCCTAACTTCATGATTTCTACGCCACCGTCTCTCTAAATGTTTACATCCCCTTTCTGCCGTTCAATTTGAGGCAGTTGGATCTCGTCCACAGATTTACCTGTGTCATGCAGCTATTAAAACGATCAGCTGTCTCTTCAACGTTGCTTGAAACTGACATCACTAACTGGGTGTCGTCATCATCTGAGACTACTGAGAAGCCGAACTATCTGATGATTGTAGCCAGCGGGGGGACATATAGATTGAAAAACGTGTGGCTCAAGGATGAGAACTGTGGCACAACACAGGGGAGTTTAAATTGCTTGGACGAAAAAACTCAGTACTCTACTGAAAGAGTCCTATTGGAGAGAAATTATGTCAGCAGCTTAAAGGCGGTGCCTCTGATCCCTAGCTCAGATAACCTGTTGGCTAATATTTTGTGGTTTACTGTGTCAAACGCTGCCGATAGAGCTAAGAAAAGCAAGGCGGTCTTACCCCCAGTGTCCAGCATTGCTCTTAATACTTCTGCCACCACGACCAGAGCTGTCTCAGTGCTATACCCCTCACAGAACCCATATTGTGAGGGATCTAGGAGGTCCATGGAAGAGATGAATGCCGTGAGCTGTGCATTTATTATTTTCTCCAGCACCTTAGCTGGAAAGGGTAGTCTGGAGATAGGTCGATAGCTGCTAGGATCTTGACAATATTTACAAATGGCAATGGTGGTTCGATTGGTAGCACATCTATTCTCAGCTGCTAGATAATTTCCTCCCGATAACTCTTGAAGCAGTAGAAGCAGCTTTGAGATCGGCTAAATCAGGATCTCCCTTGGACATCATTCCGGCTAAAACTGCTGCTTCATTATCCACTCATTTGGTTTCATATATCACTCCACTTCTTAATCTGTCATTGAAGGAAGGTTGACTACCACCTGAATGGAAGGCGGTTCAGATTATTCAGATCTGAAAAAATACTAAGGCCCCAATGGAAGATTTCTCGAATCTTCACCCTATCTCTCTCCTCCCGCTCCTGAGCAAGGTCGTGGAGAAACATATTAATAAGCAGCTGTCTGACTACATGGAAGCCACGGGTGGCCTCGATCCCTCACAATCTGGGTTTAGACCTAATTACAGCACGGAGGCCGCCTTACTAGTGGTCACGGATAACATCAGAATGACCCTAGATAGTGGCCACTCCACGATTCTGGTGTTGTTGGACCTCTCCGCTGCATTTGATACGGTCTCGCACCGGATCTTGCTGGGAAGACTGGAGGATATAGGACTGAGAGGTGCAGCTTTGCAGTGGATGTCCAGCTTTCTTTCCTCTAGATCTTAGACCATCAATCTTGGCCCTTACTGTTCACAGACTAGGGAAATAAAGAGGGGAGTCCCCCAGGGCTCATGTTTGAGCCCGACATTATTCAACATCTATGTGGCTCCCCTGGCTAACCTCTTAAGGACATTGGGCTTTGACCCCATATCCCATGTGGATGACAAGCAACTGCTGTTTTCTTTTAATAAATTCACTCCCTCAGTTCAAGACTCCTTTGCTTCAGGGATAAACACAATCTCTATCTGGATGAAGGACAACTTCCTCCAGTTCAGTGCCGGAAAGATGGAGCTAATGCTCTTTGGCGATGCTCCTTTGTGGTGGACACCCGAGTGGTGGCCAGAAGATCTCGGCGTTCCTCCTCAACCTAAGACTTGTCTTAAAAATGTAGGCATCCGTCTTGATCAGGCTCTGACCTTAAAGGAGCATGTGACTGCTACAGTCGGCTCTTGCTTTCATGTATTGGGACTGCTACGGAGAGTCTTTTCACTTCCCCCTATCTCGTCACGTAGAACACTTATGCAGGCGATGGTTCTGAGTCGCATCAATTATTGTAATGTGCTAATAATCTCGGCGAATGAGTCGTCTCTGCAGCGCTTGCAGGTGGTTAAAAAAACCGCTGCATGCCTTGTTTTCAACACTCCCCCAAGGACTCCATCCCTTCCTCTTCTCCGCCGACTCCACTGGCTTCCAGTTCGCCAGCGGGTGCAGTTTAAGATATGCAGCACGGTGTAGAAGATTTTATAATAAAGGCCCCTCTTACCTTGCCGAAAAACTCACCAGATACTCCCCTATTAGAACCCTCCGCTCTGGCACCAAATCCCTTCTCAAGGTACCCCGGATTAAGAGAACAACGTTAGGAGGGAAGGCCTTTTCTCACCTTGCCCCGTCTTATTGGAATAAGCTTCCCATACAACTTCGACAATGTCCCGATAACCTTTGCTTTAGAAAGCGTCTTAAAACCTGTCTTTTCTAGCCTTTGGTCTTCAGCTTAGCCTGGTGTGGCCTTTCCACTGAGATACTCCTCCGGGGGTGATTCAAGTGCATTACAAAACCTATAAATAAATAAAGACAGAGGTTCTTTTGCTAGGTACGGATACCTCCTTTTGGTAACCTAGATAGTGGCCCCCCAGCTTGGGCGACCTCCCAGTTCCAGTGCAAAAGGTGAAAAACCTAGGGTTCATTTTTTATGACAAAGTGACATTCAAAAATAAGATCAGTACCCTCACCTCAACTATTTTTTTTCTTCCTAAAATGGACCAGGACAGTTTGCCCTTTTATCCGCCAGATTCCCTACAAACCCTGGTAACTGCATTAGGCCTGTCCAGATTGGACTATGGTAACGCTTTGTACATGGGCATCCAATCGCAGCATCTACAGTAGTTGCAGCGTCTTCAAAATGTGGCAGCTAGATTACTGCTGGATATTCCTAGGTCCCAGCCTGTCTCCCACCAGGGGCAGCTCCTCCACTAGGGCAGAGGAGCGTCAGCCCACTGCTTTCTCACAAGGCGAGAAGGCCAAAACATATAATGGTAATAATTTTTGGTTATTACCATTTTATGTTTCTTTCCGCATTGCGGGCGGGCAGGGCAGGAGTGGTTTGCCTCTCGGGCCGCCCAAACCAGTCATGCGTACTCTGCACTTCTCCATGCAGGCTGCATTGCAAACTACATGGAGAACATGCAATCCCCTACAGCCCCTGGCTGAGCGGCGTCCCAACCAATCCCAACGCTCCACTGGAGTGTAGTGATTGCTTAGGGGAGGGGAGGGAGGCTGCCTGCTACCTGTTCCTGGAGGCAGGAAAGCAGGAGCAGGCCGGCAGAAAGGTATTTTATTTTTTATTTTATTATTATTGAACCTCCCCTCCCCTCTTCTCCCCCCACCAGCCATGAGCCCTGCACTGGCTCCCAGTGGACAAGAGGATCAAATTTATGTCGGGTTACTCAGCTCCTCAGGACCGGAACGATGCTTGTTATGGTCCACCCCTCGACAGCTTCAATTCTGATAGCTATTACAGCCCAGATTATCGAAGTGGTCGAGTGAGGGAAGGAAAGGGAGGGGACAGCGGGGAAGGAGATCTGAAACGATAGAAGAACAACACGTTTAAACACTGATCCTCCCTCTTCTCTCTCCACCACTAGGTCGTATGTGCATGTAGTTCCCTCACTATCCACACTACCTGAAAAAGGAAAATAATGTTCAGCAAATGGGGCCTTCAGTCTTTTACCCTCAGCTCGAGAGTCCGGATGACCAGTTTTGTACAAATAATATTAATGAGGTCCCACTACAAAAGAGAGAGCACAGAATGGATTAAACGCCCCTGCCACTCTTTCGAGTATTCGCTACTTTTTTGCTCTAATCCTCTACATACCCTTGTGTTATAGACGTTGTGCTTCACAGGGGTAGTATGAGCTCTTCACCTGTCATCCACATACCCCTATTAAGGAAAACACAATAGAAACAGTTGTGCAATGATCTACTGTACAGTGATAAACAACTCAAGCAAATAATATCATTCCACACTCCTGTGTGGCGAATATACGTGACAAAGTTCCGTGTTAACACCACACGGTCTTGATATCTGGTCCACCAAAGCTAACTGTTCGTGGAAGAAATGGGGGATCTTGCACCGGTATTCCTACAACTCGCAATAGCCTACAAACGTGTGGCCCTCCAACAAGGAGGAACACCTGGTGCGAATAACCCCCTCAAGGCTTAGCTTAGTTCCGTTAAAGTACAGCGTATCCACGGATCGCTACAAATGTGACCAAAACGATGTAGGTGCTCAACTACGAGGCGGTGCACAGCACCCTTACCGATACCCAACTGGAACGAAGAGGTCTGTACGCGTCGCCCGCTGCCACCAGGCTGCTGCACACAAAGTTTGCTGTTATCAGGCTACTGCCTGCGTCGCCCTCTGCCACCAGGCTGCTTACACACTGTTCGCTGTGACCAGGCTGCTGCCTGCGTCGCCCGCTGCCACCAGGCTTCTTAGAACAGAAACCAAGAACCAAATCCCTGGAGCCAATGTCCATATGGATCCCAAAAATCCAAAGACTGCTTGAGGGAACAACCGGAGGAAGAACTCTGCAACCGTAACACGCTGCGTCTTCTCTGAAAACAGAATAATCGGCAACGCCGCCAGCGCGGAAGGACTCTTTGAAGCCTTTCCGCGTCAGCGCGCGCATGCCGGAAACGCTAATGTTCCTGGGAGATGTAGTCTCTATGTCGTACGGCGCTAAACGGAAGAGTTTCTGTGTCTTTGGGTGAGGGAGCTGCTATGTTCCTGACAGTACACACCTCTTAGGCACCTTCCTAACGGGTCTTTGGTAACGGGTGTTTTCTGTGGAAGGCTGCAAGTAAACGGGGTGCGTGTATGGCCTTTGCGGGTTCCCAGGAATTGTCTTCAGGCCCATATCCCTTCCAAGCTATCAAGTACCATCTATTCCTTCCTCGTGTCTTTGTGTCGAGAATTTTAGCTATTTCGTATTCGGGCTCACTATTTATCCAAATAGGATTGGGTCTTTTCTTTACTGGGGCTACGGAAGGTTTGAGGAGGGATACATGGAAGACGGGATGAATGCGAAGAGACAAAGGCAAGGCAAGTTTTACCGTAATAGGACTTAAAACCCTTAATATCCTATATGGCCCTATGTATCTGGGGTTGAAGATGGATCTCTTTTTGAAGTGGATGTTTTTTGTGGACAACCACACCATGTCACCTTTTTTATACTGGGGACCACTGCGCCGGTGTTTGTCTGCTTCTCTTTTATAGCGCATTTTGGCGGTCTGCAACTGATTTTGGGTTCTTTTTAGTGTGTTTCTGATGTGCTTGACTCTAGTGTGTACCTCAGGAATGTTGTTTCCAGTCTCGGGATGCACAAAGGGAAGAAACCGTGGATGAAAACCATATGTGTTGTAAAACGGGGTCGCTTTAGTGGAGCTATGTACAGCGCTGTTATATGATACCTCTGCAACCCACAATTGATCTACCCATGTTTCTGTCGTGGAGTCTACATAACATCTTAGGTATTGTTTGAGAGTTTGGTTTACCCTTTCTGTCTGTCCATCCGTCTGGGGATGGAAACTCGTGGACAAGGCTACTTGAATTTGTAGGGCCTCACACCAAACCTTCCAAAATCTAGCAGTAAATTGGGTCCCCCTATCAGACACTATGCGATGAGGCAAACCATGTAGTCGCACAACATGGGTTAGCAACAATTTGGCAAGTTGCCCAGCTGTGGGTATCTGAGGACAAGCAACAAAATGTCCCAATTTCGTTAGGTAATCGACTACGACCATGATAGTATCACAGCCCTGATCTTTGGGAAGTCCGGTGATAAAGTCAATGGATATGTATTTCCAGGGTGTTGAGGACGTGGGTAAGGGTTGAAGTAACCCCTGTGGTTTCAAGTGATCGGTCTTCATGCGGGCGCAAGTGTCACATCTTTTAACCCATGATGTCACATCCTTGCGCATGCTGGGCCACCAAAATTGTCTCCCAACACGCTCCAAGGTTTTGAATGCACCGTTGTGACCTGCGTTGGGTATATCATGGCACCATTGGAACACCTGTTTCTGCAGGTTCTTGGTGGGTATCAGCATTACTTGCTCCTTCATGAATAGGCCCTGTCTTTCTTTCCATTCTGGATGGGTCCTGAACCAAGATCTCCATTGACACGTCCTACTGCCTTCTGCTACTTTCTGTAAAAAATCATGGGTTTGAATAGCACCCACCACTTTGTGAGGAGGAATGATAGCGTGTTCTATCAATTTGTCTTCTTCTCGAAGAGATTCTTGCCTGGTGAGTGCGTCCGCTTTCTTGTTATCCTTCCCGGGTCTGAAAGTCACCACGAAGTCGAACTCTTCAAAGAAAAGCATCCAACGTAGTTGCCTGGGTGTCAGGTGCCTTGCTGAGCGCATGAACTGTAAATTCCGATGATCGGTGTATACTGTTACTTTTTCTTTGGCTCCTAGGAGGAAGTGTCGCCATTCTGAAAAGGCCTTTTTTATCGCTAACAGCTCTTTCTCGGCGATTGTATAGTTTCTTTCCGCCTCGTTTAATTTCTGGGACATATATGCGATGGGATGTAATTGTCCTGTTGTGGCGTTTCTCTGTGATAGGACCGCTCCTATTGCAGCTTCGGAGGCGTCGGCTTCCACAATGAATGGTTTTTCCGGGTTGGGATGTGCCAAAACTGGGGCCGTGACAAACGCTGTTTTTAAATCTTCGAAAGCTGTTTGAGCTTCGGTTGACCATTTGAATGGCGTTCCTTTTCTGAGTAACTTCGTTATGGGCGTTACGGTTTTGAAGAAATGATGAATAAAGCGCCTGTAAAAGTTGGCGAAGCCCAAAAAACATTGCACATCGCGAACTGTTTGTGGCTCTGGCCAGGACTTAACCGCTTGCACTTTTCGTTCCGCCATCACTTGCCCCCTCGGAGTAAGCATTACTCCCAAAAATTCCACATTGTCCACATGGAACTCGCATTTTCGTAGTTTACAGTACAAGTGGTTCTCTCTTAAGGCTTGTAACACTGAGCTCACATGGTGGACATGTTGTTCTTCTGATGCGGAGTAAATCAGTATATCGTCGATGTAAACGACTACAAATTTATCCATGAATTCGCGTAAAACCTCATTCAGGAAAAATTGGAATGCCGCTGGGGCGTTGCAAAGGCCGAAAGGCATTACCCTATATTCGTACAGGCCATATCGCGTTTTAAACGCGGTTTTCCATTCATCCCCAGATCGCATCCTAACCAGGTGGTAAGCTCCCTTGAATCCAATTTGGTGTAAATGGTCGCGGTCTTCACCTGCTCTAGGAGAACCGGGATCAAAGGAAGGGGATAGCGATTTTTGATAGTGATGTCATTCAATGCTCGGTAGTCGATGCATGTGCGAAGCTCTCCGTTCGCCTTGGGAATAAAAAACAAGGGCGAGGCCGCGGGTGACTTGGACGGGCGGATGAATCCCAACTCCAAATATTTATCTAAGTATTGTCGTAGGTGTTCGTTCTCCTTCTCCGTTAAGGCATATATGCAACCACAAGGGACTACTGCTCCTGGTATCAAATCGATTTGACAATCATATTGTCAATGTGGGGGTAGGGTTTCTGCTTGGATTTCGTTGAATACATCCTGAAACGCTGTGTAACTAGCGGGCAAGGTGATGTCTTTTTCTGCAGCAGTTGCGATCCACTGTCGCGCTGAAAGAGCTTGTGATGAAGTTTCCAATGCCTTGAAACAATGTTGGCTGCAATATTCTGAATCAAAGCTAATGGTTTTCGTAATCCAGCCTATATGGGGGTCGTGCTTTTGGAGCCAGGGAAGCCCCAAGATAATACCATGTTGGGGGGACCGGATGATGCTGAACTCCAAGTCTTCTTCATGTTGGCGATTGCATCGAACTTCAATCCTGTTCGTTACAAAGCGGATAGGGCCAGATTCTAGTACCCTTCCGTCGACCGCTACCACAACTTCTGGTATCGCTTTCTTCAATAGACCGACTCCCAACTGTACTGCCACATCCTCATCCATGAACGTGCCTGTTGCACCGGAATCCACCAGTGCTTGTGCCTCTTTCCATTCTTCGCCGATTTTAACTTCAATGTTGATGTAAAAAAACCTTTTCACCTCCGCCGCGTTCAAAGAGGGCAAATAGGTAGCGCTCGAGGGTTTCCCTCTTACTTCACTCGAGCGATCTAGTTTTCCGCCTCCTTTGAAGGGTTTGTTCCTTTTCCCATGTTTCCCCTAGAGTTCTGGGGTCTCTGGAGGCAATCTCTGACAAAGTGTCCTTTTTTACCGCAATAGAGGCATAGGCCATTTTTCCGTCTCAAGGTTTTCTCTTCGCTGGTCAAAGGAGCTCTCACTGTTCCGATCTCCATTGGTTCGACTTGGTTCGGTGGTGTATCTCTGGAGCGGACTCTGTCAGTACGAAGGGGAATGCGTTCCTTCCTCCGAACGTCACTCTTTCTGTCACCCAACCTATGTTCTAATCGCAGGGTTAAGTTGATAAGATCCGTACAAGTTGTTGGTTGGGGATCGATTTGCGCAATTATGTCTTTGAGTTCATCTCTTAACCCTTGATAGTAAATAGCGAACTGCTTCTCTTCAGGCCAATTAACTTCAGCTACCAAACGCCTGAATGTAGTAAGGTAGACCACCAGCTCCTTACTGCCTTGGCGTAATTCTAAAAGTTCACGGTCTGCTGAGAGGGTATGCGACCTACGATCAAAGATGTTCTCGAATTCCTCTTTAAAGCCCTCCCAATCGTAAAGAAGGGGGTCGTCCCGTTGTACTAATGGAACGGCCCACAATGCCGCATCTCCAGCTAAGTAAGAGATAAGGAAAGCTACTCTAGCTTGATTGGTGGTGAATGCTTTCGCTTTACAATTAAAATGCAGCATGACTTGTGTCAAGAAGACCTGGATTTTATTGGCGTTTCCATAATATCTCTCCGGGGGTGATAAGGGTATAGGCGTGGGGACTTCCACTGTAATGGGGGAAGGATGAGACATGGAAAAACCCCCCGAGTCGAACGGATTTTTCTGTAAACGGTCTACTTTAGCTTGTAAATTAGCCGTCTCTAATCTGGAGGCCGCTAATTCCTGTTGCACTGATTGTAGGGCGGCCACCACTTCGTCCAGGGTAGCCATATTAAAGCAGAGGTTTCGATCAGGAGGAGCTAACACCTTGGGCCGATTATTCTGTCGGGTTACTCAGCTCCTCAGGACCGGAACGATGCTTGTTATGGTCCACCCCTCGACAGCTTCAATTCTGATAGCTATTACAGCCCAGCTTATCGAAGTGGTCGAGTGAGGGAAGGAAAGGGAGGGGACAGCGGGGAAGGAGATCTGAAACGATAGAAGAACAACACGTTTAAACACTGATCCTCCCTCTTCTCTCTCCACCACTAGGTCGTATGTGCATGTAGTTCCCTCACTATCCACACTACCTGAAAAAGGAAAATAATGTTCAGCAAATGGAGCCTTCAGTCTTTTACCCTCAGCTCGAGAGTCCGGATGACCAGTTTTGTACAAATAATATTAATGAGGTCCCACTGCAAAAGAGAGAGCACAGAATGGATTAAACGCCCCTGCCACTCTTTCGAGTATTCGCTACTTTTTTGCTCTAATCCTCTACATACCCTTGTGTTATAGACGTTGTGCTTCACAGGGGTAGTATGAGCTCTTCACCTGTCATCCACATACCCCTATTAAGGAAAACACAATAGAAACAGTTGTGCAATGATCTACTGTACAGTGATAAACAACTCAAGCAAATAATATCATTCCACACTCCTGTGTGGCGAATATACGTGACAAAGTTCCGTGTTAACACCACACGGTCTTGATATCTGGTCCACCAAAGCTAACTGTTCGTGGAAGAAATGGGGGATCTTGCACCGGTATTCCTACAACTCGCAATAGCCTACAAACGTGTGGCCCTCCAACAAGGAGGAACACCTGATGCGAATAACCCCCTCAAGGCTTAGCTTAGTTCCGTTAAAGTACAGCGTATCCACGGATCGCTACAAATGTGACCAAAACGATGTACGTGCTCAACTACGAGGCGGTGCACAGCACCCTTACCGATACCCAACTGGAACGAAGAGGTCTGTACGCGTCGCCCGCTGCCACCAGGCTGCTGCACACAAAGTTCGCTGTTATCAGGCTACTGCCTGCGTCGCCCGCTGCCACCAGGCTGCTTACACACTGTTCGCTGTGACCAGGCTGCTGTCTGCGTCGCCCGCTGCCACCAGGCTTCTTAGAACAGAAACCAAGAACCAAATCCCTGGAGCCAATGTCCATATGGATCCAAAAATCCAAAGACTGCTTGAGGGAACAACCGGAGGAAGAACTCTGCAACCGTAACACGCTGCGTCTTCTCTGAAAACAGAAAAATCGGCAACGCCGCCAGCGCGGAAGGACTCTTTGAAGCCTTTCCGCGTCAGCGCGCGCATGCCGGAAACGCTAATGTTCCTGGGAGATGTAGTCTCTATGTCGTACGGCGCTAAACGGAAGAGTTTCTGTGTCTTTGGGTGAGGGAGCTGCTATGTTCCTGACAATTTAAATCCTAATGCATAGCTTTCAAAGCGCTGCATGGTTCTGTCCTCAATTCCTGAAGAAACATCTGAACTGGTACGTGCCTTCCAGAAGTCTAAGATGTGCACATAGTAAACTTCTACAAACGCCCAGGTTCAAGAAAGCTCGTTGGGGTGAAGACGCTTTCTGTTAGGGATATCCAAGACACGGAACTCGCTTCCGGTCAGCATAAAGAACAGCCCTACGCTGCTATCTTTCAGGAAATCGATAGAAACCTGGCTCTTTGCCAACTAACATGTCATCTACTTTCACATTGGCAACCTTACTGGACTCTCTGGTAGCAGCGCCTAGACGCCCCCAGGCATTCGTGTGCTTTATAAATGCACAAATTATATCAAATCAAATCATCACGCAGACAGCGTAGGCACATCCTGGGAGTACAGAAGGGCCACAGGAAGAGTGAGAGGAGAGCAAGCCAGGCAGGCAGTTCCCAGCCAAGCAGATCAGCATTAACAGGTCTGCGAGGCCCTCCTGCCGACACCTGCAAAGCCCTGGCCCGGACCGAGAGGGCTGAAGAGAATGAAACACAGGGGTGACTATATTGCTCCCCACTTGGGGCTCTGCCTCGGCGAGGGCAACACTGCTGGTACTGGAGCTCGAAAGCCCCGATCTGCTCCACACGTGGGCCCCCAGAAATAAGGTGAAGTTAAGGATACGGTAGGGACCACTAATCCGGCTCCCGCAGCAAGTGTGGCCACTCCTGCAGAGCCTTCCTATGGAGCAGTAAAATGACAGTGGATAGAGCAAAAAAAGACGGCTCGTCAAAGGACATGTTTGGAATGCAGGGAGGCACAGCACCAGAGGATAAAGAAGCAGAGATGGAGGCGACAGAGCAGATTCGGATGACAGTGATGGCCCAGTAACTAAATCCTTCCTAGAAACCCTTTTTGCTTCCCTACGGGGAGACCTCCAGGCTATGACAGCGTAGCTAGCAACGGACCTCCAGGAGGTCCAGCGTGATATCGAGGAGTTTGGCGACAGGGTAGCCGCTCTGGAGGACAGGGAAACAAGCTGAGAAGTATATTTGGAGTGGCTGCAGCTAGAGGTACTGCGACTCAAGGAACAACACATAGATTTCCTGGGGCATGACGAGGATCTGGAGAATCACCCCCCTAGGAAAAACATTTGTATCAGGGGTGTACTGTAGAAAGCGGAGGGATCTAACCGCCGGGACTATGTCACAGATCTCTTCCCCCACATCCTGGGACAAGCAAGTGAGGCTACCCTGCAACTAGACCGGGTCCATCGGATCGGACCCCCCAGATGTAAAACAAGTCCCCCATTGACATCCTGGTGTTTGTGCACGATTTTCAAACAAAGGATGACTTTCTCAGAAAAGCTGGGAGGCGCAACCACTTCAATTCCGAGGTCACTCTCCGGTGCTGTAATAGGATCTCTCCTGGATCACTCTACAGAAATGCAGGGAATTTTGCCAGTGAAAGAACACCTGTGGAAAACCAACCTTCCGTACTCATGAGGCCTCCCATTTTGTATAATTTTCATCTCGAAGGAACCGTACACTAAATATGATCCTTCAAGGAAGCTTACACCCTGCACCAAGTGGAATCGCCCGGTGGACCACAGGATTAGTCCCTTTGCCCTAGCAACAAAAGGCTGAAACAGCAAGGGTGATGGCAAATCCTAACATAGCCAGATCCAGACACCACGTACAAGGAGAGACAAGCAGTGCTCCATGCACTATCAGGGGAATCTGCCCTTTCAAAGGCATCATGAAGCTTCGACAGCCCAGCTGAGGCTAGTCGCAGGAGAAGGTCTAGCGGTGGTCATAGCAGCGGCCATGGGGTACTACGAGACTGAAGATGGTATCCCTCATGCCCCGTTCACTTGGAAAGAAGAAATAGTAAAAGCATCTAGAGTTACAAAATGTGCGAATAACCAATAAAAAGGAAGGCGGGTTAGAAAGGAAAGCTCACCACTCATTGAAAGACGTTCATCAGGACTGCCTGTCCCACTGCAGCGTCACTACGCGTGGAGGTGTCCAAGCAGTAATGCCTTGTGAAGGTATGGGCACTGCTCCATGTCGCTGCTCTGCAAATGTCCTTGAGAGGCACTCCGGCGAAGACAGCAACTGAAGAAGACATAGCTCTCCTAGAGTGCGCCCGTACTTGGTGACAATATTGGATCGCGCTGGCAATCCATCGAGCAATACCCTGCTTTGAAAGAGGGAAACCCTTGCGAGGAGCACTGAAAGCGACTGAAAGCGACAAAGAGCTGTGTTGATCTTCGGAAGTCTTTGGTACGTTGAAGATAACATTTCAGACATCTTTGAACATCCAGAGAGTGGAGAGCCCTCTCCGCTGGAGTAGTGGGTCGATGAAAAAAGGATTTGAGAATAACTGGTTCATTCAAATGAAAGTCTGAAGGCACCTTCGGGATTAGTTCTCAGAATCAAAGTCTCTCTTTTAAACTGTAAGAACGGTTCTTGAATAGTGAAAGCGTGCAGTTCCCCTACTCTTCTGGCAGATGTTAAGGCGAGAAGGAAAACCACTTTCCATGAGAGGAATTTAAGGTCCGCCCTATGAATTGGTTCAAAAGGCGGCCTCATGAGTTGAGTAAGAACTAAGTTAAGCTGCCACAGAGGCGGTGGAGGCCTAACTTGTGGTAAAACTCTAAAAAGCCGATTAAGAAATTGCATTACAGGGGGAGGAGCCTAGCGCGCAACCAAGATGGCCGCGTAGGCTTGTGGCTCCCGGGAGCCTCCGCAACCTCCCACGTCTATCCTGTCTTAATCCTGATATTTTAGAGGGGCTTTTGTGTATGATCTTGCGCTAAGGTGCCACTCGTTTTTCAAACTGAAATCGGACTCCGGGAACCGGAATTGTGGCTCTCCGAAGTTTGCGGCCTTCTCCATCCTTGGTCCCGAACTCGAGTTGGTGATGTGCCCGGGTGCGAAGTGAACAACAGCGGCATGCTGGTCTTAGCCTGCCCCGTACCCCGTACTTTCACTTTCGGTTTCAGGTTGATCTGCTGAAATTGAGGTTGAGACTTTGAGTAAGCAGCTTCGAGGATGGAGCGTACGGCCTGTAACCCGGCCTGCTTCATTTAGTGGCTCGGATCTCCTGTATTGGTTGCCTGGCCTTTCTCCGGGTGCTGGAGGGTGCTGGCCTTGGTGGTCGCCGAAGATGGCGGCGAGAGTGGACGGAGACAAGTCGAAATCCAAGTCTACCCGGAGGGGAGCCTATACTCAGGCCAACAATATGGACCGCTATGCGCAGCCAAAGGGATCCCCTAGCGGATCCCATAAATCGCCTGAGCGATCCAAGGAGGTCCCGGGTGCATCATCCGAATTGACTTTGCTGGATGTTATGGGTGCTATTGAGGAGATGAAGGCGACTGTGAGTCAGCAATTTGATACCCTGGCTAATAAATTGGACTCGGTTTTGATCGATGTGAATTTGGTCAGGGTGGATCTGTCCAAGACTAATGACCGGGTCGACTCTTTGGCTCAAGCAGCGTCGAGCCTCACTGTGGACGTGGCCGCCCTGCAGACGGAGGTACGGAGGTTGCGGCTCGCCAGTGACTTGACTGATCGGCGCCTTGAGGATTCTGAAAGCAGGGCCAGGCGGAATAATGTCCGTATTATTGGGGTGCCTGAACGATCGGAGGAATCTGCTGCTGATCTTTTTGTGGAGGATTTAGTGGTCAATCATCTAGCACCCAAGGGACTGAGCAAGTTCTTCGCTGTGGAGCGGGCCCACAGGATTCCAGGTGGTGCGCCCAAGGTGGGTGCTCCCCCGCGGCCTATCATCGCCCGACTCTTTAACTTTCGGGATAGAGATGTTATCCTTCAGGCGTCGAGGGTGGCTGGGCCATTGAAGTTTGAGAACTCTAATGTCAGCTTCTACCCGGACTTCACGCAAGCGGTTCAAAAGCAACGGCTGGGATTTATGGCCGTCAAACGGCGCCTGAGGGACATGGAGCTGAAATACGCGATGCTATTCCCGGCTAGGTTGCGGGTTGAACTAGAGGGTCGCTCGCATTTCTTCGACTGGCCGGAGGCGGTTGGGGATTGGTTGGATGCCCTGCCTGGGGTCCGAGGTCGGGATGGTCGGACGGCAGAGAGCGGAGAGTGCTTGGCGGAACAGGATTAGAACTGGGTTCCTGGCGATGGCGATGGACTGTACTGGTGAAGTTTTGCACCTGTGGCTGCACTGGACTCCAGTTTGTAACAATCTGCCCTTCGGTGTGTGGAGGTAGCGGGGGGCTTGCTGGGGCCCTTTCCTCCTTCTGGGGTTCTTTTTGCCTTTTTTGTAATGTGTTTCATTTCGGGGCGACGGGCACACTGCAAGTTGGGGGGGCTGTTTGGGCTCATGCAGGGGTGCAGGGAGGGGGGAGTTTTGTTGGGGATGATGGGTGGGGGTTGGGGTTTGTTTGTTTGTATCACAGGGCAGGGAAATATTTATTGTGGTGTTAATATGGTTGTGCTCTCGGGGAGGGGGAGATTTTGTGATGGGGGGATGGGGGGTAGGGGGCTGAGACTCCTTTCATGGAATGTGAATGGACTGGGGGATAGGATAAAGCGGGGGGTGGTACTGCAGTTCTTGAAACGTATCTCGCCGGACATTGTGTTTCTGCAGGAGACGCACCTAATAGGAAACTCTTTCCATGCCATGAACAGGCGTGGATATCGCCTTCTGGCCCATTCTGGTTTCACCTCTGGTTCGAGAGGGGTGGGCATTTTGGTTAGGACCTCTCTTCCGTTCGCGGTGGAGGAGGTGCTTCACGACGACAGAGGGCGCTACACTGCGCTGGTGGGGAGATGGGAGGGTAAGCTGATTTCGCTAGTCACTGTCTATGTGCCTCCGGGATTGCAGACGACCACCTTTGCTGATTTGGGGCGCCTGATCCTTGGGCTTCCGGGGGGGGTTTTGGTGTTGGGGGGGATTTTAACGCTGTGGTTTCCGGAGTTGAAGATCGACACCCCCCTAGGGACCTCCCTCGGGCCCAGAACTGGCTGGGGGGTTTTCTGGATGCCCTGGGATTGATAGATTGTTGGCGGCTGAAACACCCTGGATAGGCACAATATACCTTCCACTCCGGGGCCCATGGTAGTCTTTCGAGGCTTGACTACATGTTAGTGCCTGCGGCTCAAGCTCGGATGATTGGGGAGGTGCGGCATTTGGCCCGCGGTATATCTGATCACTCCCCTCTCTTGCTCCACTTAGATATCGCCTTGGGTGCGGAGGGGAGGGTGGCGCCGATCAACCCCTGGTATCTACGGAACCCCACGATCCGTGCAGATCTGGTTAAGTCCCTTGAACACTACTTTAACGATAACGTGGGGTCGGTGACGTCTGCTGTCTCCCTTTGGGAGGCTTTTAAGACGGTGCTCCGGGGCCAGGCCCTGTCTCTCATCTCCCATACCAAAAAATGCGAGGCGAAAGAGGTTGTTCGACTCGAAAATGAGATCATCGATTTAGAGAGGGATTTGGAGCGAGGTGTTACTGATGACAGACTGCACTTGCTTGGGCTTAAACAGGCCGACTACAAGGCACTGGTTACGGAATCGGCCAGGAGTATGAACAGGGAGCAACAGGGGCGACTGTATGATATGGGTGATAAAGCGGGGAAGTTGATTGCCTGGTTGGATAAGAAGGAGAGAGCGAGTCGAGTTGTGCCGGTGCTTGAGAGGGGTGATGGTGTGTGTGTGACTGACCCCGGTGACATCGTTGATTGCTTTGCGGAGTATTTCCATAAGGTTTACTCTCCGGTCTCTGCGCGATCGGAGGAAGACTCTCGCTTGATGCTTAGAGACATTGCTTTGCCGTCTCTATCTGACGAAGATAACTTATTGATGGACGCGCCCCCATCGCCGGACGAGATTGCGTTGGCCATTCGCTCTATCGCTTCTGGCAAGGCCATGGGTCCTAATGGCCTTCCCATCGAATTATATAAGTTGCGCCCAGACAAGACCAACGTCTTGCTACTGTTGTTGTTATCCATAAGGAAGGGAAGCCGCAGGACCGGTGTACTTCTTACAGGCCTATCTCTTTGTTGAACGCGGAGCCCAAAATCCTTGCCAAGGTACTGGCCAATCGCCTGGTCCGGGTCGTGGGCGACCTGATCCATCAGGATCAATCCGGTTTTATACCCCATCGCAATACCGCTCTTAACCTGAGGCGACTGCATGGCGTACTCGCTAGAGCACCGTTCATACGTGAGCCGGCCATTCTGGCGTCCCTGGACGCTACCATGGCGTTTGACACCTTGGAATGGCCGTATATTTGGGCAGCATTGGCAAAGTTTGGGTTCGGCCCGGGGTTCATTGGATGGGTGAAATTACTTTATGATAACCCGTTGGCGCAGGTGGTGGTCAACGGACGGGTGTCGGCTCCTTTTGCGTTGGGTAGGGGCACGCGACAGGGATGTCCGTTGTTGCCTTTACTTTTTGCGCTTTGTTTGGAGCCCCTCGCGGAGTGGTTGCGGTGGCAGCCTTCGATGTGTGGCCTTAGATGGACGCCGGAGTATGAGGACCGTGTCTCCCTATATGCGGACGATATCCTCCTGTATCTCACGTCTCCGCGCGAGTCGCTTATTGTATTGGTAGATGTGTTGAGCTCTTTGGTCGCAACTCCGGACTGGTCATTAACTGGGCTAAGTCTTGTGTGTACGTTCTCTCTGGGGAGGCCCCCCCCCCTTCCGCGGGGGTGCCCTATTCAGGTTGCGCAGTCGGGGTTTAAGTATTTGGGAATTTTTATAACCCTAGACCCGGTGGCCCGGTATGAGCGGAATCTCCTTCCACCCCTCCAGCGCCTGCGGGCAGATGTGGAGGGTTGGAGACGGCTGCCGCTCTCGCCGCTGGGCCGGGCGGCGTTGTTTAAAATGATGTCTCTGCCAAGTTTTTTGTACGCTTTACAGAACACTATGGACGTTGTGCCGGCCCGTTATTTTCGGGAGGTTGAGGGTCTTCAGCCACGACTGTTTTGGGATGGGCGGCCGAGGATCGCTCTTGCCAAACTAACCCTATCGTGGTAGGACGGGGGGGTCGCCCTCCCTGATATTAAACGGTATTATTGGGCCTCCCAGTTGGCTGCGATCAATCATGGGACGTATGGACCTGCTTTGAACCCGGCCTTTGAGATGGACAAATTGCTATTGCCAGGCGGGGATTATAATCGAGCATTATACTCAGGATCCCTCGCTCCGCGATTGACGGGCCCGACGCAGGTCGCGGTACAGGTGTGGCATGCGGCCAGTGCAGCGATGGGGTGGGGGGATCGTTTGACTCGGGCGACGCCATTGTATGCTTCCCAGCGCTTGGGTTATCTGTGGACTACGAAAGGATTTGAGAAATGGGATATGATTGCTATCTGTAAGGTAGGGGATCTCTGGACAAAAGGGAAATTTAAGACGTTCGACATGTTGAAAACTGAATACCAGTTGAACGATAGGGAATACTTTCGGTACGCTCAGGTTCATCACGCGTTGTGTTCTGTATTCCCGGACGTTGCGGCTATTCCAGAGTCCTCCCCGCTGGAGGATAGAGTGTTAGACGGCTACGTGCCGGATAGCACCATTTCGCTGATTTATAAGAAGCTTATCAACGATCGACTGGGTTTGCTGACCTCATTGCGGGAGACGTGGGTTGCCGACGGATTGGAACTGGACGACGAGGATTGGGTGTCGGCGGCGGCCTCCCCGAAGGAGGTGGCTATCCCGGCCCGATTGCGTCTCGTCCAGCTCAAGATACTCCATAGAGTGTACGTCACGGGGCCTGGCTTGATGCGTATGGGTTATTCGGTTGATGGTTTGTGTAAGCGTGGCTGTGGACTACTGGGGACTTTCCTCCATATTTCATGGGAGTGTCCGGAAGTGACTCAGTTCTGGCGTAGAGTGCATGCTGTGTTAGAAGAAGTCACGCATGTTGCCTTGTTGCCGGAGGCAAGGAGATGCTTGCTGAATGTCTGGGAACCGACTGATTACAATGTGATGCAGACGCAGTGGGTGACTCTGGGCTATATGGTAGCGAAGCGTGACATTGCGCAATTGTGGGGCTCCCAGAGGCCACCGACGGTCACGGCGTGGAAGGAGAATATGGACTGGTGTATGTTTAGAGAGAAAACGGTGTATGTGGCAAGAGGCAAGCCCGGGAAGTGGCTTAAGGTGTGGGGTCCCTGGAACTCCTATCGTGGAGATATTTGCGCCCCGCCCCAGACACGAGAGGCGGATGCTGCCCTGTCTCCCTAGCCCACGCATTCCTCTATTCTTACATGTGCAGTGAGCTTCTTTTGCCCTCCCCCCCCCCGCTTTTTCATCCCTGGGTTTTGTTTACCCGTTCGTTCCGGGGAGCACATGCTGTTACTATTGATCTCCTCTGCCTTGTGTGTGTGATGTATTTTGTTTCCTTTAAAATACGAAACCTTTCTCCGTTTGTCAATAGACCGCAGCTGCGGCTGGCTGAGTTGATTCCCACTCTAGTGGATTTTCTATTGCCTTATCGAAATGATTGTAAAGACATGTTTAAGTTTATAGTGTGCACTAGCGGCCGGCCTGCTGGTTGTAGGCCCATATCTGTATGTCTCTGAAACTGTAATAAAGGTTTTAAAAAAAAAAAAAAAAAAAAAGAAATTGCATTACAATCCTTGCCAACCAGAGGGAAGGTCCAGAAGAAGTCCATCTGAATCTAGAGATGGCCGCAAGGTGCACTTTGATAGAAGAATGAGCGAGACCTGATTTAGCCAATGCCAGAATGTACGGCAAAATCTGATGAGGAGCAGAAGAGTAAGGATGAATCTTTTCTTGCCGGCACCAAAGGCAGAAACGCTTCCATTTTAAGCGATATGTCTTATTTGTACTCGAGCTTGAGCAAGCACCTCTCTGCACTCTGCTGAGATATTCGGATCCTGAAATTCTCGGTGCTCAGGAGCCACGCTGATAACTGAAGAGAGCTTGGATCCGGGTGTACCACCTGGCCCTGGGACATCGTCAGCAGGGAAAGAATTGGGCGCAGATGAACTGGACGGTCCAGGGAGAGTAGAAGAAGCTCCGTAAACCAAAATTGGTGGTGCCACGCCAGGGCCACCAGAATCATTCTGCAGGGTTCCGCCTTGAGCTTCCAGAGAAGTCTTGGAATTAGTGGGATCCGAGGAAAAGCGTAAACAAAGGCGCCTGACCAGGCCATCGAAAGCGCATTCCCCAACGATCCCGGATGGTGACGCCTGCTTGGGTAGAGTTAGCACTTTTTGTTCTCTGGAGTGGCAAAGAGATCTATGGGCGGAGTGCCCCAGAGACTGAAAATCTCCTCCAGAGTGTCGTGGTCTAATTCCCACTTGTGGCTCACTGATTTCAGGCGACTGAGCACGGTCCGCTGTTTTGTTGAGGGCACCTGGAAGGTGTTCCACTGAGAGTGATATCTCGTGCTGTATTGCCCATTCCCAAATTTCCTCAGCCTCTTTGGATAGTCGACGAGACCTTGTACCTCCCTGCTTGTTTACGTAATGCATGGCTGTCACGTTGTCCGTACGGACCAGGACAGAGGATCGTTGAATCCGCAGAAGGAAGGCCTGTAAGGCTAGATGAATCGCCCTGAGCTCCAACAGGTTGATGTGGAGTAGGCGATGCTGGGGCAGCCAGCGGCTGCTTACCTGAAGGTCTTGTAAGACTGCTCCCCAGTCTTCTAGTGAGGCATCCGTTGTTATTGAGGAGACAATAGGAAGCGCCTCATCCACCTCACGGACCTCATCCAGCGATCGCAGAGAGAACCCATTCTCTTCTCCTTCGAGGCTGAAAAGGCATTCAACAGGGTCCATTGGCCGTATCTGTGTGCTACGCTCTGTACGTTTGGATTTGGGGATAGGTTAATCTCCTGGATGCTCTGCATCTACAGCCCTCCCAGGGTGACAGTTAGGGTCTGCGTCTTTCCCCATAGCATGTGGGACTCGCCAGGGCTGCCCCCGTTCCCTGCTCCTCTTCCCGCTTTAAATAGAGCCCATGGCGCAAAAGGTACGGGACAACCTGTGGGTCTCAGGGATACAGCTTGGAGCAGACACGCACACAATTAGCATGTATGCAGACAATGATGTTCTGTTCCTGACAAACCCAATGACCTCACTTTCATCTCTCATGGAGGAATTTGTGAAATTCAGTGTCATCTCCGGGTTCAAGGTGACCCTCCCCAAATCTCAGATCATGAACGTCTCAGTCACTCCAGCCCTAATTGCTGCACTGCGATCAGAGTTCCCCTTTAAGTGGGCAACAGACACGATCCCATATCTGGATATCCTTTTGACCTCCACGCCAGCGAGGACAGTGGTGGCTCTACTATAGCCCCCTCTTAGATCAGACCACCAAGACGCTAGCTACCTGGAAACGCGCCAGCCTGTCATGGGCTGGCCGTATCGCAGCCATCAAAATTATGGTTCTGCCGCGCACCCTCTACATTTTTCAGACCATACCTCTGACATTGCCTCCATCGATCCTACGTAACATACAACTTGCCATTAATCGGTTCATCTGAAGCAGCAAACAATCGCACCTTAGTCAACAGCTCATCACTTAACCTAAAGCGGAGGGTGGTATGGGGCTACCCCTGATCTCAAGGTATTTTCAGGGCATGCACTTATGCTTTATTGTGGAATTAAACCGCCTGTTATCAGAAAAGCATTGGTCCTTTATGGATCACACTATTGTGGGAATCAATGTCTGGCGGAAGATATGGCTACTTTGCAAGCATAGGGGGTAGGAGCTCTACTCCTCACAGGTGACTGCCACGACTCTGAAGATCTAGGATGCTGTAGCTCTTCGCACAACCTCAGAACACTTCCCTCGCCGATGACACCAACAGTTGACAATCTGGACTTCCCCTTGGGGTGTAGATCAGAGGTCTTTCAGCGCTGGCGTGAAATAGGCTGCATACGGGTGGGCTCGCTATTCGACCCCAATGAGATCATTCCCTTCGATCAGCTGCGACCATACTACTCGCTACTAGCAACGGACTTGTTCCCATACACGCAGGTGAGACACTGGGTGTCCTCCCCTGGCATTGGACCTGGGACATCTTGCCCAATGATCCATTTTAAAAAATGGGTCATATCCAAAGAGGGGGACAAATGTATTATCTCTGAGCTTTATGCCTTCACATCGGCAGACTCCAAACCCTCCAGGTTTAAGGGTCAGTTTTGGTGGCAGGAGGAACTGGAGTGTTCACTTTCCAGCAAAGAATGGCAGGACGTCCATTTCAGACCCCAACACACAGCACAGAATATGGCGGGCGCGGAGTTGGCTTATAAAGTTGCCTTTTATTGGTACCTAATACCTGCTCGAGTCCATAGTTGGAACAGAAATCGCTCAGCACTTTGCTAGCAGGGATGTGGGCAAACGGGCTCACTTCTTCATCTTCTCTGGAAGTGTCCCAAGCTAGTCCGTTATTGGGAGCAGATCCTGAATAATAACGATAAAGCTTTTAACATGGCCATCCCCCTCTTTCCTGCATACACAATCTTGGGTCTCTCCAACCCCCTAACCTTCCCCGTGTGATTAGTTAGGGGCAGACAAATAGCTCTTGCTCTAAACACCGCATGAAAGGTCAGTCCAGCATGCTGGGGCGCAGAGGTGATGCCTGCTCATTCCGCATGGTTAAGAAAACTGTGGGTGGTGCTGGCGATGGAGTGCATGTCAATGATGATAGATAATACGACAGATGAATATCCAGAATTATGGGCCCTGTTACGATCTTATCGAAGGAATTCAGAGAAGTGACCTGCCCATAATACCTGCAAATCCTGCGATTGGAGTCACAAAAGGTAAGGGAGTCCACTTAGGCCGCTGTCTGAACGAACAATATCCTTATTTTTGATACACCCCCGTATGTCCCGGCAAACATTGGGATGAAGCCACTAAGGTGCAGAGGAGATTGGGGTGGGTGTTCATCCCTTTGTTGTGACTTTCCACTTACTGACATATTTGGCCTCTCTGTGCCATTGGTTCACTTCCTAGTTGTTATCTCAGATATATAAAACGCATAACTGGGAGACACGCCGCCTGCCCCAGGGTTGTAGGCATAAGACTGTTTACTACTTCACTCATGTCAGACGCTGCCGGCCAATGGTTGTAGGCGTGAGCTGTGTCGAAGCTTAACAGATCTAACTAAAGAGAATTTTTCCATAAAATGTGTTCCATAGCTGTTTTAACCCCTTCGCTGCTAGGCCTTTTCCCCTCCTGTGCTAAGCCCTTTTTGGGCTATTTGAGGTAGTGCGCGCTTAGGCCCCTGTAACTTTTTGACCACATTAGGTATCCACGCCAAATTTGCGTCCTTTTCTTCCAACATCTTGGGGATTCTAAAGGTACCCAGGGTTTGTGGATTCTCCTAGAGGGGTCACAGAAATTAGTCAAAATACAGCAATTTTTTTTTTTTTTTGTGAAAAATGTGAAAAACGGGCTGCAAATGAAAGCTTCTGGGTTTTTCTCTGCAAATGGTATCAAAAAAGGGTTTGTGGGGCTGAAATCACAATTTCTCCAGCTTTTAGGGAATGACAGACTTTTGTTAGAAAACCAACATTTTTTACACAGTTTTGGCATTTTTCTGGGACATACCCTATTTTTGCTATTTTTTGTGCTTTCAACCTCCTTCCAGTTAACGGTAGAAAAGGGTAACAAAACAATACTGGATCCTGGAAAGCTATACATTTTTGAAAAGTAGACAAAATTCTGAATTCAGCAAGGGGTCATTTGCATAGATCCATCAAGGTTTCTTTATAGAAATTTACAGGCAAATATAGGAGAAATTAAAAATTTGTTGAAAAAAGCAGCCTCTTGAGTCAACGTTTTTACCTGTAACTTCTTCGAATTATGACATCTCTTTGAAAGCAATGTACCGTTACATCCGGTAGACCTTCCTGGTTGTGTGGACATATAGGACTTGTAGGTTCATCAAGAGCCCAACGAACCCAGAGTAGAAAAATGAGCAGCATTTTGTAATGTATTTTTTTTTTGGTCCGGGTATATAGCAATTATTGTGGGAAAATGTATACTTGGAAAAATCGGTATGAAAGTCACCTATGTATTTCTGAAATGGGAACAAATTACAGAGTTCAGAAACAGTGCATATTTGCACATTTTCGAAATTGGGAATACTCATATTTGCATGACAATTATTGGTCATTTTTCAAAATGACTTTTTTTTACACAATGTCTTTCATTTGGAAGGGAGAAATGCATCAAAAATCAACAGGTAATAACAGTTGCTTTACAAATTCGAACTACCCTAAGTCTCCCGAGAAAAATGGTACCTCACTTGTGTGGGTAGGCATAGTGCCCACGACAGGAAGTGGCTCAAAACCTAAGGTGAACACACCACATTTTCACACTGAAAATTTACACTTTTTTTGCAAAGAGTCTAGCTGTAGTTTTTGAACCCTAGCCCTGCCGGCACCTAGGGAAACCTAGCAAACCTATACATTTTTGAAAACTAGACACCCAGGGGAATCCAGGATGGGGTGACTTGACTGCCTCCCACCATGGTCTGTTACCCAGAATCCCTTGCAAACGTAAAAAATTGAAAAAAAAACCACATTTTCCCCACATTTCTGTGATGGAAAGTTCTGGAATCTGCGTGGATCCACAAATTTCCACCCACCCCGCGTTCCCCAAAGTCCTACGAGAAAAATGGTACCTCACTTGTGCGGGTCGGCCTAGTGCCCGCGACAGGAAACGGCGCAAAACGCAACGTGGTTTTGGAGTGAAAAATGACCCTTTTTTTGGCAAAGTGACTAGCTGTAGATTTTGTACCTTAGCCCTGCCGGCACCTAGGGAAACCTAGCAAACCTATACATTTCTGAAAACTAGACACCCAGGGGAATCCAGGATGGGGTGACTTGACTGCCTCCCACCATGGTCTGTTACCCAGAATCCCTTGCAAACGTAAAAAATTGAAAAAAAAACCACATTTTCCCCACATTTCTGTGATGGAAAGTTCTGGAATCTGCGTGGATCCACAAATTTCCACCCACCCCGCGTTCCCCAAAGTCCTACGAGAAAAATGGTACCTCACTTGTGCGGGTCGGCCTAGTGCCCGCGACAGGAAACGGCGCAAAACGCAACGTGGTTTTGGAGTGAAAAATGACCCTTTTTTTGGCAAAGTGACTAGCTGTAGATTTTGTACCCTAGCCCTGCCGGCACCTAGGGAAACCTAGCAAACCTATACATTTCTGAAAACTAGACACCCAGGGGAATCCAGGATGGGGTGACTTGACTGCCTCCCACCATGGTCTGTTACCCAGAATCCCTTGCAAACGTAAAAAATTGAAAAAAAAAACACATTTTCCCCACATTTCTGTGATGGAAAGTTCTGGAATTTGCGTGGATCCACAAATTTCCACCCACCCCGCGTTCCCCAAAGTCCTACGAGAAAAATGGTACCTCACTTGTGCGGGTCGGCCTAGTGCCCGCGACAGGAAACGGCGCAAAACGCAACGTGGTTTTGGAGTGAAAAATGACCCTTTTTTTGGCAAAGTGACTAGCTGTAGATTTTGTACCCTAGCCCTGCCGGCACCTAGGGAAACCTAGCAAACCTATACATTTTTGAAAACTAGACACCCAGGGGAATCCAGGATGGGGTGACTTGACTGCCTCCCACCATGGTCTGTTACCCAGAATCCCTTGCAAACGTAAAAAATTGAAAAAAAAACCACATTTTCCCCACATTTCTGTGATGGAAAGTTCTGGAATCTGCGTGGATCCACAAATTTCCACCCACCCCGTGTTCCCCAAAGTCCTACGAGAAAAATGGTACCTCACTTGTGCGGGTCGGCCTAGTGCCCGCGACAGGAAACGGCGCAAAACGCAACGTGGTTTTGGAGTGAAAAATGACCCTTTTTTTGGCAAAGTGACTAGCTGTAGATTTTGTACCCTAGCCCTGCCGGCACCTAGGGAAACCTAGCAAACCTATACATTTCTGAAAACTAGACACCCAGGGGAATCCAGGATGGGGTGACTTGACTGCCTCCCACCATGGTCTGTTACCCAGAATCCCTTGCAAACGTAAAAAATTGACAAAAAAAACACATTTTCCCCACATTTCTGTGATGGAAAGTTCTGGAATCTGCGTGGATCCACAAATTTCCACCCACCCCGCGTTCCCCAAAGTCCTACGACAAAAATGGTACCTCACTTGTGCGGGTTGGCCTAGTGCCCGCGACAGGAAACGGCGCAAAACGCAACGTGGTTTTGGAGTGAAAAATGACCCTTTTTTTGGCAAAGTGACTAGCTGTACATTTTGTACCCTAGCCCTGCCGGCACCTAGGGAAACCTAGCAAACCTATACATTTCTGAAAACTAGACACCCAGGGGAATCCAGGATGGGGTGACTTGACTGCCTCCCACTATGGTCTGTTACCCAGAATCCCTTGCAAACGTAAAAAATTGACAAAAAAAACACATTTTCCCCACATTTCTGTGATGGAAAGTTCTGGAATCTGCGTGGATCCACAAATTTCCACCCACCCCGCGTTCCCCAAAGTCCTACGAGAAAAATGGTACCTCACTTGTGCGGGTTGGCCTAGTGCCCGCGACAGGAAACGGCGCAAAACGCAACGTGGTTTTGGAGTGAAAAATGACCCTTTTTTTGGCAAAGTGACTAGCTGTACATTTTGTACCCTAGCCCTGCCGGCACCTAGGGAAACCTAGCAAACCTATACATTTCTGAAAACTAGACACCCAGGGGAATCCAGGATGGGGTGACTTGACTGCCTCCCACCATGGTCTGTTACCCAGAATCCCTTGCAAACATAAAAAATTGACAAAAAAAACACATTTTCCCCACATTTCTGTGATGGAAAGTTCTGGAATCTGCGTGGATCCACAAATTTCCACCCACCCCGCGTTCCCCAAAGTCCTACGAGAAAAATGGTACCTCACTTGTGCGGGTTGGCCTAGTGGCCGCGACAGGAAACGGCGCAAAACGCAACGTGGTTTTGGAGTGAAAAATGACCCTTTTTTTGGCAAAGTGACTAGCTGTAGATTTTGTACCCTAGCCCTGCCGGCACCTAGGGAAACCTAGCAAACCTATACATTTCTGAAAACTAGACACCCAGGGGAATCCAGGATGGGGTGACTTGACTGCCTCCCACCATGGTCTGTTACCCAGAATCCCTTGCAAACGTAAAAAATTGACAAAAAAAACACATTTTCCCCACATTTCTGTGATGGAAAGTTCTGGAATCTGCGTGGATCCACAAATTTCCACCCACCCCGCGTTCCCCAAAGTCCTACGAGAAAAATGGTACCTCACTTGTGCGGGTCGGCCTAGTGCCCGCGACAGGAAACGGCGCAAAACGCAACGTGGTTTTGGAGTGAAAAATGACCCTTTTTTTGGCAAAGTGACTAGCTGTAGATTTTGTACCCTAGCCCTGCCGGCACCTAGGGAAACCTAGCAAACCTATACATTTCTGAAAACTAGACACCCAGGGGAATCCAGGATGGGGTGACTTGACTGCCTCCCACCATGGTCTGTTACCCAGAATCCCTTGCAAACGTAAAAAATTGAAAAAAAAACCACATTTTCCCCACATTTCTGTGATGGAAAGTTCTGGAATCTGCGTGGATCCACAAATTTCCACCCACCGCGCGTTCCCCAAAGTCCTACGAGAAAAATGGTACCTCACTTGTGCGGGTCGGCCTAGTGCCCGCGACAGGAAACGGCGCAAAACGCAACGTGGTTTTGGAGTGAAAAATGACCCTTTTTTTGGCAAAGTGACTAGCTGTAGATTTTGTACCCTAGCCCTGCCGGCACCTAGGGAAACCTAGCAAACCTATACATTTCTTAAAACTAGACACCCAGGGGAATCCAGGATGGGGTGACTTGACTGCCTCCCACCATGGTCTGTTACCCAGAATCCCTTGCAAACGTAAAAAATTGACAAAAAAAACACATTTTCCCCACATTTCTGTGATGGAAAGTTCTGGAATCTGCGTGGATCCACAAATTTCCACCCACCCCGCGTTCCCCAAAGTCCTACGACAAAAATGGTACCTCACTTGTGCGGGTCGGCCTAGTGCCCGCGACAGGAAACGGCGCAAAACGCAACGTGGTTTTGGAGTGAAAAATGACCCTTTTTTTGGCAAAGTGACTAGCTGTACATTTTGTACCCTAGCCCTGCCGGCACCTAGGGAAACCTAGCAAACCTATACATTTCTGAAAACTAGACACCCAGGGGAATCCAGGATGGGGTGACTTGACTGCCTCCCACCATGGTCTGTTACCCAGAATCCCTTGCAAACGTAAACAATTGACAAAAAAAACACATTTTCCCCACATTTCTGTGATGGAAAGTTCTGGAATCTGCGTGGATCCACAAATTTCCACCCACCCCGCGTTCCCCAAAGTCCTACGACAAAAATGGTACCTCACTTGTGCGGGTTGGCCTAGTGCCCGCGACAGGAAACGGCGCAAAACGCAACGTGGTTTTGGCGTGAAAAATGACCCTTTTTTTGGCAAAGTGACTAGCTGTACATTTTGTACCCTAGCCCTGCCGGCACCTAGGGAAACCTAGCAAACCTATACATTTCTGAAAACTAGACACCCAGGGGAATCCAGGATGGGGTGACTTGACTGCCTCCCACCATGGTCTGTTACCCAGAATCCCTTGCAAACGTAAAAAATTGACAAAAAAAACACATTTTCCCCACATTTCTGTGATGGAAAGTTCTGGAATCTGCGTGGATCCACAAATTTCCACCCACCCCGCGTTCCCCAAAGTCCTACGAGAAAAATGGTACCTCACTTGTGCGGGTTGGCCTAGTGCCCGCGACAGGAAACGGCGCAAAACGCAACGTGGTTTTGGAGTGAAAAATGACCCTTTTTTTGGCAAAGTGACTAGCTGTACATTTTGTACCCTAGCCCTGCCGGCACCTAGGGAAACCTAGCAAACCTATACATTTCTGAAAACTAGACACCCAGGGGAATCCAGGATGGGGTGACTTGACTGCCTCCCACCATGGTCTGTTACCCAGAATCCCTTGCAAACGTAAAAAATTGACAAAAAAAACACATTTTCCCCACATTTCTGTGATGGAAAGTTCTGGAATCTGCGTGGATCCACAAATTTCCACCCACCCCGCGTTCCCCAAAGTCCTACGACAAAAATGGTACCTCACTTGTGCGGGTTGGCCTAGTGCCCGCGACAGGAAACGGCGCAAAACGCAACGTGGTTTTGGAGTGAAAAATGACCCTTTTTTTGGCAAAGTGACTAGCTGTAGATTTTGTACCCTAGCCCTGCCGGCACCTAGGGAAACCTAGCAAACCTATACATTTCTGAAAACTAGACACCCGGCGGCTTCCAGGGAGGTATGGCTTGCGTGGATCCCCCAACGTTTCCTTACCCAGAATCCCCTGCAAACCTCAATTTTTGCTCAAAAAATCATTTTTTTCACACATTTTGGGGTGGGAAAGTAGTGGCATCACCGGGCTCACACAAATTTACCACCACCCAGCGTTCCCCCAGGTCTCCCGGTAAAAATGGTGCCTCACTTGGGTGGGAGGCCCAAGTACCCGCGGCAGGCAAGGGCCCCAAAGGTAGTGAGGCCACCTCAAGATGGCCTATCGCCAAACCACCTGGTTTTGCAAGGGGGGTCACTTTGGTTTTTGGCCCGGTGCGTGGCGGCCATCTAGGGAAACCTACCAAACCCAGGCATTTTTGAAAAGTAGACACCCGGCGGCTTCCAGGGAGGTATGGCTTGCGTGGATCCCCCAACGTTTCCTTACCCAGAATCCCCTGCAAACCTCAATTTTTGCTCAAAAAATTCACTTTTTTCACACATTTTGGGGTGGGAAAGTAGTGGCATCACCGGGCTCACACAAATTTACCACCACCCAGCGTTCCCCCAGGTCTCCCGGTAAAAATGGTGCCTCACTTGTGTGGGAGGCCCAAGTACCCGCGGCAGGCAAGGGCCCCAAAGGTAGTGAGGCCACCTCAAGATGGCCTATCGCCAAACCACCTGGTTTTGCAAGGGGGGTCACTTTGGTTTTTGGCCCGGTGCGCGGCGGCCATCTAGGGAAACCTACCAAACCCAGGCATTTTTGAAAACTAGACACCCGGCGGCTTCCAGGGAGGTATGGCTTGCGTGGATCCCCCAACGTTTCCTTACCCAGAATCCCCTGCAAACCTCAATTTTTGCTCAAAAAATCACTTTTTTCACACATTTTGGGGTGGGAAAGTAGTGGCATCACCGGGCTCACACAAATTTACCACCACCCAGCGTTCCCCCAGGTCTCCCGGTAAAAATGGTGCCTCACTTGTGTGGGAGGCCCAAGTACCCGCGGCAGGCAAGGGCCCCAAAGGTAGTGAGGCCACCTCAAGATGGCCTATCGCCAAACCACCTGGTTTTGCAAGGGGGGTCACTTTGGTTTTTGGCCCGGTGCGCGGCGGCCATCTAGGGAAACCTACCAAACCCAGGCATTTTTGAAAACTAGACACCCGGCGGCTTCCAGGGAGGTATGGCTTGCGTGGATCCCCCAACGTTTCCTTACCCAGAATCCCCTGCAAACCTCAATTTTTGCTCAAAAAATCACTTTTTTCACACATTTTGGGGTGGGAAAGTAGTGGCATCACCGGGCTCACACAAATTTACCACCACCCAGCGTTCCCCCAGGTCTCCCGGTAAAAATGGTGCCTCACTTGTGTGGGAGGCCCAAGTACCCGCGGCAGGCAAGGGCCCCAAAGGTAGTGAGGCCACCTCAAGATGGCCTATCGCCAAACCACCTGGTTTTGCAAGGGGGGTCACTTTGGTTTTTGGCCCGGTGCGCGGCGGCCATCTAGGGAAACCTACCAAACCCAGGCATTTTTGAAAACTAGACACCCGGCGGCTTCCAGGGAGGTATGGCTTGCGTGGATCCCCCAACGTTTCCTTACCCAGAATCCCCTGCAAACCTCAATTTTTGCTCAAAAAATCACTTTTTTCACACATTTTGGGGTGGGAAAGTAGTGGCATCACCGGGCTCACCCAAATTTACCACCACCCAGCGTTCCCCCAGGTCTCCCGGTAAAAATGGTGCCTCACTTGTGTGGGAGGCCCAAGTACCCGCGGCAGGCAAGGGCCCCAAACGTAGTGAGGCCACCTCAAGATGGCCTATCGCCAAACCACCTGGTTTTGCAAGGGGGGTCACTTTGGTTTTTGGCCCGGTGCGCGGCGGCCATCTAGGGAAACCTACCAAACCCAGGCATTTTTGAAAACTAGACACCCGGCGGCTTCCAGGGAGGTATGGCTTGCGTGGATCCCCCAACGTTTCCTTACCCAGAATACCCTGCAAACCTCAATTTTTGCTCAAAAAATCACTTTTTTCACACATTTTGGGGTGGGAAAGTAGTGGCATCACCGGGCTCACACAAATTTACCACCACCCAGCGTTCCCCCAGGTCTCCCGGTAAAAATGGTGCCTCACTTGTGTGGGAGGCCCAAGTACCCGCGGCAGGCAAGGGCCCCAAACGTAGTGAGGCCACCTCAAGATGGCCTATCGCCAAACCACCTGGTTTTGCAAGGGGGGTCACTTTGGTTTTTGGCCCGGTGCGCGGCGGCCATCTAGGGAAACCTACCAAACCCAGGCATTTTTGAAAACTAGACACCCGGCGGCTTCCAGGGAGGTATGGCTTGCGTGGATCCCCCAACGTTTCCTTACCCAGAATCCCCTGCAAACCTCAATTTTTGCCCAAAAAATCACTTTTTTCACACATTTTGGGGTGGGAAAGTAGTGGCATCACCGGGCTCACACAAATTTACCACCACCCAGCGTTCCCCCAGGTCTCCCGGTAAAAATGGTGCCTCACTTGTGTGGGAGGCCCAAGTACCCGCGGCAGGCAAGGGCCCCAAAGGTAGTGAGGCGACCTCAAGATGGCCTATCGCCAAACCACCTGGTTTTGCAAGGGGGGTCACTTTGGTTTTTGGCCCGGTGCGCGGCGGCCATCTAGGGAAACCTACCAAACCCAGGCATTTTTGAAAACTAGACACCCGGCGGCTTCCAGGGAGGTATGGCTTGCGTGGATCCCCCAACGTTTCCTTACCCAGAATCCCCTGCAAACCTCAATTTTTGCTCAAAAAATCACTTTTTTCACACATTTTGGGGTGGGAAAGTAGTGGCATCACCGGGCTCACACAAATTTACCACCACCCAGCGTTCCCCCAGGTCTCCCGGTAAAAATGGTACCTCACTTGTGTGGGAGGCCCAAGTACCCGCGGCAGGCAAGGGCCCCAAACGTAGTGAGGCCACCTCAAGATGGCCTATCGCCAAACCACCTGGTTTTGCAAGGGGGGTCACTTTGGTTTTTGGCCCGGTGCACGGCGGCCATCTAGGGAAACCTACCAAACCCAGGCATTTTTGAAAACTAGACACCCGGCGGCTTCCAGGGAGGTATGGCTTGCGTGGATCCCCCAACGTTTCCTTACCCAGAATCCCCTGCAAACCTCAATTTTTGCCCAAAAAATCGCTTTTTTCACACATTTTGGGGTGGGAAAGTAGTGGCATCACCGGGCTCACACAAATTTACCACCACCCAGCGTTCCCCCAGGTCTCCCGGTAAAAATGGTGCCTCACTTGTGTGGGAGGCCCAAGTACCCGCGGCAGGCAAGGGCCCCAAAGGTAGTGAGGCGACCTCAAGATGGCCTATCGCCAAACCACCTGGTTTTGCAAGGGGGGTCACTTTGGTTTTTGGCCCGGTGCGCGGCGGCCATCTAGGGAAACCTACCAAACCCAGGCATTTTTGAAAACTAGGCACCCGGCGGCTTCCAGGGAGGTATGGCTTGCGTGGATCCCCCAACGTTTCCTTACCCAGAATCCCCTGCAAACCTCAATTTTTGCCCAAAAAATCACTTTTTTCACACATTTTGGGGTGGGAAAGTAGTGGCATCACCGGGCTCACACAAATTTACCACCACCCAGCGTTCCCCCAGGTCTCCCGGTAAAAATGGTGCCTCACTTGTGTGGGAAGCCCAAGTACCCGCGGCAGGCAAGGGCCCCAAAGGTAGTGAGGCGACCTCAAGATGGCCTATCGCCAAACCACCTGGTTTTGCAAGGGGGGTCACTTTGGTTTTTGGCCCGGTGCGCGGCGGCCATCTAGGGAAACCTACCAAACCCAGGCATTTTTGAAAACTAGACACCCGGCGGCTTCCAGGGAGGTATGGCTTGCGTGGATCCCCCAACGTTTCCTTACCCAGAATCCCCTGCAAACCTCAATTTTTGCCCAAAAAATCACTTTTTTCTCACATTTTGGGGTGGGAAAGTAGTGGCATCACCGGGCTCACACAAATTTACCACCACCCAGCGTTTCCCCAGGTCTCCCGGTAAAAATGGTGCCTCACTTGTGTGGGAGGCCCAAGTACCCGCGGCAGGCAAGGGCCCCAAAGGTAGTGAGGCGACCTCAAGATGGCCTATCGCCAAACCACCTGGTTTTGCAAGGGGGGTCACTTTGGTTTTTGGCCCGGTGCGCGGCGGCCATCTAGGGAAACCTACCAAACCCAGGCCTTTTTGAAAACTAGACACCCGGCGGCTTCCAGGGAGGTATGGCTTGCATGGATCCCCCAACGTTTCCTTACCCAGAATCCCCTGCAAACCTCAATTTTTGCTCAAAAAATCACTTTTTTCACACATTTTGGGGTGGGAAAGTAGTGGCATCACCGGGCTCACACAAATTTACCACCACCCAGCGTTCCCCCAGGTCTCCCGGTAAAAATGGTGCCTCACTTGTGTGGGAGGCCCAAGTACCCGCGGCAGGCAAGGGCCCCAAACGTAGTGAGGCCACCTCAAGATGGCCTATCGCCAAACCACCTGGTTTTGCAAGGGGGGTCACTTTGGTTTTTGGCCCGGTGCGCGGCGGCCATCTAGGGAAACCTACCAAACCCAGGCATTTTTGAAAACTAGACACCCGGCGGCTTCCAGGGAGGTATGGCTTGCGTGGATCCCCCAACGTTTCCTTACCCAGAATCCCCTGCAAACCTCAATTTTTGCTCAAAAAATCACTTTTTTCACACATTTTGGGGTGGGAAAGTAGTGGCATCACCGGGCTCACACAAATTTACCACCACCCAGCGTTCCCCCAGGTCTCCCGGTAAAAATGGTGCCTCACTTGTGTGGGAGGCCCAAGTACCCGCGGCAGGCAAGGGCCCCAAACGTAGTGAGGCCACCTCAAGATGGCCTATCGCCAAACCACCTGGTTTTGCAAGGGGGGTCACTTTGGTTTTTGGCCCGGTGCGCGGCGGCCATCTAGGGAAACCTACCAAACCCAGGCATTTTTGAAAACTAGACACCCGGCGGCTTCCAGGGAGGTATGGCTTGCGTGGATCCCCCAACGTTTCCTTACCCAGAATCCCCTGCAAACCTCAATTTTTGCTCAAAAAATCACTTTTTTCACACATTTTGGGGTGGGAAAGTAGTGGCATCACCGGGCTCACACAAATTTACCACCACCCAGCGTTCCCCCAGGTCTCCCGGTAAAAATGGTGCCTCACTTGTGTGGGAGGCCCAAGTACCCGCGGCAGGCAAGGGCCCCAAAGGTAGTGAGGCCACCTCAAGATGGCCTATCGCCAAACCACCTGGTTTTGCAAGGGGGGTCACTTTGGTTTTTGGCCCGGTGCGCGGCGGCCATCTAGGGAAACCTACCAAACCCAGGCATTTTTGAAAACTAGACACCCGGCGGCTTCCAGGGAGGTATGGCTTGCGTGGATCCCCCAACGTTTCCTTACCCAGAATCCCCTGCAAACCTCAATTTTTGCTCAAAAAATCACTTTTTTCACACATTTTGGGGTGGGAAAGTAGTGGCATCACCGGGCTCACACAAATTTACCACCACCCAGCGTTCCCCCAGGTCTCCCGGTAAAAATGGTGCCTCACTTGTGTGGGAGGCCCAAGTACCCGCGGCAGGCAAGGGCCCCAAACGTAGTGAGGCAACATCAACATTGCCTATCCCAAATGTCGCCTCACTACGTTTGTTGTCCTTGCCTGCCGCGGGTACTTAGACCTCCCACACAAGTGAGGCACCATTTTTACCGGCAGACCTGGGGGAACGCTGGGTGGTGGTAAATTTGTGTGAGCCCGGTGATGCCACTACTTTCCCACCCCAAAATGTGTGAAAAAAGTGATTTTTTGAGCAAAAATTGAGGTTTGCAGGGGATTCTGGGTAAGGAAACGTTGGGGGATCCACGCAAGCCATACCTCCCTGGAAGCCGCCGGGTGTCTAGTTTTCAAAAATGCCTGGGTTTGGTAGGTTTCCCTAGATGGCCGCCGCGCACCGGGCCAAAAACCAAAGTGACCCCCCTTGCAAAACCAGGTGGTTTGGCGATAGGCCATCTTGAGGTGGCCTCACTACCTTTGGGGCCCTTGCCTGCCGCGGGTACTTGGGCCTCCCACACAAGTGAGGCACCATTTTTACCGGGAGACCTGGGGGAACGCTGGGTGGTGGTAAATTTGTGTGAGCCCGGTGATGCCACTACTTTCCCACCCCAAAATGTGTGAAAAAAGTGATTTTTTGAGCAAAAATTGAGGTTTGCAGGGGATTCTGGGTAAGGAAACGTTGGGGGATCCACGCAAGCCATACCTCCCTGGAAGCCGCCGGGTGTCTAGTTTTCAAAAATGCCTGGGTTTGGTAGGTTTCCCTAGATGGCCGCCGCGCACCGGGCCAAAAACCAAAGTGACCCCCCTTGCAAAACCAGGTGGTTTGGCGATAGGCCATCTTGAGGTGGCCTCACTACCTTTGGGGCCCTTGCCTGCCGCGGGTACTTGGGCCTCCCACACAAGTGAGGCACCATTTTTACCGGGAGACCTGGGGGAACGCTGGGTGGTGGTAAATTTGTGTGAGCCCGGTGATGCCACTACTTTCCCACCCCAAAATGTGTGAAAAAAGTGATTTTTTGAGCAAAAATTGAGGTTTGCAGGGGATTCTGGGTAAGGAAACGTTGGGGGATCCACGCAAGCCATACCTCCCTGGAAGCCGCCGGGTGTCTAGTTTTCAAAAATGCCTGGGTTTGGTAGGTTTCCCTAGATGGCCGCCGCGCACCGGGCCAAAAACCAAAGTGACCCCCCTTGCAAAACCAGGTGGTTTGGCGATAGGCCATCTTGAGGTGGCCTCACTACCTTTGGGGCCCTTGCCTGCCGCGGGTACTTGGGCCTCCCACACAAGTGAGGCACCATTTTTACCGGGAGACCTGGGGGAACGCTGGGTGGTGGTAAATTTGTGTGAGCCCGGTGATGCCACTACTTTCCCACCCCAAAATGTGTGAAAAAAGTGATTTTTTGAGCAAAAATTGAGGTTTGCAGGGGATTCTGGGTAAGGAAACGTTGGGGGATCCACGCAAGCCATACCTCCCTGGAAGCCGCCGGGTGTCTAGTTTTCAAAAATGCCTGGGTTTGGTAGGTTTCCCTAGATGGCCGCCGCGCACCGGGCCAAAAACCAAAGTGACCCCCCTTGCAAAACCAGGTGGTTTGGCGATAGGCCATCTTGAGGTGGCCTCACTACCTTTGGGGCCCTTGCCTGCCGCGGGTACTTGGGCCTCCCACACAAGTGAGGCACCATTTTTACCGGGAGACCTGGGGGAACGCTGGGTGGTGGTAAATTTGTGTGAGCCCGGTGATGCCACTACTTTCCCACCCCAAAATGTGTGAAAAAAGTGATTTTTTGAGCAAAAATTGAGGTTTGCAGGGGATTCTGGGTAAGGAAACGTTGGGGGATCCACGCAAGCCATACCTCCCTGGAAGCCGCCGGGTGTCTAGTTTTCAAAAATGCCTGGGTTTGGTAGGTTTCCCTAGATGGCCGCCGCGCACCGGGCCAAAAACCAAAGTGACCCCCCTTGCAAAACCAGGTGGTTTGGCGATAGGCCATCTTGAGGTGGCCTCACTACCTTTGGGGCCCTTGCCTGCCGCGGGTACTTGGGCCTCCCACACAAGTGAGGCACCATTTTTACCGGGAGACCTGGGGGAACGCTGGGTGGTGGTAAATTTGTGTGAGCCCGGTGATGCCACTACTTTCCCACCCCAAAATGTGTGAAAAAAGTGATTTTTTGAGCAAAAATTGAGGTTTGCAGGGGATTCTGGATAAGGAAACGTTGGGGGATCCACGCAAGCCATACCTCCCTGGAAGCCGCCGGGTGTCTAGTTTTCAAAAATGCCTGGGTTTGGTAGGTTTCCCTAGATGGCCGCCGCGCACCGGGCCAAAAACCAAAGTGACCCCCCTTGCAAAACCAGGTGGTTTGGCGATAGGCCATCTTGAGGTGGCCTCACTACCTTTGGGGCCCTTGCCTGCCGCGGGTACTTGGGCCTCCCACACAAGTGAGGCACCATTTTTACCGGGAGACCTGGGGGAACGCTGGGTGGTGGTAAATTTGTGTGAGCCCGGTGATGCCACTACTTTCCCACCCCAAAATGTGTGAAAAAAGTGATTTTTTGAGCAAAAATTGAGGTTTGCAGGGGATTCTGGGTAAGGAAACGTTGGGGGATCCACGCAAGCCATACCTCCCTGGAAGCCGCCGGGTGTCTAGTTTTCAAAAATGCCTGGGTTTGGTAGGTTTCCCTAGATGGCCGCCGCGCACCGGGCCAAAAACCAAAGTGACCCCCCTTGCAAAACCAGGTGGTTTGGCGATAGGCCATCTTGAGGTGGCCTCACTACCTTTGGGGCCCTTGCCTGCCGCGGGTACTTGGGCCTCCCACACAAGTGAGGCACCATTTTTACCGGGAGACCTGGGGGAACGCTGGGTGGTGGTAAATTTGTGTGAGCCCGGTGATGCCACTACTTTCCCACCCCAAAATGTGTGAAAAAAGTGATTTTTTGAGCAAAAATTGAGGTTTGCAGGGGATTCTGGGTAAGGAAACGTTGGGGGATCCACGCAAGCCATACCTCCCTGGAAGCCGCCGGGTGTCTAGTTTTCAAAAATGCCTGGGTTTGGTAGGTTTCCCTAGATGGCCGCCGCGCACCGGGCCAAAAACCAAAGTGACCCCCCTTGCAAAACCAGGTGGTTTGGCGATAGGCCATCTTGAGGTGGCCTCACTACGTTTGGGGCCCTTGCCTGCCGCGGGTACTTGGGCCTCCCACACAAGTGAGGCACCATTTTTACCGGGAGACCTGGGGGAACGCTGGGTGGTGGTAAATTTGTGTGAGCCCGGTGATGCCACTACTTTCCCACCCCAAAATGTGTGAAAAAAGTGATTTTTTGAGCAAAAATTGAGGTTTGCAGGGGATTCTGGGTAAGGAAACGTTGGGGGATCCACGCAAGCCATACCTCCCTGGAAGCCGCCGGGTGTCTAGTTTTCAAAAATGCCTGGGTTTGGTAGGTTTCCCTAGATGGCCGCCGCGCACCGGGCCAAAAACCAAAGTGACCCCCCTTGCAAAACCAGGTGGTTTGGCGATAGGCCATCTTGAGGTGGCCTCACTACCTTTGGGGCCCTTGCCTGCCGCGGGTACTTGGGCCTCCCACACAAGTGAGGCACCATTTTTACCGGGAGACCTGGGGGAATGCTGGGTGGTGGTAAATTTGTGTGAGCCCGGTGATGCCACTACTTTCCCACCCCAAAATGTGTGAAAAAAGTGATTTTTTGAGCAAAAATTGAGGTTTGCAGGGGATTCTGGGTAAGGAAACGTTGGGGGATCCACGCAAGCCATACCTCCCTGGAAGCCGCCGGGTGTCTAGTTTTCAAAAATGCCTGGGTTTGGTAGGTTTCCCTAGATGGCCGCCGCGCACCGGGCCAAAAACCAAAGTGACCCCCCTTGCAAAACCAGGTGGTTTGGCGATAGGCCATCTTGAGGTGGCCTCACTACCTTTGGGGCCCTTGCCTGCCGCGGGTACTTGGGCCTCCCACACAAGTGAGGCACCATTTTTACCGGGAGACCTGGGGGAACGCTGGGTGGTGGTAAATTTGTGTGAGCCCGGTGATGCCACTACTTTCCCACCCCAAAATGTGTGAAAAAAGTGATTTTTTGAGCAAAAATTGAGGTTTGCAGGGGATTCTGGGTAAGGAAACGTTGGGGGATCCACGCAAGCCATACCTCCCTGGAAGCCGCCGGGTGTCTAGTTTTCAAAAATGCCTGGGTTTGGTAGGTTTCCCTAGATGGCCGCCGCGCACCGGGCCAAAAAACCAAAGTGACCCCCCTTGCAAAACCAGGTGGTTTGGCGATAGGCCATCTTGAGGTGGCCTCACTACCTTTGGGGCCCTTGCCTGCCGCGGGTACTTGGGCCTCCCACACAAGTGAGGCACCATTTTTACCGGGAGACCTGGGGGAACGCTGGGTGGTGGTAAATTTGTGTGAGCCCGGTGATGCCACTACTTTCCCACTCCAAAATGTGTGAAAAAAGTGATTTTTTGAGCAAAAATTGAGGTTTGCAGGGGATTCTGGGTAAGGAAACGTTGGGGGATCCACGCAAGCCATACCTCCCTGGAAGCCGCCGGGTGTCTAGTTTTCAAAAATGCCTGGGTTTGGTAGGTTTCCCTAGATGGCCGCCGCGCACCGGGCCAAAAACCAAAGTGACCCCCCTTGCAAAACCAGGTGGTTTGGCGATAGGCCATCTTGAGGTGGCCTCACTACCTTTGGGGCCCTTGCCTGCCGCGGGTACTTGGGCCTCCCACACAAGTGAGGCACCATTTTTACCGGGAGACCTGGGGGAACGCTGGGTGGTGGTAAATTTGTGTGAGCCCGGTGATGCCACTACTTTCCCACCCCAAAATGTGTGAAAAAAGTGATTTTTTGAGCAAAAATTGAGGTTTGCAGGGGATTCTGGGTAAGGAAACGTTGGGGGATCCACGCAAGCCATACCTCCCTGGAAGCCGCCGGGTGTCTAGTTTTCAAAAATGCCTGGGTTTGGTAGGTTTCCCTAGATGGCCGCCGAGCCCTGGGCAAAAAACAAAAGTAACCCCCCTTGCATAACCAGATTACCTATTGTTACTACAGCGTGAGAATTTAGGAATAATACTGCAAAGAAAATGTGGCAGACAATTTGAGGTTTACAGGACAATGGGGATAAAAAATATTTTTCAAATCACTAGAGAGACATCACCATGAACTCCCAAAGGTTTTCGACAATATCTACAGTTGGTGGGTTATTCTTACATGGAAAGTGTACCTTGGCAGAGAAACAAAAAAAAAAGATTCCTGCACAACCATCTATTCCTCAAACACACACACATACTGGTTGGATTTGGCACGAGGGCAAGTCATGGTTCAGTGTATTAAATTTTATTAACAAGAGATTTCACAAATATGAAATGCACTGTCAATAATTAAATTCACAAAAAACCAAACCAATGACTTGCAGCTCGTGAGCTGTAAAGCCACGTCAAGGCACCAACCGCTTTACAGGCCATTCACACACCTTTCATACGTGATACAAACAAGACCATTCACACCACCAGGTACAAAAGCAACACAGTACAAAAATCACCAAAAAGGGACAAGGTACACCCTGCTTCAAAAAAACAAATATTACTGCACAGTCATCTAACCCGCAAGCACACGCACATACTGGTTGGATTTGGCACGAGGGTGAGTGATGGTTCAGTAGATAAAATTGTATTACCAAGTGATTTCACAAAAAATGAAATGCACTGGTAATAATTGAAAGGGCAAGAAACTGAACCATTGACTCACAGCTCGTGAGCTGTAAAGCCACGACAAGGCACCAACCTCTTTACAGGCCATTCATACACCTTTCATACGTGTGAGACATACAAAACCATTCACACCGCCAGCCGCGGGCCCATCACATAACAAAACTCACACCGGCACACAGCGCCATTCAAGGGCCCATCACTTTCACACGCCCACAATCCAGACACAGCAACTACACAGGCAGAAGGATTGCGTGGAGTGGCACTCAGCTAGCAGTGTGTGTAGTGACCAGCAGAAAGTCACTACTCACACACAGCCAGCCAAGCACCGGTCGACACACACCGCTAGCCAAACGCCAGTCCACGCACACCGCTAGCCAAGCGCCAGTCCAGGCACACCGCCATCCAATCGCCAGTCCAGGCACACCGGCAGCCAATCGCCAATCCACCTACACCGCCAGCCAAGCTCCAGTCCACGGACACCACCAGACAAGCACCATTCCACGCACACCGCCAGCCAAGCACCAGTCCACACACACCACCAGACAAGCTCCAGTCCACGGACACCACCAGCCAAGCTCCAGTCCACGGACACCACCAGCCAAACACCAGTCCGCACACACCACCAGTCCACACACACTGCCAGCCAAGAACCAGTCCACGCACAGCGCCAGCCAAGCACCATTCCACGCACACCACCAGCCAAGCACCATTCCACGCACACCGCCAGCCAAGCACCATTCCACGCACACCACCAGCCACGCACACCGCCAGCCAAGCACCATTCCACGCACACCACCAGCCACGCACCAGTCCACGCACACCGCCAGTCCATGCACACCGCCAGTCCACGCACACCGTCAGCCAAGCACCATTCCACGCACACCACCAACCAAGTGCCAGTCCACACACACCAACAGCCAAGCGCAAGCCTACACACACCGCCATCACATTTTGGATTTTTTTAGAAAAAAATAAAAACACAAACAAATTGCAAATAGATAAAAATCTTCTAACAGAAAATCAGCAACTAAATACATTGCACTAACACCAACATTGAAACAGAATCAAATTATCCAAAGAATACAGACCAGCCAGTTCACTTTACCACTCAAGAATCCTCCCAAAATTTTTTTCGCGTGTGGTACGCTCTAAAACAAGCAGAGAGACACAGTGCAGGATGAGAGGGACAATCGGGGCAGTACATACGACTCTCCTTCCGCGTACCTCTTCGCCAACAGACTCTACATCTCCTACTGGGAAAATCTTTTGCGGGTGTGGGAGGAATGTGATCTGGAAAGTGGCGTTCTTTCAATCTAGCAACATCCTCCACCAGTCCAACTCTAGGAACACTTGCCTGTTCCACTACAACAAGGCTGCCTATTACAGACTCCTGAAACTTAACAAAAGTCATCTTTGACTCAGGGCAAGAATCCTGGAACACAACAAAAGCATTAAACATTGCCAAGTGGAAAAGATGGATAGCCAACTTCTTGTACCAAATGTAAGCCTTACGAAGAGCAGTGTAAGGTTCCAACCTCTGATCTACTCTGTCAACACCACCCATGTACCTATTATAGTCTAAAACACATACAGGTTTGCGCGCTTCAGCGACCTGACCCCAAACAGTCACAGGTGCAGTGCTTTCATCATGGATGGAAGTCAGCATGTAGACATCTCTCCTGTCTGTAAACTTCACAGCAAGAAGCTCCTGGCAACGCAACGCACTGCACTGTCCCCGCACAAGCTTTTGACAAACAAGTTCTTTCGGAAAACCTTTACGGTTACAGCGGACTGTGCCACAAGCAAAAGTGTCCACTTTGGCCAATTCCCTGAACAACCGTACACCAGTGTAGAAGTTATCTACATATAAATGGTGGCCTTTGTTAAAAAATCCTCTTCCAAGTTCCCAAACAATTTTCTCAGTCACTCCAAAAGTGGACGGACAACCAGGGAGGTTAAACCTAGATTCCTTACCGGTGTACACCCTGAAATTAGAGACATATCCAGTCCTACTGTCACACAGCATATACAGCTTTATTCCATAGCGTGCCCTCTTACTAGGAATGTATTGCCTAAAAACCAAGCGGCCCTTGAACAACACCAAAGACTCATCCACTGCAATTTCTCTACCAGGGGCATAAATCTCAGAAAATCGATCAACAAAGTGATCAAGGACAGGCCTAATCTTAAAAAGACGGTCACAATCAGGGTGATCTCGTGGCAACGCTAAACCATTATCTACAAAGTGCATCATCCGAAGCAGAAGCAAATACCTGTCACGACTCATGACTGCCGGAAAAATAGACGTTGCCATCAAGGGACTGCTAGACCAATATGAAGCCAATGATGGCTTCCTTAGCAAGCCCATCAAAAAAGTTAAACCCAAGAACTTCTTCATCTCTTCAACATTTGTGGGAGTCCACCGGGTAGCTCTAGAGTGTGGCTTAAGACTGGCACTGTTGTCCCTCAAAAACTGTTCGGCATACAAATTAGTCTGCTCAACAATCTCTGCCAAAAACACATCGTCCATAAACAACTGAAAAAAATTTACAGGCAAAAAGTTCTCGGTATTCACTCTAGACCCTGGAACACCAGTAAACTCAGGAAATTCCGGCTGCACCATGCCAGGGGCAACCCAGAGGTCATCACTTTCAACGGGAAGACTTGCAGCCCCAGCCTGCAGCCCAGATGTCTCTTGCCACACTACACCAACGGAAAGGCTTGCAGCCCCAGCCTGCAGCCCAGATGCCTCTTGCCGCACTACACCAACGGGAAGCCTTGCAGTCCCAGCCTGCAGCCCAGATGTCTCTTGCCGCACTACACCAACGGGAAGCCTTGCAGCCGCAGGCTGCAGCCCAGATGCCTCTTGCCGCACTATCGGCACATCAGTCTCCTCCTCTAACACAGGCACTTCATCCGCGCTAAGAGTATCTTCATCATCCGATGACCCCATACGGAGAGAAAACTCACTGCCAGAATCGTCCCCTGCCCCCTCTCCCTCAGAAGCAGAGTCAGTCTCTGACCCAATATCAGAGGAAGACTCAAACAGCAAACCAACAACCTGCTGAGCAGTCATCCTGCGGCTAGCCATTATACCTACTAAGATGGAAGACTGCACAAACAAGTCAACAACAACCAACAATGTGCAAACCAAGTAAGTAAAGAAATGTGTACCTTATATCAATAAGATCAATGTACTCAAAAACTATACAATCCAAAATCAAAAGAGACAGCTACACTCACCAGAAACAAACTCTGCAGTGACACAGCAAAGACCAACGATATCAAACTAGAAAGAAGAAAAAAAAACAAATTACTCACAAGACAACAAAATACACATCATGCACCAATGCAAAAAGTTTTTGAAACTCAAAAACCAAACATACTACTATTATTACACCATTTGCAAAAAAAAACAGGCAGAGAAATCAAACACATTTGCATTGTACAAAAAAACAGTCTCTTACCAAACTACACAAACAGCAAAACCACCAGAACCAAAATGTCACCGTGAACAGAAGAAAAGCCTTCACCTAGAACAAAAAAGTAAACAAAAAAAACATTACAATTGGAAATCACAAAACATATAACAATAAACATTATAACATGCCATGTCACTACCCAAATGGTCAATCGGTTTGTGTGCCAGGTCAGGCAGAAAACAGCAGGAAAAAAAAGGCTATTCAGTCCCGGGGCAGGTGACCCAAATACATATAACAAATTGCACCCTGGAAGCGAGGGGTCACTTCTATTTCTAATTGAACTAATTCCCTGGTGTCTAGTGGGCTTTTCTGCCTCCAATGGGAGCAGAAACGGCAAAAAAATAAAACCGATCTGCCCACAGAGGGGGCAGAAAAGTCTTCAAAACATTTAGGGGCCCAAGGAAGCGACCCTTGCCCAAGGGGTCGCTTCCTACAATAATATTTATATCCCTGGTGTCTAGTGGGCTTTTCTGCCCCCCCCCCAAAGAGCAGAAACGGACAGAAAGACGACCAATCTGCCCCCAGGGGGGGCAGAAAAGTATTCTAAAAAATTAGGCCGCAAAGGAAGCGACCCTTGCCCAAGGGGTCGCTTCCTACATAAAGAAAAAGACATCCCTGGTGTCTAGTGGGCTTTTCTGCCCCCCCTGGGGGCAGAAACGGGCAGAAAGACGACCGATCTGCCCCCAGGGGGGCAGAAAAGTCTCCTAATCACTTTACCACCCTAGGAAGCGACCCTTGCCCAAGGGGTCGCTTCCTACATAACGAAATAGACATCCCTGGTGTCTAGGGGGCTTTTCTGCCCCCCCTAGGGGGAGAAACGGGCAGAAAGAAGACCGATCTGCCCCCAGGGGGGGCAGAAAAGTCTTCAAATTATTTGGCCCCCAAAGGAAGCGACCCTTGCCTAAGGGGTCGCTTCCTACATAGCATAAACAATATCCCTGGTGTCTAGTGGGCTTTTCTGCCCCCCCCGGGGGCAGAAACGCGCAGAAAGCGGACCGATCTGCCCCCAGGGGGGGCAGAAAAGACTTCCACAAAATTTGCCCCCAAGGAAGCGACCCTTGCCCAAGGGGTCGCTTCCTACATAGTAAAAACAGCATCCCTGGTGACTAGTGGGCTTTTCTGCCCCCCCTGGGGGCAGAAACGCGCAGAAAGCGGGCCGATCTGCCCCCAGGGGGGGCAGAAAAGACTTTGCCAAATAATCGTGCCCAAGGAAGCGACCCTTGCCTAAGGGGTCGCTTCCCAACCTCCAAATACAAAATCCCTGGTGTCTAGTGGGGCATCCCTACTCCACGATCGCGACGCTGTGCGCGATCGTGGAGCAGGAATGCCCTGTATTGAGAGATCGGGGGAGAGGAAATACTCTTTCCTCTCCCCCGATGCCTCAATACTAGAGATTTCACCGCCGCGGCCCCCACCAGACGCCAAACACCTACCTCTGCTCCCCTCGGACGCGCTGGAAGAAATGGATTCCAGCGCGTCCAACGCTTCCTGATGACGCCGGCGCGCGCTGTGCGCGCTGACGTCATCAGAAAGTGTGGGGGGGCTCGGGGGGGGTCGGGGGTGGCAGCGGAAGCTCTTCCGCTGCCACCCCCGTAAAGGGGGCCAAGATCGAGGGACAAGGGGGGGAGCGCCAGCGCTTCCCCCGGGGGCTGTCCTCATGACGGAACGGTTCCGTCATGAGCACAGCCCAACCGATGCTCATGACGGAACCGTTCCGTCATGAGCATCGAAGGGGTTAATGGTCCCTGGCTGATAAAGTAAACAAATGAAGCAAAGCAGTGTTAAAAATGAATACAGATTATCTTGTATGAACTCCACGTTATCATGTGCGGGTCTTTAAAACATTTTACAACCTAATTTACTTGGAAATGTGGCGAGGTTTCTAGCCTATCTCACTCCACCTTGACCCATTCACAGCACAACTCACCAGGGACTACCCAATGATTTACTGCCAGGATGGGAGCCAGGCGGTCTTCATTTGGGCGGACAGGGCTGATTGGACAGGCGATGCTCTGCAGTCTGCAGTGATGATTGCAGCGCGCATTACCTACCTTGCTTCGGCCAGTTGGGCGATCCATCGCTGCTGCAGGTTCTGAGGCCTTCGGCTGGCAGCACTTTTAAATGCCTCTTTTCATACAGCCAGCATGGACGTTCAAGGACATTGGTGCAGGAATGGAGCGAGGACAGATGATGGGGCTTTCAAATTGCTCAGCAAGCACACAACATGCAACGTTCTAATCATGCCCAATAGACTGCAGCCCTGCCAGTCAACACCTATGGGCCCGGAAAGGCTTACGTTCATGTGGCTGCCGCCTACACGTAACAGAGTCGGGGGGGAGAGGGCCTTTCATGCATATATAAAGTAAACGTGGCTTGCTGCAGACAGCAGCAAAGTGTTATAGACCCTACCATTTCTGAGGCAGTTATTGAGTTGAGAAGCACACCCGGAGAACAGGGTAGGGGTTCTCAAGTTCTGGGCACCAGTATCCAAGTGCATTGTGGCTCAGAAAAGGGCATCTTCTGCACCACTGCAGCTAAGTGCAGAGGGGCGCCGGTTCCTCCTTATCGCTGCAGGAAATTCAGAGAAGCAACACGACAAGTAGCAGCTTGTCTCTTTCAAAGTCAGAGAATACTGGGATACTTGGCCTCACAGCTTCGGATCTCAGCAGCCCAATCGACACAGTGACACTCACTCGAGACTCTCAGCAAGCGCTGCCCGTTGCGTCCGGTCTGCCGGTCTGAGCAGCGACAGTGGTCGCACTCCGACTGCATTCATGGCTGAACCACTGACTCTCCCTCAATGGCTGCGCAGGTCCTAATGATCTTATGGGGGCCGCACAGTGGGACCGATTCACAGAACTAACAAGACAAAATCCTAAACTTATTACCATTTTGGTATTCACAGAAGGCACTTACTCATTTTGGTATTCACAGAAGGCACTTACTTACTCATTTTGAGTAACTTACTCATTTTGGTATTCATAGAAGGCACTTACTCATTGATGATTAAGTACCTTCTGAAAATACCAAAATGAGTAACTTACTCATTTTGAGTAACTTACTCATTTTGGTATTCACAGAAGGCACTTACTCATCAATGAGTAAGTGCCTTCTATGAATACCAAAATGAGTAAGTTACTCAAAATGAGTAAGTTACTCAAAATCCGTATTTGTAATGCGCCAACTACTCACCTTTATGGGTCCCAAGGCGCTGGGGGCCGTCATGGAAATTAAGTGAGCTATTGGCCAGAGTCACATGGTGCTGATCTGAGCTGCTGCCGGAGGCAGGATCAAACCGTGAATCCTGTGCTCCGAAGTTAGCTGCCCTGGTCGCTGCACCACACCTCTTAATACCAATATGAGTAAGTAAGTGCCTTCTGTGAATACCAAAATGAGTAAGTGCCTTCTGTGAATACCAAAATGGTAGTAAGTTTAGGATATTGTCTTAAGTTAGTTCTGGAATCGGGCCCTGTGAGCTCAGCTCAGCAGCACCTGCAAGCTCCTGGCTTTGCAAACTGAATCTGCGCACGGCTCGGGCCTCGGCTGTTGATTGGCCAACTTAAGTCACAAGACTTGATGTCAAGTCACTGACTTTAACCGCAGAGTGACTGACGCACATTGTAGCCAACCCTGACTGGACAGAGCAAGTTGCCGGAACCAAACCCCCAAGCCACAAAGCCTGCCGCAGCAATGCGCTGTCAGCTAAAACCAAATTACCAGTCAGTAGTACTTAAGCAGCTCTCTGGCTGGGAATCTGAGTAGGCGCTATCAGGCATGACAATGCATTTCAGTACGGTGATGCGGACCACCACACTGGAATGCATTAGTTTAACGCCTGATGAGTGGAACTTCACAGGCCTGTTGAACAAAACAGTTCTGAGGTAGTTCTGGTAGAGTATAGTGAAGGTTGGGAGTGGAGGTACAGTTTTTCCTGAGGTAGTAGGTAGTCAAGTTCAGATTTATTTAGAGGGTGCGGTGGCTTGGCAGGGGGGCGAGGTTTAGGAACTTGTTGAGAAGTAAAAGTTTGAGATTCTTCTTTAAGTGTTGGAATGTTTGAATGTCACATAGATCCTGTGGCAGCGAGTTCCATAGTCTTGGAGCGTTTCCGGGAGAAGAAGCCGGTGCAAGATTTTTCTTTCTTCAGTTTGGGTGGAATCAAGAGTAGGCTCCTTGAGCTATGAAGAGGTCTCTTTAGGCCGGCTTTGGAAAGTTTGTTTGTGTGGTAGAGCGTTTGTTCCCTGTAGAGAGTTTTGTGTGTTATGCAGACAGTTTTGAGTATACATCTTGACTCTATTGGTAGCCAGTTGAGTTTCTTGAGTGTAAGTGATGTAGTCAAAGCGACTCTCCCCCGAAAGTAGCCTGGCTTCTCAGTTGAGCGTACCTCTCAAAGTTGCGAAGTGTGTTTTTGTGGTGCCTGTGACATGTTGAGTTACCGTAGTCCAGCCTGGAGAGGAATAAGGACTGCACCACTGTCTTTAGGTCCTTGATGGGGACGAAGGGTTTGCCTTTTTTAAGGTGTTTCAGCATGTAGAACACACTTTTGGTTGAGGCATTAATATGCTCTTTCATGTTCAAGTTTGTGTCAAGTGTAATCCCCAACGATTTAATGGAGTTAGAGACGTATAGTTTGCAGTTTAATGCAGTGAGGTTGTTGAGCCAGATAGCTATGGGAAAGGACTTGTCTTTCCGTTGGATGAGGAGGAGTTTTGTTTTGTTGGGGTTGAGTTTGAGATGGTACTGGTTAGTCAGGATTGAACCATTGAGAGAGTACAGTTTAAGCGATGGATGTCTTTAATTGAGGAGATTGTAATGTAGAGTTGGGCGTCATTTGCATACAGATGATACCCAATTCTGGCTTATTTGAGGACCATGATGAGGGGTTCCATGTAGAGATTGAATAGTGCAGAAGACAGAACTGATCCTTGGGGGACTTCATGTGAGAGTGGTGCTGTTTGGAGGTGTAACTGGTTAGCTTGATTAGCTGTGATCACTGGTTCAGGTAAGAAGCAAACCACCGAAGGACAGTTCCAGTGAGGCCGGCACGCTGAGAGGGTGTTCAGGAGGATACCATGGTTGACAGTATTAAAGGCCATCGTGAGATCCAGGAGGACTAGGAGGCACGCCTGTCCATCATCCAGAGATCTGTGAAGGCCATCTGTGATGTTCAGTATTGCAGTCTCTGTACTTCAACCTCTCCTGAATCTGGATTGGAAAGTTGTATTTTTTCAATGTGGTTGTTTAGTTGTGCAAACACAAATTTTTCGATGGCTTTGCCAAGCAGAGGGAGGTTAGTTATCTGTCTGTAAATATTAAGGTCTTTCAGGTTGACATCTAGTTTTTTGATGATGGGGTGAGTTGTCCAGGTTTAAGGTGAGGCTGACATTGAGAAACTCAATAGGGTGGAGTTGATGATTTGGTCCATACAGGGGAGATGATGTAGCTAAGATTTTTGACAAGTGCCGTAGGGAGGTGGTTGGAGATGTGCAATGTTAGCTTCATGCAGGAGAGTCGTTTTCTGAATTCTTCTTCAGGGAAACAGTCTAATTCAGTCCAAATTGCATCATTTTTCAGTTGTAAAAGGTTGTGGTTGGCGTTCTGTATTGCTGATGGGCAGAGATTGGGGAGACGGCGGTTGTTTAGATGTAGGGCCTTAGGTGGATCCTCAGTGTTCTGGGGGTAATCATGGTGCAGGGCAGGGGGGTCGGTGGCAGAAGAGTGAGTTCAATGTTTGATATTTTTTAAGCGAAGAATGTTGCAGATTGTTCGCAGCACTTGGTAGAATCATTGCATGAGTGTTGACGGAGAGAAGAGACTTGCTGCTTCAGGACGTTGAAGAGGTCTATGGTATTGATGATTTTATTCCTGAAGAGCGGCCTTGTTTCATGTATCGCCTTCTGGGTGATAAAATCAGCTTGAATGTGGATCCAACCAATGTAGGGCCCTCAAGGCAGGGGAGTTGTGGGCTTGTGGCTTTACATGCAGGTGGAGTCTAGCAGCAGAGTTCTGATTCCTTTGTAATCTTTTCATTGTTGTTAAAAATGATCCGTGTTAGAGGCTATTGGAGTAATCCTGTTTAGACAGTATAAGAGAGATAGTAGCCTGGACCCTGTGTGGAAATTCCAACTGGGGAAAGATGTGTTTCAGAGTTTTTATAATAATGAAGCTTCATATTGCTAGTTTGTCCGCTTGGGTATTCATTGATACCTTGGAGTAAATGGTCATTTTGAGGTTTCTTACTTCCTTAGATACTTAAAGCTGTGTTCCCAAATTGTCAGGCCAGGAGGCGAGTAGGTCATCATATTTTGAATTGCCACATGTGAGTATTTCTGTTTTGGAAGCATTCAATTTGAGATGGTGCCATTTCATAAATTGATCAATGGCTCTGAAGCAGCTGAAAATTTGTGAGCTTCTATGTCTTGGGCTTTCCAGTTCAAGGAGTGTGATATCTGCATAGTTATAGCATGTGAGGTGAAACTCATTGATCAGTGCTGGTTATGACTTCATGTAGATGCTGAAAAGCATGGGTGAGATGATAGAGCCTTGAGCGACCCCTGCTTTTGCTTGGATGAGAAAGGGGGGGTGGATGACATTATTTCTGTTTTGTAGGAAGGATGTGATCCAGTCGGGAGCAATCCCCTCTATGCCAGTGATGGAGCAGGTAAAGCGAAATTTTGTATGAAAATACTAATGACGTAATCAATTTATATATTAATTTGTATTAACTGTGTGCTGTGATATATTAACCAACAACGTGCTTTTTTGTAAACACAAATTACATGCAGGACTCATTGCTATTTGCATAGCAGAATAACTCTAATAACTAATTGTGGTAAGCCTATTAATAGTAGTATGTGTGGTGATCGAATATTGCATGATTTATGTTGCTTTAGTGACGTTTGCGTTCCTGTTGATGCCGAATGGTGAGTATTATTGCTTTAAATGTCGCTATACGCCAGGAAAATACTAATACATAAAGGGATTAGTGTGGGTTTAACATTAGAATCTTCATTTCCGCATATTAATTATTCTTTTGTGTTTGTTTTGGTTAAGTTGGCATTCGGGCCTACCAAGCCATGACATTCAAAATGGAGTTCGGAAGTGGCCACCGTCTTGTGAGCGCGATGTCTTCTGCGCAGACTCGGATGGCTCCGAAGACCTCCAGGCATCCTCAATTCAGAGCACAATGTTCCTGGTCAAGGATAGGAGCATGGAAGACTGCCAGATTTCAGTCAGTGAAATTATCCGGAGAAAACAATAGTCACCTATAATCAATAATCAACAATGTTGCATGAGCATGACATAGACTGAGGATGTGACCAAGCAAGTTCTCTGAGAACCCAAGACAGTGAGAAACCTGGACCATATAACAATTTTTGCAAAATGGACCAATCACATTTCTTCTTAGATCAATAAATGTTTCATGTTACCCAGAATTTTATTATAAAAAGGGTAGTAGAATAGGGAGGGGTAGCTTGATGAGGGGAGAGATACAGGTATGGGGTGCTCATCGTTAGTCATTTGAAAGGGCCACCTTAGAGAGATCGTGTCCGAAGGAGAGTGTACAGAACTTGCGTGATCAATTCGCTTGCATGATTGCTTGGTCCTTTGGATATCTTTGGGACTGTGCTGAGCGAGATAACTTTTCGGACTTATTGAATCGGGTCCTGCTTTCGATTGGGACGATTGAACAAAGAATTTGGGCTAGGCAGAGCCAATTGAATTAGAAAAGAACCCCTATAGCAAGAATAGGTAAATATAAAATGTCATGCAATTTGTGTTGATTGAAATTCAAACTTGATTGACCGAAATGCTAATGATATAATTGCGAGCAAGAAATTAGATAAACTAAATACTGATTAACAGAAAATGAGTTTGTGGTTCTTCAAGTAGGTTGCTAAAAGGATTCTGAAGCTTTAATGTGTTTTAACTGGTTCTAAATCACCATCAACCAGTCAAACTAATTAGTCCATTCGACCAAGTGGTGGAGTGCCTTGATGTTAAAGTTAGGATCCTATAGGTGTTGATGAAAAAATGTATATTCTGTAATAAATTTTCTTTCCCTATAGGTAATAAGGTACCTCCCCACATGTCTAGTGGATACATCGTCCTCCTGCGTGCGGATTTAGTGTAAGAAACGTGTGAGTGTTGGTGTTATGGGCCCCACAAATGAATGCGTGTGCGAATGAATAAGTGCGGTTGACGAATCTGTGACGTAGGGAGGATCGGTGAAATTGCTTGCCCGCCCTTGCCCCTTTCCGCTGGATCAGCTTTTCTGGTAGCAGATTGATGGTTTTATTGCATTGGTTTGGTGAATATTGCTTATTGATTTTGATTTCTGATTATTGGTATTGATGGATGTTTGGATGATTATTGATTTATGTTCTAACATTCTATGCTGAGTTGCGTTGCATTCTATGTTGTTTTTGAAGACTTCTGGGCTGTAGGAAGTTGGATGCCCTGTAGGTACACGGGGAAAACGTGTGGCAAGTGAAGTTGCATGGTGTATTGTCTGTTGCCCTGTAGGTACACGGGGAAAACGTGCGACGATTGGAGTCGCACAACGCATTGTCTGGATTCGAATTAGTAACATCGTCGTGTGTTATCGTTAGGGACATTTCTGTGTGAAAGTGGTGTATGGGTAGCGAAGGCCACCTGTGAAATTTCAGTCTTAAGAACAGGAGTCAATTGTGAGCTCTGATTACGCTTATCAGTGGAAAGGTAATAGGTCTCCCCTAAGCTTGCAAGAAGGGTAAAGTAGAGGGAAGTGCTACTTGTCAACAAACAAAATAATTCTGTGGAAGGGCAGAGATAAGAGCTGCTCTCGAGAAATACAGAACTACATTTTTCCGTATGAATGTGTGTAAGTGAAATAGCATTCGGTTTTATCGTAAAACTCTGGCCTTAATTCTCAGGAGCAGTGTAGTCTCCACATGTCTTCTCTCCAGAGAAACAGTTAGCTAATGCTTGTTAGAAGGGTAAGGTAGAGGGAAGTGCTACTTTATCGGCGAATGGATGTTTAGCCAAGCGGACAATGCTGGTGTTTTTATGTTGTTACTAACAGATTTTGAGTGAAAGAGAACGTAAGAGAAATGTTTCCGATAAATGTTGTAAAGGAGGGGTCAGCAGGAGTAGCGAGACAAGCTGACGTCAGAAAGACTGCGCTGGGATTGGAGAGTTACAGAGTGACGTAGATGCTCCGGATTGGTGCGTTAGTATTTATCGCGCTGAGATTGGAGAGTTGCAAAAGTGACAAACACCCCTGATTGGTGCATTAGTGTGAGTCGCGCTACGATTGGATAAGACCACAGAATAGTCATAGAGGAAATCTAAAGATACAAAATAAAGAAAATGATGTATTACGATCCACCAGAGAACGAGAAAAAGTCCTGGTTTGGGAAGATTAAGAATTTATTTAAAAAGGATAAGCCGATTGTGACTAGAGAGGGTCAGTTGCTTCCTCCACCGAAATCACCCGCATCCTTCATGGTTGCGAAATATGGGTATCATGCATGTATTTGGCTAGATAATTGGGCAAAGTATACAAAAGATGATGGAGTTTTAGTGTTTCCAGAACATGGTTCATTTAATTTAGCGGTATTGAAGAACTGATGAGATTAGAACCAAGACCTAGACCTTCTCAGTTTGACGCATTGATAGAATGGGAAGATGAGATGTATGAAAGAGAGCGACAGCGGAGTGGCGGAAGGTATAAATACATGTTTGGTAAACCGTGTGGACAGGAAAATCATGATGACAGAATGAGGTGATGGCGGAGTGCGAATGTGGCTGATGGGATGTTCCCTATGAGAAATGCTGAAGAGACTAGTAGTAGAAAGTGAACAGAAAAAAGAACCAATACAGGATCAGAAGGCTACAAGTATGGTGTGAATGAGTCGGAGGATGATGTACTCGAGGACATGTTTTATAAAAATCCCCCCCCGTACCAACAAAATTCTACGCTGTTGACACCAAATGCGCCAGTAAAAGAGGCACCACAAAACATAAAATTTGAGCCAACGCCACCTGAGGTAGGGAAAAATAATCCCTTTGGAGAATCAGAAAATACACAGCCCGGTAGAATGACAAATGAAAACTCAGCTGAATTAGCCAGAACTACCCTGGAGTTAACTGAAAAGATTAGGGAATTGACCAAAAACATGGAAGCTTTAACTGTTCCTGTAACAATAGAACCAGTGATGCTTGTTTTTGATAAGCAAAAGGATAGTGAGCACTGTCTAACGATCCCTTATAACAATAATAAACAAGCTGAAGCAGGAAAAAGGAATTCAGGAGAAAATCCATGGGGACAATTGGTAGGAACTTCTGGATTAAGTACTCCGAAAAATTTGACAGTAAATCAGAGTCCAAAGAATAAAACACTAATGACGACAGAATCAGTAACAGGATCACCAAAGAGTCTAGAATGAGTGAGGAATTAAACAATTCCTGTAGGTCCCACTTCTGATGAACTAAGCGAATGGTTAAGAAGTTTACAGCAAAAAGATACCAAACCTAGACCTTTAGATGTGGCAAAATTAAAAAGAACTTTGGAAGAATTAATAGTAGGAACTATTCCAACAGAAAAGTTAAAAACATATCAGGATGAAGAACTAATGTTTCTATGTAAACGTATAAACATGGAGAGCAAGAAATATGCATAAAAAATTGGAAAAAGTGGCAAGTGAAACGGGTATCGATTTTGAGAAAATAAAGTCATTACAGAAACCATACAGAGTAGACTTTGCTGAAAAGGACATTGAGAATTTGAATACCGCAGGAAGATTAACTAAAATGAAAGAGCTAATTGTTTTACTAAGAAAATGGGGCGATGTATATAAATGGAAGAGCAGGTGGTTTCGGAAACGAGACGATGCAACAGACAAAACGTTTGCAGCTTTCCCAGTAAGAGAAAGTGGTAACTGAGTGTCCCATGAGAGAGATCCCAGGAGGAGGCTACGTGCATGTTCCCTGGACCAGACAGGACATTTTATCATTTACAAATGACTTCCCCCGTCTTCGCGAGAAGCCAGTGGAATGGTATAAGTAGGTTTTTCAAATTATCAAAAGTGCTGTGGATTGATTTGAACAGTCTATTTGACATAATTGTGCCAGCAGATCTATTTAAAAAAGGCTGCCCATTGAAGCCGGCTAATTATAGACCAATTAGCCTTATTGACACCACCCAGAAATAAATGGGCAGGATTATCTTGGATAGAATCCTGGAATGGATGGATGACAATAACATCTTGACTACATTACAGGCAGGGTTCAGATCTGGGATTTCAACCATTGACCAGATCTTCCGGCTCCAGGTTCTATATTGGAAAACGGTGAGAGTAGAGGGTGGCAGTCTCTACCTCATCTTTGTAGACCTGCGAGCTGCCTTTGATCTTGTCCCAAGAGAAAAACTATGGGAAGTCCTGGCAGAAATGGGTCTCCCACCCTACCTGTTGGATATCTTAATCAGATTTCACAGCGGTAACTATGCCCAGGTGAGATGTGGGAGACATGGCGATTTATCCTCACGCTTTCCCGTTAGGAAGGGAGTGCACCAAGGGTGTGTCTTGGCTCCAACATTGTTCAGCCTATACATCAATGGTCTTGTTACTCACCTGGCTGATGTAGCTAATAATGACGCCCCCAGATTGGCTACCGGTAGAGTGCCCGCTCTGATGTGTGCCGATGATACTTTGCTGATATCCAAAACATCATCGGGCATCCAGCACATCTTGGATGGTTTCCTGGCATTTTGTACTTCCAGAGGCTTGGAGATTAATCTAGAAAAGACTAAATTCATGATCTTTAATCCTCCAAAACAGACTCGTCCAAATCCCACCTTAAATGGCTCCCCCCTTGAGAGAGTCAGGACTTTTGTGTACCTTGGAATTACGTTGACCGAGAATTTTGATTGGGGACCTCAAATCGCAAAATCATGGCTGAGGCTGTCTCAAATAGCAGGGGGCCTTTGCAAGGTCCAGCGAGCCTCAGTATATAAACCAGCAGCTCCGGTAGTTGAAATATATCGATTACAAGCTAGAACAGCTTCATTGTACGGGGCCGAATTATGGGGCCATAAAAACATTGCCAAATTAACCCTGGTTGAGCAGGGCTTTATGAGAAGACTTGTGAGCCTTCCTGTAAGCACACCGCTCACTCCCCTACGCCTTGACCTGGGGCTAGAACCAATTGAAGACTTGGCAATTCTCCGACCCTTGCTCTACTGGAAAAGGCTCTGGACGGTGCATGAATTGGCACCTTTCAGAGAGGAATTCTTAGAGGTTTGGACATTAATTAAAAGTAAGAACATTCCATGGTTATCCCATATTAAGGCTCTTAGCATAAAGATCGGCAGGACCGATCTCTGGGAACTACCGAAGGTAGCCTGCATACGGATTTCTAAACCTGATCTAAGAGGCCATATAAGGGAGCTGAGATCAGCCACCTTACATGGTTCAAGCTCCTTGGGGAAACTCACTAATGAGTTTCTCCTAGTAAAATTAGAAACAAGAGCAGAGGCCTTCCTTGATGTAATTTATCCGTCTCTTGCTAGGAAGCTTTATTTGCAGTTGAGGTATGGTACCTTACCGCTCAGAGTATTCACCTGCAAATGGGCAAGATCAGAAAATGCAGCCTGTCCGGCATGTAATCATAGCAGTGAAGACATATGCCATGTCCTGTTTTTCTGTCCTGCATACCATTCAATAAGAAAAAAGTGGCTCATTCCCATTTGCAAGAACCTAGGGTTTAGACACTGCATGCTCGCATGCAGGGTCTTAAGATATGATACTCACCCCCCAATTGTTTTTGCTATGTCTCGCTTTTTATATGGGTTTTGGCGCAGAAGGAAAAGTTTTCTTTAAACACTTTTGTCTTTTATCAAATGAGTCTTTTTGATAACATCAGTTTAATACATTTTTAACTATTGTATTAACTTGACATTATTTATTGTTTTAATGAAATGTGCAATTTTCTTGTTATTTATTCTGTGCTTTTATGGTCTCCGACCGAAATAAAGTTATCAAAAGTAAAAGTAAAAGCATATCAGGATGGAGAACTTATGTTTCTATGTTAAAGTATAACATGGAGAGCAAGAAATTTGCATGAAAAATTGGAAGAAGTGGCAAGTGAAATGGGTATTGATTTTGAGAAAATAAAGTCATTACAGAAACCATACAGAGTAGACTTTGCTGAAAAGGACATTGAGAATTTGAATACCGCAGGAAGATTAACTAAAATGAAAGAGCTAATTGTTTTACTAAGAAAATGGGGCGATGTATATAAATGGAAGAGCAGGTGGTTTCGGAAACGAGACGATGCAACAGACAAAACGTTTGCAGCTTTCCCAGTAAGAGAAAGTGGTAACTGAGTGTCCCATGAGAGAGATCCCAGGAAGAGGCTACGTGCATGTTCCCTGGACCAGACAGGACATTTTATCATTTACAAATGACTTCCCCCGTCTTCGCGAGAAGCCAGTGGAATGGTATAGGTAGGTTTTTCAAATTATCAAAAGTGCTGTGGATTGATTTGAACAGTCTATTTGACATAATTGTGCCAGCAGATCTATGGGCAGAATGTAAAATTACAATAGGTTGGCCTACTCAGGAATATCCTAGAGATCCTAAAACAGGTGCCCCTGTTCAACTGATCGGCCCTTCTGGACAACAACTCCTCACCCAGCGCCTTGAGAACCTCACTGATGATTTGCCACGCTTAATACCCATTGATTGATTCTGTACATTCATATAGATTTTTCTCAGTGGGGACATTGATGATGCAGTTTTAACTCTCCCTTGCCAATAAAAGCCTTGCTAAATTCAGTGCGGTCTTCAGGGTTGACTTTTGATGTCGAGTTAGCTCTCCATTAACGAATGCATGGCCACATTCAATACATTTATAGAGTTTCTCTCCTGTGGGAACATTCGGATATATATTTTGTTATCGATCCCTTGTCACATTCTATTCATTAATAGGGTTTCTCCCTAGTGTAGATTTGTTTATACGGCATTAGCTTATTCTTCCTGTGTAAGACTTCATTAAACTCTGTACATACATTGGATTTCTTGCCATGTAGATTTTCGGATGTCGCTTCAGTTTTCCATTTATTATGAAGGCTTTGTGGTATTCAGTACATACATATATTTTCTCCCCTGCGTGAACTTCCTAATCTTGTATTACATTTTGCTTTGTAATAAATCCCTGGTCACATTCTATACATTCATGTGGTTTCTCCCCAGTGTAGACACTGATATTGCTTTACCACTCCCTTTATAATAAATACCTTGTTATGCGGTGCAGTTGAATGGTCAACCTCCATTTGGAATAAAGGTGTTGTCACATTTTGTACAATTATATAGTTTCTTTCATGTGTGAACATTCTGATGTATTTTTAAACTTTGCTTTGTAATAACTGCTAAGACACATTCAGTACAGCCATATAGTTTCTCACCAGTGTGGAATTTCTGATGTAGTATTTATCTTCGCCTAGTAATAAATGTCTTGTTGCATTATGTACATTCATAAGGTTTCTTTCCTACGTGGACTATCTGATGTTGCATAAGATGCGACTTTCTAATAAATGACTTCTCACATTCAGTGCAGTTGAATGGTCTCTCTCCAGTGGGGATTTTCTAAATGTTGCTTCAGCTCTCCATTGGTTATAAATGCTTTGTCACATTCAGTGCATTCGTACGGTTTCCCCCCAGTATGAACTCTGATGTTCCTTTAGCTGACTATATTTGATAAATGCTTTGCCACATTCTGTACATTGATATTATTTCTCCCCAGTGTGGATTTTCTGATGTCGCGTTAGCTCTCCATTTGTTATAAATGATTTGTCACATTCTGTTCATTAATATGGTTTCTCCCCAGTGTGGACCTTTTGATGTTGCTTCAGCTCTCCATTTGTTATAAATGCTTTTTCACATTCTGTACATTGATATGGTTTCTCCACAGAGTGGATATTTTGATGTCGCTTCAGCTGTACATTTGTTATAAATGCTTTGTCACATTCTGTACATTGATGTGGTTTCTCCCCAGTGTGGACTTTCTGATGTTCCATTAGCTGTGATTTTCTAATGAATGCCTTGTCACATTCTGTACATTGGTATGGTTTCTCCCCAGTGTGGATTTTATGATGTCGCTTTAGCGCTCCATTTCTTATAAATGCTTTGTCACATTCTGTACATTTATATGGTTTCTCCCCAGTGTGGAATTTATGATGTAGCTTTAGGTCTCCATTTGTTTTAAATGATTGGTCACATTCTGTACATTGATATGATCTCTCCCCAGTGTGGGTTTTCTGGTGTTGCTTTAGCTCTCCAAGTGTTATAAATGCCTTATCACATTCTGTACATTTATATGGTTTCTCCCCAGTGTGGATTTTGTGATGTTGTTTTAACTTTCCTTTTCTTATAAACTCTTTGTCACATTCTGTACATTTATATGGTTTCTCCCCAGTGTGGATTTTGTGATGTAGCTTCAGGTCTCCATTTCTTATATATGCTTTATCACATTCAGTGCATTCATAGGGTCTCTCCCCAGTGTGGACTTTCTGATGTTGCTTTAGCCGTCTATTTGTTATAAATGCTTTGTCACATTCTGTGCATTCATAGGGTCTCTCCCCGGTGTGTACTTTCTGATGTTGCATTAGATGTGACTTTCTAATAAATGCCTTATCACATTCACTGCATTCATATGGTCTCTCCCCGGTGTGGACTTTTTGATGTAGCATTAGATGTGACTTACTATTAAATGCCTTATCACATTCAGTGCATTCATAGGGTTTCTCCCCGGTGTGGACTTTCTGATGTTGCATTAGATGGGACTTTCTAATGAATGCCTTGTCACATTCTGTACATTGGTATGGTTTCTCCCCAGTGTGGATTTTATGATGTCGCTTTAGCGCTCCATTTCTTATAAATGCTTTGTCACATTCTGTACATTTATATGGTTTCTCCCCAGTGTGGATTTTATAGTGTAGCTTTAGGTCTACATTTGTTATACATGCTTTTTCACATTCTGTACATTGGTATGGTTTCTCCCCAGAGTGGATATTTTGATGTCGCTTTAGCGCTCCATTTCTTTCAAATGCTTGGTCACATTCTGTACATTTATATGGTTTCTCCCCAGTGTGAATTTTGTGATGTAGTTTTAGCTGTCCATTTGCTACAAATGCTTTGTCACATCCTGTACATTTATATAATTTCTCCCTATTGTGGAGTTCCAGATGTCGTTTTAGCTGCCCAATTGTTATAAATGCTTTGTAACATTCTGTACATTGATACGGCTTCTCCCCGGCCTGGGTTTGTTGATGCTGCTTTAGATTCTTCTTCCTATGGAACACTTTATTACATTCTGTACATTTATATGGTTTCTCCTCTACGTAGACACTGTGATGCTGCATTAGGTCTTTCATTGCAAAGAAAACTTTTCCACAGTCAGTCAATCAATCAATATGGTTCTTCTCCAGTATGATTTTTTGATATTGCACTTGCTCTTTCTCTCCCTAATAAATGTGTTGTCACTTTCTAGATATTCATACGGTTTCTCTTCTGTGTGTTCTTTCTGATCCAGGTTAGCTCTTCCTTTGTAATGAGAACCTTATCAGACTTGCTTCTGTAAGTCAGTGTGTTATTTCATCAATGTATATCAGGTGATCACTAAGAGCCAAGTTCAGACCACATTGGGCAGTTTGGGATTTCTGCTGTAGAAAAAGACTTTGGCGAGGCATTAGCCTTCAAGGGAAGACATTTCGAGGTATATTGTTTTTACATCACTTTCTACACAAGTGATTAATGCATTCATCTTTTTTGTTCATTACTGCTTTTATTGCACCTGTTGGAAAAAAAATTAAAAAAACACGGGATAAGCTTAAATGGTGGGTCCTTCACAAAAATCTATTGGCATTTTATGAGACATTTAATTGACCACATAGACAAGTGCGCTGAAGAAATTCTAGATTACACTTTCAATGTAAAGATGCAATAGGCAGATCAAGGGCATACGATCCTTCTTGATGCCCTCCTAATCGCGGAGTGTGGACTCAAGGAGTAACCAAAACTACAGTTGAGTCTTTTGTGCAGCAGTACCACAGTTTTTTTGACAGCGGTTCTGTGAAGATCTATAAGTGTCGGATTTGATGGGGCCAGAGACTCAGCATTTAGTTCCAAATGTTTTGAAGGGCACCAGTATCTCTTCCAATCCCAGCACTCACTCCAGACTACCAAAGGGAGTTAACATTGCTTTGAATGGGGTCAGTCTACTACCATGTGAGGGGTAAGAGTGGGCCCCTTCCTCCCATCTGCCCTGAAAGACCCATCGGGATGCAGATAAGTGCTAAATCACACCCAACCCTTGTAGTGTCTGTAGCTCTCTAGAAGGAATACACAAAGGGGTCGGTCACCTAGCCCAGACGTGTATTAGAGACAGGCTGTAAGGCACAAAGAGCAGTACAAGCAGAGAAAAGTCCAATTTCTAAAAGCAGCTTTTCAAAAATAGTAATGTTAAATCCGACTTTACCAGTAAAGAGGATTTATCATTACCATTGCAAAGGTATGAAACATGAAAAGGCCACTCCTTTCCAATCAGGAATTACAGCTTAAAGGTATTCTACGTATTTCCCGGTTCTAGCCAACGAGAGGAGTAGGCCTTACAGCAGTAAAAAAGCATTTGAACTGTTTGTCACTACCAGGACATGTAAAACATAAAAGTATATGTTCTGCCTTTTACTCCCATAGCGTCCTGCCCTTTGGGTTACCAAGGGTCTTCCTTAGGGGTGACTTATATGTAATAAAAGGGAAGTTTTAGGCTTGGCAAGTAGCTTTAAATGCCAACTTGATGTGGCAGTAAACTTCACCCAGAGGCACTGCAGTGGCAGGCCTGAGACATAGTTTCAGGCTGCATAAGTGGATGGCACGGTCAGTGCTGCAGCCCACTAGTAGCAAATAATTTGCAGGCCCTGGGCACATGTAGTGCACTTTACTAGGGACTTAAAGCAAACTAAATATGCCAACTGAGTAGGAGCGCTATGAGCCCATGTTACTATGTTCAGGGGAGAGAGCACAAACACTTTAGCACTGATTAGCAGTGGTAACGGTTGCAGAGTCCTAAAGCCAGCAAAAACAAGCACAGAAAATGGAGGGAGGCAGGTAAAAAGTTGGGGAAAGACCACCCTAAGGCTGTCAGGTCTAAGAGCCTTTTCCAGTGAAGGGACCACACAACAAAGAGCATCACAATAACGGCGGGAAATATAATCAATTGCTGCAAGGGAGTCCTTTATACTATCAGAGAGCCCGTGATAGGACCCAGACAATAATCTGAGCAGCTTTCACATAGTGTAACTCCAGAGATCAGAGGCTCAGACCAGAGCTACACAAGAAAAAGGAGGGTTACAACCACAATAAACACACATTGGCAAAGTCAAGAAGTCTCACCTTTTAGACATATAGGCTTTCCCAATGCTGCACAACATCAAGAAAGAACAAGCATTTGCAATGCAATATGTCTTCCATTTTTTTAGAGTTGGAGCCATTAGTGTAAATATAAATATTTTTTACTTATGCGTTTAGTAGTGGATGGATGTGATGGCAATTGTTTGTTTTACAATTAATTTATAAGCAAGCGTATCGATTGTGTTTCTGGTGCATAGGGCTTACTGGGATACAGTATCAACCAATCCTGGATTTGTTTTAGCAAATGAATACTATGCAGTTTTTAAGGACACAACAAGAATGCTTTATTACATAAATGGAAATGCTGGGTATGGACATATTGAACCCAAGAGAATAAGAGTTACCTGATTATTTTATTTGTGGGTATTTAATAACGTTAAGCAGTATGATGGTGCTAATTTTACCTGGTTTTTAACACCCCGTTGGATGGCTGCTATGAATGTGATGCGATTATCCCTAGGGGCCCACAACGAGCAGAATAAAGAGAAAATTTCAGGTTGTAACTAGTAGGTTTGTGCAAAGACTAATGAAACATAGCCGGAGGTTGTACTCATAGGATGAGCATGGAGACAGACTGGGGAAGCACTGGATGCATAGGCATGGGGAGCAGAGACACGATGAGCAGGGCTACAGTGAGACAATGTGAGCTGAAGCAGACACAGGAATTACAGGTTATGAAGGCAGCGATACATAAACCAAAGGGGGTGCATTTGGGGGGTGGACACACATTGGAGAACGGGGTATCAACCAGGCATAAGGTAAGAAGAGGAGGATGAACACCTGTCAAGGCACAGAGACTGGGGGTGCATGCAATGGACACAGTGGAAGCGAAGAGGACTGGTGAGAGCTTGCATATTGCAGGGAGACAGGGATACAGTGAGCACATACAACTGCGGAAAAAGTGATGTATCTCTGCGTGAACTCATTAGGAAGTAGCAAAGCAGTGTCCTGAATTTTTACGCTCATCGTCCTAAATTTACACCAATGCCAGTTGGTCACCCTTGGTGATAGAGATGCATAGAGCGCCTTGGTGGGCCTAGGAGAGGGGGCAAAGGCTTGTGCCCTAGAGGAGGGAAAGGCTAGGCAAGCAGAGTGCTTTAGGTGAAGGAGACAAAGAAAATGCTCCGGGGAGAAGGGGCAGTGGGATTGCTTCAAAGGAAGGACATTGTAAAAGAAAAACCCAGCGCTGGTGAATCGCATTCTCAATGACATGGAGTTATCATGTAAACCTACCTGGTCAATAAAGCCTTTGAGGGTGGAGCCATGTCAGGTTTACACAATGTCCACCTGAATCTTATTTACATGCGTTAATGAAAATGGGAACCAGAATGGGTGTGTAGTCTGGCCCTCGTCAACCTGCGTTGGATGAGCCGAATTTATAAATTAGAAAGCATTATCACTATGCTTCACAAGAAGAGTAGGCATCTTTTTGATGCTAATAATCTTATCCAAAATTAAACTCACTTTTATATAAAATTTAATAATGCTCTAGCTAGGAAGGCATGTGTTATTGATATGTATTGAATGACTAGATTATTGTCTTATTAAAAATACAAGCATTTTGAGAAGGCAAGCTGCCTGCCGAGAGTGCTGGTTATTCCTTCCTCCTCAAGTGTCACACACGGCTTGCCACTAATAGAAAAGTATCCGACTCCTGGAACTGGAAGGGATTTAGCGTATGACAACTCTACAGAAGGTTCATTTTACAAAGTTGAGTTTTTAACAAACCAGTGAGGTATAAGAGCCCACTTCAGAGAACGGAGCATACTTCAGAGGTCAAATGGTTCGAACACCAGTGGGGCCGACTAGGACCCTCGTTTCAAAGGTCATGCAAATTTGGCTGTGATAATACTGCTTATATATCAAAAGGGGGGTGGGGAGTAGAAGCATTCTGGGGAGCCAAGAGGCCTCGAAGGATCTGGCACAAATATGTAGAAGACCCTCAACAGCCATTATCCGCCATTGGTATGTCTGTTGCCATTGGCGTAATCTTGGCTGATAGCATCATCATCGGGTCTTTTGTTGGCCTCCACCAGGAGGAGATCCTCAAAAACCGGTTAGGATCTAGTTTGTGCAGAATAGAAAATTTAAAATTACCTTTTTATCATGTGGTGCAATTTATTCTAAAAAATTATAGGGTAAGATTCAAAACGGTGGATGTGAAATATGGGACGTGCAATACGTCCTTCACATCACTTTTCCAACATGTTTCAACCTGCATGCACCCTTGCCGGTTCGATGGCTTTCGTCAGGACCTCATTGAGGAGAAAAACTACTCCCCCTTTAAATTTCTTACTCACGTCAGGTGGAGTACTATCCCCTGGGCTTGGTGATACAACTGGTTATATTCATTCCGGTATCAACATTCAGTAATGGGGAGACCGCACAGGAAGCTAGCGTCTGCGTCACAAGAGTGCAGCCAACGCCTCTCTCCAACAACCCTAGGGGGAACTCCCAAAAATCTTAAAAGCAGAGGAGAAATGCTTCCTTCGTACAAAAAATATGATACCGCAAGATGCAGTATTTATTGGATGAAATATTACAACACTAGAGTGATATTTGGATGTATGAACGGGATAACTTATACATAACACACGTTTACCACTATTCTGAATTCCTCAGACTTGGAGCGCGGGCAATGTGTCAATTCAAAGTCTAAAATAGGAATTCAACTGTTAGAGAATAACACTTATTTTACAAAAGATAATTACATTCTATGCACATTATACAATATATAGATATGTGAGTAAACTCAGCATCTGTTTTGCTTTAGCTAACCATAATTCACATTAGCCAAATCCACAGATGTCTGTGCCGTAAAATAAAGATTTCATGAGAATGTTTATGCTTGTGGGAGAATGCACGTTCATCGTATGACTGAGAATTAAAGATGTCATGTTTGTTTTTTATTCTCGGAGGGATAGATTAAGGAATGAGTAAGGGTGTAATCACACAACACGAGGTAATGGAACATTTTTAAAAGCGTAAGAGCATGCGGAAAACGGTCTGTAAATTCAAATACAGATGTTGTGCTGAGGTTTTTTTCTGCAATAGAAAAAGCCTCAACTGCGCGCGCATTCCAAAAGGGGACCATTTTTAGAAAGTCCCCAATGTTTTTCAAATTAAGCACAAAAAACACACAGATTGCGTTTCAATGCCACCCCGCATTTATTTGTGGTTCAATCTCGCCATTTCTCCTGTTCATTTTTTGCCGAGGGAAAATTAAATTTTTTGGGAAACAGCGCTTGGTATTTTCACACTTGACTGCCAAAGCCAGTCAGGCTTTCAACAGCCATTCACGGCCTCCAGATAACTGCGCGGCTCAGGGGAGGGGGATACGAGCACATCCCAGACTTTGGTGGGCTTGGAATGGAGAGGGGACCATGTGCCTGGAGCCGTGGCCCCCAAACTGCAGCCAGACGAGCCCAGTGGTAAGTAAGTGCAGGCAGACAGAGCGCACACAGTATACTCATCTGCTGTTCATCAGTCCTGCAGGAGCAGCTGATGTCTAGACATCTCTTTGACCCGCCACCGGCTCACTGGGGAATTGTAGCATGGTCCATCCCTGCCGTAGCTCTCTGGCCGAGACTCATTCAATATTTACTCACAAGGTTGCTCCCCTGCTGTTGCTCTCTGGCCGAGACTCATTCAATGTTTACTCACAAGGTTCCTTCCCTGCTGTAGCTCTCTGTTTGAGACTCATTCAATATTTACTCACGCTCTGCCTTGAAGCTGAATGCATAGCGCTCACCAGGTTTGCACAACTCTGCCGTTATCCCACCTGAAGCGGCAGTGCTGCTCAAATTAAACAAGCATTTGCAATGCAATGGGAAACAGCCTTAACAACGAGGTAAATACATCGCATGCATTTGCCTCACATTTTTTTACCACGATTATACATTTACATCGCATAGCAATAGCACAAATTTAAGGTAAGGTGGGGGGGTCTCCCCCCACAAATACATTGTTTTTAAATATAATAACAATGAGTTGTATTGGAATGTGATGAAAATGCATAATGGCGGTCAACAAAATACAACCCAATGCAATAGGCAACGCATTTGCGAGCGTTTAAGCTATAAGCATTGTATAGGGCAGTGCCTTTTATTTATCTGTTTTGATAATTAACACAAATAAAAGGCATTGTCATTTAAAATGCCAATAGCTCAGACTCTTGTAAATGCGAGACCTATTTAATTTCAAAGAAGCGGCCGCCATTATCCCGGGCTGCTTGGAAAGTGAAAGAGCACATGGTGCGCTGAATGTTGCGGGAAAGCATGTTGTTCCTGCAGTGTGAGAAACTCATTAACGAAAGTAGTGTTTACAGACTAAATAAGGCATACCATGTAACAACAGAAGTAAAATGGTAAGTCCTCATGGGAGGTTACAAACGAAGACAAGGCGGTACTAAGGAGGGACAAAAAAGCCTGTTAACGAATCAGAAGTCAGCTTTTACGAAGAACATTGACACAAGCCAATGACAAATATGGGCAGACAATGGGCGGCGCTTCACGTCTATTCTCGAATACAGCATGTCTCGCAGAGCAGCACATGCCCTGCCCAAGCTCGACCTAAAAAGGCAGTTCTCCTTTAATTTGTTTAAACTGCACCTGCTATGGTGCTCTTTGACCTGCCTTTCACCTTGGCTGTTGGCTCTGGCAGCAGGCATCATATCACAACTGAACTGTAATAAGTTATTACTGTCTAATTGTGGCCAACTGCAATTAGAAAACAACAGATCTACTCTACTGTAATAATGTATTAGATTCCAGCTGAGACGTCACGGTGCCCCCAGCAACATACTGCAGAGAATATGAAAGGCGGGTCGCTGGACAGAAATGTCGCTGCCACCTAAATAAAGTGAGACTTGACATATCCCGCTCTCTTTCTTCAGATCTTTTTCCCGTGGAAATTCTTCTTCAATAGCTGATAAGGATGCACTTATTGAAACACGTTTACTTACTGCACTGCTTGAGTTGCTATACGACAACATGAATATATCAAGGTGTTACCAGATATCATATACACGGTTTTGATACTTAAGCTACATAACATGTTGGCTACAAGTGAAAAACAACTGCTTGTTAATACTAAAGATCTCACATTTTACATTAAAAAGGTGCCACAAAAGTTTAAAAGAGCACTGAAGGAAAGACAATGGAGTGCATGACCAAGAACTACACATATGGTAGGGATAGTTTATTTATGTTAAACAGTATATTGCAAGTCACTGGGAGGTCCATAACTTTATCTTGCAATATCCTTATAACGTAAACCAGGGGGTAGTTTATACCTTAAATTATTCACAAAGTATTCACACATTTCTAAATATGTTCTGGTATATTCGGTTACAAATTCCTTTACCACAATAAGTAGTTTCTGCCTTCTGCATGGTACAGTCGTGTACAGCACCCAAATAGATGAATGCCTCATATTAACAAAACCATACCACAGAATGCTTGAATCAAGTGTTGTTTAAAAAAACACACACAGATAGGAATTCCTTATAATAACAGCTGATTGACTCCGAGAGGAAGCTTCAGATTTTGAGGTAAAGCAAATGGACATTTACCTGGTCAGTTATTAATGTAAGCAGGGGCAATTGCAGATGTGCCAAGTGGTCTATACACCCAAGTAAATAAATGAATAAATCTGCAGGTCTTCAAGAATAAGGCTTGTTTTCATAGTTGCTCCTATTTATTTGCAACACTGTTTTCCTGCTAGTGAGAGGCCGATTGCACAAATGTGTTAAGAGGGGGCTGTAATTAGCACACGCACACATGCAAATGCCATGTGGAAATCGGTCCTCATAGCACGCTAGTCCTCACAGTGGTGTGTGTCTTGTTTTGTCTGTGTTTACCAACACTGGGAGGAGCTACCAGTGTATGTGAAAAAATGAAACATACACACACTAAAAATACTTAGATTTTGAAATGTACTGGTTTATTCAAAGAGGAATCCAAAAATGACCTGGGTGCAGGTTTGTGTTTCTGCGCATGTTTTGAATGCGTCATGTGGAAAGTCAGTGAAGGCCCTCGAGAGAGGGCAACGCTGACGAAGGATGTCAACAAGCAGCATCTCAGTCTGGCAGAATGAGTGACGTGCCTTGGAATTCCTGCCACAGAAGCCGGAGTCTCACGACAACAAGCAGATGCCCCTCTGACCCCATATGAATGGTACGGGGAGGCTACCAGCAGTGCAACATGAGACAGACAGGGAGCCCATTACTGGAAGCTCTGTGTAAACATAGATCTGAGTGACGCAGCAGGAATGCGCAACAGCAGAAGCTCAATCTCCAACAAGATATTCTCACCCCAGTTCTTTTAATACTTGATTTTTAAACAAATATTGCCCAAGGCATCAGATGCGTGCCATGTTTCCCACAACGTACACCAAGCCAAACATAACAGCATTTAGATGGGAAGCAACACAGAGTAGCCTGTCCACATGTTGACAGCGTGCATACTATATGTCTCCCTGCTACAATTAGGTTAATAAAAAAATCAGACAATTGTTGCCTCTGGCCAAGAAATAGCGCAGAGAATAAAAGCCGAAAAATAACTGCAGAGCTGAACCCTGGCGATTCCAGGGATACATAGTTAATTATACTCCATTATAGCTATAAACCAAAAAGATAGCACCATGTAGAGGAGTCCATCTTTACACGCCAGGCCGAGGCAGAAGTAACAGCATGCCGCCTCCTCTGAATTCACGCAACTGTCAGGCAAGAGACACTACACCCACCGTCCCTTCAAGCAAACACACACAAGAAAAAGAAAATGAATCTATAGCAGACAACATTTATTTTATGTGAAAGTGGGACACTAAATCTTTTGATAAAATGTAACTAAAACACAATCACTGTATTTGTATTCTAATTTATATAGTGCTCAGTCTTGGTGATATGCGCTCCATAACAGATTTGCAATAGTAAATGTAACAAAAAATAGAATACGGATAAGCGCCGCCAATAACCCTGATGGGTTATTACCAATAGTCTTCTCTACTTTCCCTTGCCCCCTCCCCCATCAAGCCCCTACATGTTGAAACAAGCACCCAGTCCCTTTGAAGATCTTTAAACTATGGCTCCAGTTTGATCTTGAGCACATTTTAACAGCCATCTGATCTCGGTCGTTGATTGTGCTGCCGACATCACCCTCTGATAAAAACAGAGCCTGGCAAGGAATCAGAGCATTTCCTCTAAGCAGCGAGCACCAGTAACATTACCCAATGACATTCATATTTTTTGAAGCCATGAGGAGATTAATCGGCAGCTCTGTTAAAGACAAGGAATGTCCTGAGCTGCCAAGTAATCTCCCGTGTGAACCAAAAATATGAAACTGAAATGTGTAACGTAGCTGGAGCTTTTGCAAAGCACTACGGAATGAAACAACAAGCCCAAGAGCGAGCTGCTGCTAAAGCGTGGCTTGAGGTGAACAAAGAGCGACTCCAGCAGGGATCCCCAGAGCGAGAGGACGTGGCTCAGCAGTCAGAGCTGCAGACTTCGGAGCTGGGGATTCGTGTTTGAGCCTCGGCAGTCGGTTCAGCATCCTGTGAATGATCCTGGAAATGTTCTCCGCCCTAAAGTGCACTAAAAAAACAACTAAAAAGCATTGATCGATATTGGAGTGGGTGGCGGGGGCCCACACAAGCACTATCGTGGGAGGGGTTGGGGTGGAGAGCACAGGAATATTAAGTGCACAGGCAAATGAGAAGTGAGCAGAGCCAGGCAGGAATTTTTTTTTGTTTTGTTTTTTTAACCAATCCCACCTTAGAAGGAAGCCCAAACCAAGCTATCCTACCAAAATACAACCAACTGACGGCGAACTTCTAAAAGTGCCACAAGTTAAATAAAGCTAAATAAAATTCAAGCAACAGAGCGGGAAGCACGGCAGGGGAGGCAGCAGTAATGTAACTGTGGCATTGAGATGGGATAGGACTAACACTGTTATATTCAAATATAAGCAGGTAGGGAGCTGAAGTTCAACCCAGACAAACAATAACAGAGCAGGAATTCAAGCAAAAAAAAATAGTCCCTCAAGAAAAGATAAAGAACCATAGTGGAATGAGACCGTACTATATCCCTGCTCTGTGAGAGGAACAGAAGAGAGAAAGGAGGGACAAAGAGGCAGGACTGACCACTAGCAAGCAGGGATTTTTAAAGGACGCTGACAGAAAAACGAAAAAGCAATTTCAAGAAAGGGGTTGGACTTTATGTCCATAGACCGATTGCAGCAGGTCTCGAAGAGACAGCTGCGCTTTCTAACTCGACCTAAAAAAAGCATTAAGGGAGAGAGCGTGTCCTGCCTGCAACATCAGGCAGAAGAAAACCAATTAAGAAAATAGTGCTTGCAGGCTCTAATTAAAGCATACATGTAACAACCGAAGTAAAAGTGCCAGTTGCCGTGGGAGGTTACAAATGAAGACAAGGCAAGACAAAGGAGGGACTAACAAGACTATTAACCAATCAGAAGCCATATTTACGAAGGACAATGACAAGCCAATGACAAATATGGGCGGGGCTTCAATTACATACAGCATGCCTCCTAGAGCAGCGCATGCGCTGCCCAGGCTCGACCTAAAAACATTAAACATTTCACTGGAACTCAAGAAATACGTCTTTCATCGCCATGACCATTCCTCATAATTCTGGGGAGATTTCCTGTTCAAACAACATTCCGTTAATCAAAACCTTAAAACTCTAGTCTCAATCAGCACAACTTGCGGGAAACAGATTGAAGAATTTCTCCCTTCTAAATAAGGGGTGGGTAATTAATGAAGGAAACTTGGTCTAAAATTCTTCGTTCTGGCAATAACATTTAGTATTGATTCTTCATTGTAGATAAACAGGACAGTCTATGATTTCACTAAAAATTTTCAATAAACAAGCTGTCACTGGGGGTGGGGAGGGGAGCCTACTTAAAGTAAACACACTCAAAATAAACTTGACTTAACTAAAAAAGTCACAAAGTGATGCCTCACCAGCAGACTCGACTACAGCAATGCACTCTTCACCGGAATAAACAAAAACCTCACCCGCATGCTACAAAACATCCAGAACGCCATCGCAAGACTGGTCCTCAACCTGCCAAGACACTGCCACATCTCCCATCACCTGCGCACACTCCATTGGCTCCCCATCGAGGATAGAGTCACCTTCAAGATGCTCACCCATGCTCATAAGGCCCTCCACGACACCGGACCAGCATATCTGAACAGCCGACTCAAATTCCACGCACCCCAAAGGACCCTACGATCAGCCCAGCTCTCCTACTCCGTGGCCCCCCACACAAGAAAGACCAGAGCGGGAGACCGCTCCTTCTCCTTCCTCGTGGCCAGAGCCTGGAACGCCCTTCCGCTGCACCTCAGACAGAAAACATAGCTCCCAATCTTCGCAAGAATCCTCAAAACCTGGCTTTTCGACAGACCCCTTCCTTGATGGACCGGAACCTGCACCCACCCACCCCCAGCACCTTAAGACCCTTACGGGTGAGTAGTTGTGCTTAACAAACACCTGATTGATTGATGCCTCCAATATTAAAACAGGGGCCTCATCACCATGCCATGGACAGTTGTCAGAACATGGCAATCAGACCATCTCACACCTAAGCATAGAGACAGGTGGTGGACAATGGAGTGTGTACACAACCAGCCAGGTGATGGACAACTGCCCAACGACAAACAGCAGAGAATGCATGCAAGCCCCGACAAGAACACACCCCTGGTCCTCACAGCCAACCTACTGCTACGATTAATGTACACTACTCCGGCAATAAATAGCTTGGGTGGAGGGAACTCCATTAAAAAAGTCTGACATCAAAATATGTGGATCACTTAATCTCCCCATGCTTACCAAAAAACTGAACGTGTCCTGTAACAAAACTGATGCTCATGTAAAGTTCTCTGGTCTAGTTCGCGCTATATAAAACTCTAAATAAAAAAAATAAAAAAGGTACTCCAAGCGGGAGTAGGGTACATCCAATATGTGCTCCGAGTGGGAGTAGGGTACATCAATATGTGCTCCGAGTGGGAGTAAGGTACTCTGACCGGGAGTAGGGTCGCCCATCACCCTCAGGCCTCGCATAGCCTACAGTGTTCCAGTCACGCGAGTAGCTTGATTATCAAATGAACGCTGCTCTGATGCTTAATGAACCAACCCCAACATTGCAGCCATGTTGTTAAACATATCATTTACGATTAGCGTTGAACAATCCAATGTACCTTGCTCTTTATTTTTACTGTACTTTCACTGCACAGTATTTCTATAGGTGCTGTGCATTTCTAAACTAATTTCGATGTAAACACACCAATGTGTTATAATCCAGGGACACTGCCCTCAACTTCATCAAGTGGTATAACAGGAGCCACCATTTTTGGGGGCTCTGGGGGCCACTTTTCCATTTCAACCCGAGTACCCAACAGGAGTGACAGTCTGAGCGTTGATATTTTTCAACTTAAATTGTTTATAGACATATGAGAGAGATTGGGAATGTTACTGTTTAATAATACTCTTGAACTGTACTCATAGGGCTAGGTGCGCTACTAGCACCGGATTAGAGACAAGGTCCTGACTAGCCAGGTTAAAAACAAAGCAAGTCTTGCCGTAGTACAGACTGTCTGTTTAACTACAATTATAACAGTCTTTATGTACCCACTGCCCACGTCTATTACTTAAAACATCACACTTCGGCTTGGAACATACAGCTGAAAGCTGCATGAAGTACAACCACAGAACTTCAGGGTGAAAATAATTCAAGTGTCTGTGTTTGCCACCCCACAACTCACCTGCAACAGATCACACGGCACGCTCACCTCACAGCACTCTGGGCTGAAAATAACTCACCTGCCGGAGTCTGGCATTCAGGACTTATGTGGTCGTCCCGCCATTACCAGTGACGTCAGAGGTGCGTCATCCAAACACCCTCTAGTCACCCCCACCCTACGGATAATTGATGTTAATGGCCTACTGCTATGCCCCTTGGTTCGGCGCCCCTCCCGAAGGGAGGGGGGGGGGATGTGGCTGGACCGGGCGCCTTACTGGATCTCACCCCCCCACACCCCCGAGCAGAACCGGCCTGGAGCAGGCGGGTGTAAGGCGGGGAAGGGACGGGCAGAAGGACACTGGGTTCAGCCCAGTCCTCTAGTTAAGCACAGGATTGTGGCCCGGGGGTGGGGGGGGGTGGGGGGAGAGGGGGTATTTAACCACAGACGCGGGACAGGCCCCCCTCTTCTACAGAGGGGAGGAAGGAGGGAGTTGGAGGAAATGCCATGCGAGGTGCGGGAGGTATGAAAGGAGATTCCATGCCCCCCGCATGGGCAGCGATGCCTCAGTGCCTGGGCTGTGCCAGCTCGAGGACTGGTGCTCGCCCACCAGATTAGGCCTGTGGGTAGGGTGACCAGATCTTGAGAACCAAAAACCAGGACATTTTGCAAAAATAGAAGGACTACAATTTTACATCAACAATGCTGCGCAGAAGGACTACTTTTATCAACATAGGAACACAGAAGAAGCACTAAGAAAAAAAGAAAATGTAATTTATAAAACCAGCAGCATACCTGTTAATTAAATTGCTTCCTTTTAACAGCTGCTAACTAGCACAACTTTAGAACACCCAATCTCACTTCTCACTAGTTTCAGTCGCCCCCCTTTAAAACACGGGATATGAGCTAAAATTGCAAAAATCTGCCAGGACAGCTGGTGAAAACCCGGGACTGTCCGGGCAAGTCCAGGATGCCTGGTCATCCCACCTCTGGGGCTGGCTCTCCATTCGCGGGCCCCGTAGGAAGGGCCCCCTCCCAGCCCCTGCATCCCCTTCTTCTGTCGCCTTTCTTAGTGTATGTGTATGTGTGTGTGTGTGTGTGGGTGTGTGTGGATACAGTCTCAATGTAGTGCTAGAAGGTGGGGTTTTGCAGCGCTCAGAGGTTGCAGGCTGCGGCACTGAGCGCTTGGTGGAGTGGGGTTGAGATGCACGGCCCATGGCGGACTCCGACTTCCCCAGGGGTGGGACACGTCGACGCCTTGGTTCTGTGGAGTGTTTGCGTCAACTTTTTTGAAAATTATTTTGTAGAGTTTTTTTTAATAATTTTTTAAAAATCTAGCTTGAACTCGACCCGAAGATATCAGGTGTCATCGCGCTTTACATGAGCACCAGTTGCGTTACAGATGGACTCATTCATTTGTTTTAGGCACAGGGAGATTACGTGATTTGCCCAGAATCCCAGGATGTTGAGCGTAGTTGCCGAGACTCGAACCCGGTTCCCCAGCTTCGAGGTCGACCGCTCTAGCTGTAAGGTCTTATCCTGACTTGAGCTGAAGGCATTAGAGCGCTTCATAGAACTGGCATAGAATCCATGACGTGAGCTGTATTAGGTGTAGATAAAGACACAGTGACAATACGTAAAGGGCGTGCACAGTAGACAGGAGGTTACGTTGATGACACTTCTTGGAGATGAGTAAGGTATATATATGTAAACCCTAGACAGAATTAGACCAGCAGCGAAAACAAAGGTTACATGAGGAGTAGACAAGAGTCCATAATAAAAATGAATAGAGGAATTTATTCTTCGTTGTAGACGACGAACCGTAGTGAAGATGACCAATGTAAGGTCTGAGGTAACTAAGGTATAGCGTAGTGAAGGTGGAGAGAGCGGGGCTTTGTCCTACTCGAAGTTAGTAATGCTCAGATTTGTTTAGAAGGTGGGGGATGGAGGCAAACAGTTTAGACTGACGCTTTAAGGGGAGAGTTTAGGTATTTGTCGAAGAGTAGCAGTTTGTTTCTTCTTCACGTGAGGGAATGACGGATTGTCCCGTAAATCTTGAGGGTGTGAGTTCCAAATTCTGGGGGCGTTTCCTGAGAAACAACATGTGCAGGATTTCGCTCTTAAATTTTGGTGGAATCAGGAGTAGACAGTCACAGCTTCAGAGGGGTCTCTTTTGGACAGCTTTTGTTAATATATGTGTGAAGTAGATTGGGTTTTCAGTGTAGAGAGCTTTCTGGGTTATGCACACAGTTTTGAATTTAGCTCTTGCCTTAGCTCGTAGCCAGTTACGATTCCTGAGAGCAGGAGTGATGTGGTCGAAGCGACTCTCCCTGGATAGAAGTCTGGCCTATGCGTGGAGTGTGACTTTCAGGGGTACAAGGTCTGTTTTTGGGGTGCCCATGATCGTTGCGCAGCCGTAGTCTAACTTGGGGAGGACGAAGGATTGCACCACAGTCTTTAGGTCTACTGAGGGGATGAAAGGTTTGACTTTTTAATAGGGATTTTAGCATCCAAGAGGTACTTTGTGGCGAGGCGTTTATATGCCCCTTCATGCTCAGATAACGGTCAAATGTAATCCCCAGGGATTTCATAGAATTGGAGTGTGATAGTTTTCAGTTTAATGCGGTGAAATTGTCAGGCCAGAGATCTACGGGAAAGGAGTTTTATTTGGGTTGGATGAAAAGGAGTTCGGTTTTGTTGTGGAGGAGTTTAAGGTGGTTGGTTGTCAGCCAGTACTATAATATAATATATAGTCCTTGTGGGACTGGTGTTTCTTTGAAGTCGAGTTGTTAAGTTTGATTATCTGTAAGCGCTGCCTCAAGAGAAGATGTGAACCATTTAAGGATCTTTTCATTGATGCCTGCACACTGTGCGAGGATGCTTATAAGGGTGTCATGGCGGACAGTGTCAAAGGCAGCCAATATGTCCAGGAGGACTAGAAGGCAGGCCTGGCCATCATTTAGGTATCTGTGTAGGTTGCCTATGATGTTCAGTATCGCAGTCTCGGCACTGCAGCCTTTCCTGACTCCCGATTGCAAGCTGTCGTGCAGATTGTATTTTTCTATGTGGCTATTGAATTGTGCAAGTCCACATTTTTCAATGACTTTGGCGAGGAGAGGGAGGTTAGCTATAGGTCTGTAGTTATTAAGGTCGGTCTGGTCCACGTCTGTTTTTTTGATGAGGGGGGACTTGGCTGAGTTGGGAGGGGGGGGGGAGGGGGGAGGGGGGAGGGGCGGCATGGAGCTGCTCGATAGGGAGACTTAATGATTTTAGTCCGAATAGGAGAGATGATATAGCTGAGTTTTTTTAAACCAGCGTCGCAAGGAAGCGGTCGGAGATGGGCGAGGTCGGCTTTATACTAGCGAGTTACTTAGGGTTTCTTCTTCCGGGATAAGGTTGAATTTGGTCCAGGTTGCATTATTTTCCAATTGCAGGGGATTGGCGTTGGTGGACCGTGCTGCTGAGAGGGGGACAGCTGCACTTTGAATGTAGGGCTTTGGTTAGGCCCTTTGTGTGAAGGGGGCATCCTTGGTGCAGGGTAAAGGGTTGGGAGGCTCAAGGGAGTGTTCAATGTTAGAGATTTTATTAGAGAAATATTTTAGGAATTCTTTGCAGTGCGTAGAAGTCATTAGTTGAGTGTTGGGACAGAGAGGAGATTTGTTCTTTGATGTTGAATAGGTCTTTGGGTCTATTTCTAGACCGGCAAGTTGGTCTCAGAAAAGCAAGGCTTCTTCTCTGAAGGTTAGGGATAGGTGGTGAACTCCACTCCACTGACAGAGCGTGCAAAGTTTTTTTACTCTGCGCTCTACTTGAAATGTGGAGCTCAGGGAAAAACTCTGCCTCCTGCGTAGCGGAACGGAGTTTACTGGCGCCAGCCCAAAACATCACACTACGGCCGTTACCCAGGCATTAAATTTGTTAGAAGTTACAAACATGGTTTGTCACAGTGAGTCATTTGCATATGTCCATGTTTAATTTTGTAATCTACATTCATTTTGTGCAGGGCTGGCCTTGTTTTGGTCTTTTTTCACAGATTGTGCTTGTGGTTTGTGTTTGTTTTGATGGGGCATTGCGCTTGTTTCACCCTGGCCTGCTGAGGGAGGCATCGAGACGAGCTGCCGTTGCAGGGAGACCGGACGGAGCTGGTGGTCGGAGGACCGGCTGCACGAGGCCAGTCCCTCCCTCACTCATTGTTGCACTGCGAGGGACAGCTGACCTCCGAGGAACAGGCTATGGTAGGGAAAGAACAGCAAGCGCCGTCCACTGGCTGCCACAGCGGGAGCAGATCACACACCTGGAGCAGCAAGAGGGACAGAGTAAAGGCAGGAAAACAGAGGCATGAAAGCCTTCTTTAATTCTTGTAGCAGGGCCTCTGAGACCTACGGCAGAGCAGAATTCCATGGAGTTTTTATTCAACTCCGCAGAATTCTGCATAGTATATCTCCGCCGTGTCCACCCACCCCTACTGATGATATTTTTTTTTTTGTTATTTTAGACATTCAGCCCGTAGGATCAAGTGATTATTTAGCGAGGGCTTCGGTCTCCAATTTCTTTTGACTAATTGGAGTTGTCGTCTCTCCTTGTTAAGGTCTGTGTTGAACCAAGATCTGGAGGGGATGCTTCTTGGTTTCTTGAGTTTTAGGGGGGCGAATGCCTCGACAAGTTTTTCCATAATGTTGTAGTCATCAGTAAGGTCTTCGGCAGAAGAGAAGATGGGTGAAGGTGTGATTTGGGAACTGACCAATTTTTCTAATTCAGCATGTTCCTCACCCAGTGCTTGGGACGGCTAGATTGGGGGGGGGCCTTTGGTTGGTTGGTATTGAGATTGAATAGAATTAGATGATGATCAGTCCAGTAGGATGGTTGGATAGAGTGGAGGGCTAGTGTGTTGTGTTTAGAGATGACGGCATCATGTTTCGAGCCCTTATTGTGCGTTTGTTTGTTTTAGTGTTGGATAAGATTGTTCTCTTCCAGGAGGGTGAATAGGGCTTGAATAGTAGGGTCTTTAGGATTATTTAGGTGCAGGCCTCCTTTTATAATGTCAGATTAATCTGACTACCCACAGTCCTTTGCAACATCACCCTCATTTAGTTGGAGGCAAATGGAGCAGCTGCCTTTCAACACACAAACATGCAAAGAGCTTTCAACCCTGAAAGGTCAAGTGGTGTTTTAGCAGTTTTCACTCTTCAAAATAGTTTTTCTTGTCTGCCCGCGCTGGTTTATGCCCTTCACTTAGATAAATAACCCTACATATGTTTCTAGCCCACAGGCAAAGCAGACAATTTAAAACACTCTCTTCATGTATAACAAACACCATGTTCTTGTTTTCTCTCTCTCGCTCTTTTTCTCTCCCTCTCTCCCGTTCTCCCTCTCTTTCTTTCTTCTCTCTAGCACCCAGCCACTCACAGATATCGTGTCTTGTCCTAAGACACCAGCACAGGATAGAATTTCTGAAACACTTCTGGAAATTTTTGATTAACAAAGTATACCGCTTGTTAATGCTTTCGATAAACTCCTCTATGTAAGTGCACTGCATCCTGTGTTTGGTGCTTGCATGCGGTGAGCTTTAAATGTGTACTTGTCACACTAAGTCTCGCTGCAAAAAATCAAAAGGCATCCATTTATTTTGGGAGCAAATTCATCTGTGCAGATGGCACTCATTAATATTATTGTGTTAACTTGTTTTTTTTATCCATGGCCACAAGATTATTCAGATGCGCGTTTCCTGCCCTTTGAAACACACTTTGCTCTTAGACTCTGCACTAAATATGATAGTCATTGGGGCATGTTTAGAAAAAGCTATTTTCAAGGAATAGTAGTTCCTTATATATTTTTTTGATGTAGATCTCCAATTTGGAAATATAGAAATAAAAAAAATATAAAAGTTTTTGGGGAGGGAGGGTCAGTGGTAGAATTTACTAAAGCTTGAGCTCCCAGCAGTTCAGCCCAGTGTGAGGTTTGTAAGGCCTTTCGGGGTAAAACAAACTGTGGGATCCACACGTCACACCAACCTGAAGTCCCCAGGGTATCTACGTTACTTGAATGTCTGCGTTTGATGCGTTTCCCTGGGTGGCATTTGAGCTAGGGCCCAAATTCCGCAGACGCACCACAATAAAGCGTGGATTTTAAAAGGCAAAAAGTGATTTCTTCAGATTGCTTTTAGAGGCATTTTTAGTTGCGGGTGCTAGCTCCATCCAAGCAAGTGGGGTACTGTTTTTATCGGGAGAGGTGTGGGAACAATAAGTGGTAGGAAGTTTGTGGGTCCCCGCAGCTCCCGATAATTTCTCTCACAGAAATCTGAGGAAAATGGGTGTTTGCAGCCAATGTTTGAGGTTTGCAGGGCCTACGGTACAAAAGCATCATGGGATCAATGCAAATCACACCTCCCTGAACTCCCCAGGGTGTCTACATTCAGAAATGTCTGGGTTTGGTAAGTTAGTGGATGGGTGCCAGGTGAGCAAGGGCCCAAATTCTGCAGGTTGAGGAAATTCGATTTTCGATCGTGATCGAATCGACCCGCCATTTTGTGCTCCGCCGCCATTTTGTGTTGCCCTCACTCAGGCAGCACGGCGAACATAGTCTTTTCTGTTTTTCCTGCAGCTTCGTGTCGAAATAAGCCTTCTGCCTCTATTTACAAAGCTGATGTTAGCACTGGCCGAGTACACTAATCCCCGTCTGGTTTTTCTAATCCCTGTCTCAACTATCTGTTGGTTCACACTATTCTCTTCTAACTTTATCTTATCGTCTGGCCTTCGCTGTCTTCTGCTCGTATTCTCTCGTTTCACAACTGTCCTCCAAAACACACAAACGTATCTCGTCACCTGCGAGTCGACCACAAACCTGTTAATGAATTAGTTCTTGGGAAGGGGTGACAAACACAGTTGAAGGAGAGGCTCTTCGAGTTACCCGATACTTTGTTTTCAAACCTTTCATATTGGTTCTGTTCTGTTTTTCAACCTTTCTTATTGGTTCTTTCTATATGTTTTAGGTGTGTTCTTGGTTAATGTATATTTCACATATGATCTATATAAGATTGTGCGCCACGGAGTGAAGTGGCAGGTCTCCTGAGAACATACCGTGGGTACTTCTAGGACAACTGTACTAGCTGCAGCTAATAAAATCTGATCTTTTACGCCGACGGAGTGTCCTCGTGTCTCTGTGTAGCTGAGCAGGAGAACCTAGGAGATTAAGGCGTACCCTGCGCCGCCAGACCCAAAAGGTTCTGGTTCTTCAAGGTATACACTTAGCAAAAAAAAAAAGCTCAGTTTTGATTGGTGAAATGGAATATCGTTACTTGTCGTTTTGGGATATTGTATCTCGAGTGTACTAGACCCAGTCACACAAGTGTTTGATTCAGGAGTTGTGTGCGAACATAGACTAGTGGAAGTTTTGTTATCACCAATTGGAGAACACATTTTGCTCCTGAACCACATGATAATTTTGCTACCCCAAAATCAATGGTCTGTTAATAACCACTATTCGTAAACTCAACAACTTGAGCACATTTCAGAAAAAACAAGCTTTCCTTCAAACCCATTTTTCTTTGATTCGATGTTGCCATATGAATTGCTGCATTGTTGGTACAAAATGAAAAATCAATATAAGCTACAGCTGTGTTGTTGGTTCTGGGTATCTTGTGTTTTTGGAAAACCTAGAACCCCTATATATCCCTGCAAAAAGTAGGGTCCGACAGATTTGATATTATATTGCTTTTGTAAAAAATAACAGATGAAAACATTGTCATCATTTGTTTATATTTTTTTTAAACTTATTTTCAATATGTTTTTAATTCATTAACTAGTTTCTTTAGGAAAGCTTTGAGGAATCTACACAATGACCCCTTTCTGAATTAAGAATTTTGTCTACCTGGGGGCATGGCCACGACCGCTACCAAGATGGCCACACACTTGTGAGGCTCCGGCTCGGCATTTACCTACTAGCTGTTTGCTGCTGCAGAAGCCCTTACATATCAGCATGCACAACTAGCTGGGAAGCCAGGGACCAGAGGACTGTGGAAATTGTGCCTGGTCGAAGGACTAATGCCTGCATTTGAAGGAGAGGGGAAAGGCAGGCCCCGCGCAGCCAACACAGCCTTGGAGGCTCCGCAGCGGTAGGCCTGAGGCAGACGTCACCCAACCTCGTAAGTCGCTGAAACCCTCCCTCCTTAGTCTCTACATCGAGCTGCGCAGACAGGCAGCCCCTCCCTCGGGGCACAAGAACTGCCCTCTCGAGGCCCGCGAGGTGGGAGACATCCGCAGCCTACCGGGGAGATGCGGCCGGATGCGACCGGGCCCTATGTGGGAGTGGCGGGCTGCCCAACACCAGCCAGAATTTGAAGCCAAGACCCACTCTCTGCAGACACTCCAGGCACCAGAGAGACAGCTTTGTGGACAGAGCAAGACATACAAAATTGGGGTGAGTTTGGCAGGGATGAGATTGTGGCGGACCGCCACTACCCGCTGATGCCCGCCCGGTGCTATAAGGACCTCATCGCCTCGGCTACCGTGCTGCAGCACTGGATGCGAGTGAACTTTCTGCTGCCCCCTGCTGTCTCAAACATACGACCAAGTGCAATACATGCTGCATCTACCTACTGCCCACTCTCCATTAACACCGCCCCAACTGGGGGTACAAGACAGTTGAACCCCCGGGCAGGATAGCTGCTCATCAGAGGTGCACTCCTTTGAACGTCGAGGGCTAGGCTCGCAGCCTGGTCCCCCAATCCTTTTCTTTGCGCTTGTGGGGCAGGAGAGGAGAGTAAAACCTACCACTACTCATGTGCCATTGCCTGTACTGTGAGGGCGTTGCTTCGTTGGGACCCCAGAATTGGCTGCTCAGACCCTACACAGACAAGGCTTACTTTTGACCACGCGGGCACTGCCGGAACCCTGTGTTGCCAGTCGGATTCTGAAGAGACTCATGGCTGTGACACTACAGAGGCCCCCGTGTGACATATCCGCAGTAATGACTGAACTAAGGGCTGGCTTTGGTGCCATTGAAGCATGGTTTGACACACTGGCGGGCGGCATGGAAAAGATGGGTGAGCGGATGGACAGATAGGGGGCCCATATCGATGGCACAAAGGAAATAATCTCCAGCCTGGAAGATAACACCACAATGCTACAGAAACGCCTAGATAAAATGGAGCGGATCCTGAAACAGGTAGCAATCAGAAAATAAATATTTGGAGGGCCGCTCCAGATGAAACAATATCCACATCTCTGGTATAGCGGAAACTACCAACATGGGAAGACCAGAGGACTTTGTGGAGTGACTCCTAACTACCCTCTTCAAGTGCTCTAGCTTCTCGGCAACCTTTGTGGTAGAGCGGGTGCATCGCTCCTTGGGACAGCGCCCCCTGAAGGAACACCGCCTAGATATCTTATAGTCCACCTCCTTAATTATGGACACAGAGATATCGCACTCCGGATGGCCCGGGAAAAGGGGCCCTTGCAGTAGCAGGGCTCAAAACATCTCTATGTTCCCAGATTTCACCCCAACTGTACAAGAAACTAGGAGGAAATACAACAATGTGAAATATGCACTTTGCAAGCAAGGGGTTCGTTATTCCATGCTCTGAGCGGCTCGCTTAAAGGGTTGAACACGAGGGGCGTGTTAAGATCCTTGATGCCCCAGCTGCTGCAGAGTCTTTCTGTCAATCTATCCGTGCTAGATACCCCGCGACCAGTGGCTGTGACTAACCCGGGAGATGTGAGAGCCCTCCATCGACCTCTTGAGATGAAGCTACGTGAAACGGCCTGACTATATTGAGAAACTGGGAATGTTGAAGATATGGACACGTGTGACGGACACTGTAGCTCACGATATTGCACCCAGCCAAAGTTAACGTACCCTACAACGGCGACTACACTATACTAGTGTACATAACTGTTCTTTTTGGGACTGTCGATGTCCGTGTTGTCACCACGCCTTCATGGTGTTTACCAACTCTTACTACTCGAGGGTTATGTTTTCTTTTTTAACCGGTTAAATGGGATTCATTGGATGTTCTTAAATCTGCTGCGGGTGGGGGGGGGGGACTGTTAGAGGGTTACTTCTTTGGGGTTGAAAGGTTAACTGACGATGCACATAACGTTTTTATACACAATGCCCTCATCGCCACATACTGCTCGGGCTTAAGGCCTGAGATACATCTCTAAAAATCTGCTTTATAGTATGGCTAAAACAATTGACTTATCAGTCATCTCATGGAACACACGTGGCATCAATAACCAGCGAAAAGGGAAGCAAGTTCTGTCTTATCTTAATAGACACTCCATTAAAAGTGCCTTTCTCCAGGAGACACATCTTCTCCAGCTCTGAGCACACCTTTGCCAAGAATTGGGGCACACCCTGCTATTTTTCATGTTATAGCTCATACTCCTAAGGTACCTGTATTCTAATCCACAGAACAATACCATTCCTTGGTCATTCCCACTACTCAGAACCAGGTGGCCGATATTTGTTATTGCATGGAACACTCGGGGACAAAAGCATTTTGTTCGTAAACATTTATGCTCCAAACACTGATGACCTCGATTTTTTCCAGAGACCTCTATACCAGACTGGATGGTTTTGAAGTGAACCATCTAATAATAGACGGGACCTTAATATGCCACACCGCCTGCAAACGGAATCCATTAGCACACAACCAACAGATAAACCTCGGGCTAGGGAGGTCTTTAGGCATTTCTTTGATACTTATGCACTATATGACATATGGCGGCCCCATCACCACACTACCCCCAGCTTCACATTTTACTCGGCGCCCGCGCGGTTTGGTCACGGTTAGATTAGTGGTTCCTGTCGGCCACTGCCCACATGTGGGTGTCTGAGATCACCGTGCTCCCACGGACACTTTCGGACCACAACCCTGTCCTTTTGAAACTCCGGATACCATACGGCTGTTGCCTTGAATATAGCTGGCGAATCCATGGCAATGTGCTCTGGGGCCAGGTGTTCCATAGTGAACTGCAAAGCTCCATCCTTGAATACAGCTGGCGATTCCATGGCGATGCGCTCTTGGACTAGGTGTTCCATAGCGAACTGCAAAGCTCCATCCTTGAATACAGCTGGTGATTCCATGGCGATGCGCTCTGGGACCAGGTGTTCCATAGTGAACTGCAAAGCTCCATCCTTGAATACAGCTGGCGATTCCATGGCGATGCGCTCTGAGACCAGGTGTTCCATAGAGAACTGCAAAGCTCCATTTTTGAATACTTTGAGATTAACGCTGGAACTGTGTCCACACAGGCCACCCTGTGGGAGGCCTTCAGGGCATTTGTCCGGGGGGAGGGGTATGTATTTCCAAGCATGTGGGTATCCTAAGGGATATCCGCACACAACTCGGCTGAGTTCAGGGGGAAATACGGGACCTGGAGCTTAAGGCAATAGCCGACGGGGATCACCAGTTGCATAAATGGGTGGTGCTCCCGGCCAAGTACTGGGACTTAGCAGAGAGAGAAATCGCATACATGGGCAACTGTCACGGGTGGGGAGCGCATTATGGCTAGATTCTGGTCATATTACCAGGAATTTTACCCTTTTCGTAACTCCTATGACCCCGATGCAACATCTTCACATCTCGCAGACATCGCAGTGGGATGGCATCCAGACAGCTAGAGGCAATTCATGTGTGAACTGCTAACTTTGGAAGAAGTAATACAAGCAATTGATGCTTTAGATGGGTCAAATGTATCTGAAACAAGGGTTACCCTTCTCACAAGGATCCAGGGTATCAGTATTGTAACATAGAACAACAGATCCTGTGGCCTATGTGTCTGGATACTTCATAGGTATGACGCCCAATGGCAAATATTTGTGCGGGCGGTGAATGTCAGAAGGAGAATCAGGGTCACACACCAGATGCTGTTATCAAAACAGACAATTTTACTATGATGATATTTTTCACAAAAAACGTACACACATAAGTGCGCAGTTTCCCCAAGTGAAATAGAACCTTATAAAGGGAAAGGGGTGTGACTGAGTGGTAAGAAGGTTTCTATGTACAAAAAACGAGCACAATACAATATGTTCAGATCATCAATCAGTCCTCTAGAACAATGCTAAGGGTTTGTGAAGGTGGGTCGTTTGTAGAGTGTTGACGTTTCGACCCCACGAGCAATGAGGGGGTCTCATCAGGACCTTATGATATGGAACACCTGGAATAAAGTGATAAGGGAAAATGACTTGAACTGCCAAAACAGTATCGGGGGGGGGGGGGGGGTTGAATAGCTCAGTTAGCGCTTATTTGAAAAATACCCGAGTCGTGCCATCGGACTGCCAATGTGCTCAGTGGAAAACATCAGCAGATTGAAGTGGCTCAAGACTGGAGTGAGAAAGAGAAGAAAAACGAATACTCACAGTGGGGCACAGCCGGGCACTGTTAGTAAGAGAGAGAAAAGCAACAGTTGAGTATAGGAATTACATTGGATGACGCATGCAGATTTATATTATCGGACGTACTCACCCATGGTGAGGGGGGAGTAGCAGTCATGTTCGGTCTTTGGGTAAGGTCCCTCCAATCGTGGGATGGGGTTGGTTACCTCCCAACCAGGGAAAGTCCCACCGTGGTCATAGATACGAAGGGTCAGCACTGCACGGGCAGTAGTCACCTGATTCAGACCTATGTGAAAGGCGATATAGGGAGTGACCATCTCTACCACAATTATGGTTGATAAGCTGTGTGATGGAGGTGAGGAGAAACAACCACAACCATCTCTCATGGGTAGGGGGGTCGTTAGCAGCTTAATAATAAACTCAAACACCGTCGCTGCAAGAAGTCATACTAATGATGTATAGAGGTATACGGTGAAAAGGGCTCTAAAAGTGTACAGTGTCCGTGAGCAGCGCAGGCGTTGAAGAGTACAGATCAAGGGATCTATATAGGCCCATTAATTGCATTTATTATGATTAGCCTGCCCGTTGTCCACTTGTGGGCGCTATGTGGCTGGTAAAACCATCAGTGGTGAGGAAATTATTCAAAGGGACCGGCGTGTGAATGGGATAAATTCTATATGGAACCCAGAATGAAGGAAGCATAGAAAAATGAGTAGAGTTTATAGTAAAAAGTCTTGACCCATAAGACAATATTTGTATAAAAGAGAGTTTCGTCTGGATAGACGGAGCTGTGGTAGAATAGTAGGGGGAGGCGTGGCGCCAATATATCTTATAGAATCAAAAGAAACACTAGGTTTAGTTGTAGATTACAAAACATATACATGTTTAAAACATCATCATATAGTTCATATATGATGATGACAGCCAGTGTGCTTGCTTGATCACAATTTTGCATATTTCAAATACTTGGGTATGTTTGTTTATAAGTAGGTTGTATACAGTTAGTATTTGCTATGCTTCTCAGACGGTGAATCTTCCGCTACAATATTGTGTTCACAGCATGTGACCAGAGAAGGCTTATGTTGCTGTTGTCATAATTTACATATTGCGTATCAGAGTACAGCTACTTTTAGGCAGGTTGTGAACACCAAGTATGAGCCATACTTATCAGATCGTAAATCTTCTGCCACATTGTTGGATCCATATCAGGGAAGAGGGGAAGAAAAAGGGCACAAAAAAAAAAAAAGGGAGCGAGAGAGAAGGGGAGGTACATGATGATTTGGAATTGTCCATCTGGTAAATGTATCTAATTGATCAGAGTGGTCACAAAACCACACAATTCTTCAACTGTATTGAGTCCATGGGTAAAAGAATCCACCAGTCTATCCAGCGGCATTCTAGTCTTCGGAGAATCTCTGTAATATTACCACCTCGTTCCAGTATGGTGGCCACGTCGATCACCTGCCATTTGATGTCATCAGCAGTGTGGCCCATTGTCCGAATGTGTGTTACCAAGGGTGAGTTCAGTACTCTGCATCTTATTCTGCTGAGATGTTGACTGACCCGCACCTTAATGGGTTGCAAAGTCTGACCAATATACATCAAATGACAAGGACAATTGTCCAAACCTAACCTCTTGACTTTCAATAAAGATAATGGTACATCATTCTATGGAACGATCGGACTTCCTTTCTTCCGTCATATGAGGGAAAACCTCACACCTCCCCAAAAATTAAAAAAACGTTTGGGAGTAGAAGCTATCTCGTCTCGCATGCAAGCCTGGAAGGTTTGAATATTAAAACCATCCAGTAGAGACAAGCACTGTCAAGTATGAATAGCGATGCATGTAACCGCAATTGAAGCATCTGGACAGACCGTGGCCCCTGGGCCCCGCCGCTGCCATCATGAACACAGTCAGGCGTTTTACAAGGAGCGTGGCAAAATAAGATCCTCCGTCCTGGGAATCTTTTATTGGACCAATAGAAGCAGCACCGAGCTAAGGCTACAGCCTCCGTATCCAGAGTGATGCCAGATGACATCAGCTCTGGAGATCACATAGGCGGCCTGCTTCTGGCCTATGAATATTTTACAACCTGCTTAAAGCCTCCTGTAGGATGCCAGAGAATGGCACAGGGTTAAGCCACCACTGGCGATTGTGAGTAGACGACAGCGGGGTAACCTGGGGGTTTGGAGGGGAAATGGGAAATGGAGGCAGTTGTCAGGCCATGGGTAGAACATTGTGATGAAAAGTGAAGGGCCAGTTAGAAAAAATTATTTTGGTGTGGAGGTCGGGTGGGTGGTTTTCTATAACATGGGGGAAAGGGGTAAGGAGGGCCAATGCTTGTGGGGGGCATAGAGGTACTAGGCAAACTGGGGCGGGCACTAATGCAGGTAGAGAGTCAGAGTGGGAAGTCAAGCTTGGGGAAAGCAGAAGTCTTTAACAAAGTGGGGTGTGGGGTGAGGAGGAGTTGTAGAAAGTTTTTAGCAAAATCAAATCCTACCACTGTACATTGGTTAGGTGCATGTTGACCTGTGGTGAGACGTAGGCAAAAGAAACAAGCATTTACAATGCTATAGGTGTCGCAATTGGGAGTTTGCAACCTATGGCATTGTAAACAAGAGTAAACAAATAGAAAGAAAATGGCAGGCCACTCTTTTTTTTCTATTTAATTACTTTCCTACAATCGCGGCACCCGCGCTTTACCTTTAACCATGTTAAAGTAAAGCGCGGGTGCCGCGATTGTAGCAAAAGTAAACAAATAGAAAAACATCTATTTCTTCACTTTTTCAACAATCGCGGCACCCGCGCTTTAGCTTAACATGGCCAAAGTGAAAAGAAGGTAAATAAATAAATAATAAAAAACATTACACAATAAAAAAAAACAAGCGCTGCGTTATAGCGCGGTACATGGTGGCCCGTGAAGCGCGGAATGAACACAGAGTGCTTACCCACATGTGAAAGATTCAGTCTGGGTGGGTGGGGCCAAAAGGAGACAGGGCAGTAATAAGGAGGGACTAAAAAGCCTCACAATCGAAAGCCAGCGTTTAGCATGAACTATGACGCAAGCCAATGAAAAGGGGCGGGGCCCACACTCCACTTCTGAAATCAGCTCGATTACAAGAAGCCTTGCAGAGCGAGCAGCGCATGCGCGCTGCAACACAGGTCTGCGAGACCTAAAAATGATTGTCCTGGCCCTTTCTTGTACCTCTTCACTAACATCCCTGTACCCCGGTTACAACTCTTCTTCCATACACTCTGAAGAATCCTAATACGACTGATCTGGGCGGGAGCTCGCCCCTGTATTCGGTGGGATACACTCACACTTCCCCTGGAACAAGGAGGCCTTGGAGTCCTGGATTTACACCTTTACTACTTAGAGTGGTACCAGCGATATGTGTGGTGGCATTGGGCTGCTGATGCCCTGATACCTTACCTGCGCCCAGAGCGGGCGCTGCTGGAGGGAATATTACACTCTCAGATCTTACCCAAGGCATACCACTTGACACTGAAGACATACAGATGGTATCACCCACGTGCTGGGCATGATGGCGCCTGCGACGTATGGTGGGGGGCAGCCCCCTCTATTCCAATGCATGACAATCCTTGGCTCCCGCTCACCCGGGCGAAACTAGTACAATGTACACTACACCGGCATAACTAATACACCAGGGGGGACCTGTTCCCATATAGGCATGTTGCGCCCTTGGTGTTGGGCCCATGGGAGGGGGACATGTCGTACATGGACTGTTTTATTTTTGGACGCCTTCGTAACACTTTGAGCTCGTTGCTACCCACCTATCCACTACCCACTAAAGACTTCTCTCCGTGAACACTGACCATGGTAGACTCTGAGGGAGACCATATGACCTCAAGAATATATCCAGCATGTATTGTATTGAGGCCCGACACGTGGGTGCGAGAGATATGGGCAGCGGAACTAGGGGTGACGATAACTGATAAAATGTGGACATACTGTTGCACACAAACGCGGAGCACATCAATGTCAGAGACACAATCTCTTACACTTCAAATTTCTGCACCGTTACTACCTATTGCCTGCTGCTATTACAACATTCACCCACACTAGACCTGATAACTGCACAAAGTGCAAGGGGGAGGGAGTTGACCTTACTTGGACTTGTCCGGTTGTAAATGCCTATTGGGTAGCAGTGTTTGAACAGAACTCTGCCATGACTGACATTGAACTCGTGCCCAATCCCCTGGTGGCACTGCTGGGCTACACCCTCAATATATCATGTTCTAATCGCCGACTGGTCTCCCTGGCATAACTGCTGGGTAAGTGGGAGATAGCACTGCACTGGGGAAGCGCTTGCACGCCAGTTGTCTTGGATTAGCTTGGGAGCATGAGCCGATGTGAGAGAGTGGGTGACGATTATGCACACTTCAAGTCTCTCGCCTCGTGCCCTGGGGATATTTGGTCACCTTTCCATGTCTACCTACGGTCCATCGAGCCAGAAACTACTGTGCAAGGCCCCACTCAATGACCGTACTAGACTGACTAATGTCCTATGTGAGATGTCCCTGTGATGGAGCGGGTAGAACAAACATTTTTATACCCCCTTTATCATTAAGATTTATTGCAAGGGCAAGAAGTTTTAATTACTGTTTTGTCCGAAGGACAAGTAGGCAGTAAATTATGCTAAACTGAGAACTCTTCAAATTGGCAGTGTGTGTCGTCCACAGTGTAATCATGTAACCCATGCACACATGACACAATTTACAGCGGGATGCAAGGAGCCTGTTTTCGATTATGGAGCCCGCCTGGGCTATCGAGCGAAATCAGGTGAAATGAGTGATAAATGTCTCTGCTCACCACAGGTACCGGCTGTAGTAAATGGTGAGGTGTGATGCAGGCGGTGATTCTTTACCGCTTATAGTACATTGGACACAGCTTTTGGATCTAATACTCAGGAAATCACAGTGACGAGAGTACACATAGAGTTTAAAAATTCGAGCTCTGTCTCTTGTGCGTGCAGGTAAACCACGTAACTACACAAAAGATCCGAGACCTTTTTCAATTAAGTGCAGTGTGTTCACAATGTAAAAGCACAGCTTGAAGTTTGAGCAGCTCGGAATTTTCAAAACCAGCACATTCAAGAAAGAACGGTCTGTAGTATTTCCTTAGATCACGGGGCGGACATGGAGCTTTTCAGCTCGAGAACACTCCCAGCAATGGCAGGTAGGAGACTGGCTTCTCTGCTTCTTGCTTTTACCAGACTTTAACTTTATTCACCGTTCTGATCCTGCCCTTTCTTGGGTCCACCCTTGGGCCTCTCGTGCTTCTTTAAGTCAGGACAAAAGCCATCCATTAACATCTGCTACGTGATGCGACCTCACGCCGTCACGGAGTGTATAGCCAGGGCCACTGGAATTATGGGATTGAACGTCTGCGGCGATTTTCACTTAATTATATATTTGCCGCATCTGCCACATAATCCATCATCTGCTGCATAATACCCAGATTTTAACAAAAACATTTGTTTCTATCTCAAATGGTTAAAAGAGTTACTATAAATGCGACGATGCGTTTTGCTGCGCAGTGGAAGCGTCTTTGCAAAGCTGGACTGGTCACCTTTCTGTTGCTTATTGCTGTATTTGGATGTTCAACCGATACTAATGAGTTGCAACCAATGCCCACAGGGTGTCACCAAGCTTAAAAATTATGAAATAATGAACTAATCCTATTACAAAATGTGCTGCATTATGTTTGCTTTTTCTTGCTGCATAATTTACTCAACCTTGCCACATAATTCTGTCCTCTCTTGCCACATAATTCCAGTGGCCCCGGCTATAGCTCTGGTGTGCGTGCCCGCAGCCATTTCAATATCCCACATTTTACCTAATTTACAACAATAGCAGGGAAGTCTCTGAAAGCTTTTCTTGTCCCTACTACCCCCTGTAAACACTATTAAAGTTGGGGTTAATAACAGTGCTCCTGTGCTGTTTAGAAACTTACTGTTGTTTTAGGTAGCTCTTATTAAAATGAGTTAACCTTTAAGTGAGCACTACTAATCTTGCAAGATTAGGAAATGGAGGAACTGAAAAATAAAACACTTTCCAGGATCACACAATGTGGCTAAGTGGTGGTGAGTCTAGGTTAGAGGCTCAGTGCCCTCATTTGGAAGCTGATAAGCCACATTCCTACAAGAGCCTGGTGCACTGCACACTAAGATAAGGCAGGTTTGTGGAATGGTTACCTCAAATGTACCGGGAGGGGTAAATAAATAAAGGTGCAGGTATGGCTGGAGAGTGTGTTTATGCGGTGCATTGTAATGGGCTTTTTAAAAGTGCACAGAGTAAAGCGAACATAGTAATGTAAATGTGTCCAAATAAATCCTGCTTAGAGTAGATGGGTTGGCGAGGCCCTCTGTTGCTTCACAACAGCATGACTTGTGGCTGTCAGGCTGTAAATGTCTCTGTGGGCCTAGATGTCTGTCCTTTGTGTTGTGCTGGCCTTCTCTACCCTATGCCCTGGATTCTATATTACAGCTACATCTTGCAAGGGAGCGGTGCTTGAAATGGCACCACAGAGATATATGGTCTGTGCCCCGAGGCATTGAGGAAGGATTGGGGTTTTTTGCCGTTGGAAAGTAATCACATGTAAAGCAAGTGAATACACTACATGTAGAAAGTCCTATAGAAGCGAAGAAACTCAGAAAGAGCTAATGTTACAAACCTCTCCGGAGATGCAGCAGAACAAGTGAAATTGTTCTTACGCTGTGTGCTTTACATCAGAAATCACAAAATGCCAACTACAGGGTGTTCCTTTCAAGCTGCCGCAGACTATTTCTGTAGGATGTTTAGATAGAAGTCTCTGGTGCAGTAAGGATTCAGGATTATTGAGTTTTCCACATGCTCCAAAGGGCACTTCATTCCCTAATAATGCTTCTACGACTGCCTGTGTAATGTTGGCAAGACTTCTACAGGATAGGCCTAAGTGTGCACCCCCCCCGACCCCACCCACCCCAATCTTGCGTTATGTATCACAATGTCACAGATGGAGTCATCCAAATGAAAACCTTACACACTTTCAGAGATGATGCTTTGATCTAAGTGGGACTGAAATCTGAAGACCCGCCCCTTAGTAAACAAGCATTGGCATAGCCAATAGGTCTCGCTT